>NW_020954595.1:754977-859122 GCF_900497805.2 Vombatus ursinus | reverse complement strand
CCTTCCTTCCTCCCTCCCTCTTTTCCTTCCTTCCTTCCTTCTTTCCTCCATCTCTTCCTCCCTCTCTTCCTTCCTTCCTCCCTTCCTCCCTCCTTTCCTTTCCTTCCTTCCTTCCTCCCTCCCTCCCTCTTTTCCTTTCTTCCTTCCTTCCTTCCCCCTCCCTCCTTTTTGGATATGACTAACACAGAACTTTTTGCATTTTGCATACATATTTGCAATGGGCTTTATTTCTCTTGCCTTCTCAAAGGGTGGGGGGAAGGGAAAAATAAAAATAAAATGAAATTAAAAATATTTTTAAAAAGAATATAAGCCCCACGAGGGCAGGATTGAGCACAGCGCCTGGCACCTAGTATGCACTTAATATGCCCTTGCTGATTGGCTGGAGCACGGGGTATGAGCTCACTGAGGAGCCCAGTTTCCAAAGCATCAGGAAAAGAACTGAAGGAGAGCCACGTGGTTAAGGACAATAAGGACACCATCAGGAAGAAGCCTGATCACCAGACTGGGCAGAAACGAGTGAGATGCCAAAGACAACAGCCAGGCTTGTTGTGGGGTTGAGGCAGTCCTTGGGCACTGACAGAATAATGCCCCTGGATGCCAGGGAGAAGGCCTGACTCTTACAGCCTCAGTTTCCTCCTCTGTAAAATGGGGTCAGTAATGCTTGCAGTCCCTAACTCACAGCACAACAATCCATCATGGCCCCAGAAAGGCTCTGAATTAGCTTCAGAGGAAGAGGAAGCCAACAGCCCTGGCTGGAGCGATCGAGTGTGGTGGGTGGTCCTCCCGCCTGGCCTCTCCCTAGGCCTCCTCCCTCTGACCCCACTTACCAATGGTCTCACAGCGCTTGTGGGCGTAAATGAGGGCCATCATGGAGCACAGCGACACATCCGCGTGATTCTTCAGACTTTCCAGCTCTCCGATGGCGTCCTGTATGTGTTCTGCAGAGACATTTCCGAGCGTTTATTCACGCTGAAATTTTAAATCAAAATGCACAAAACCATTGTAGCGAAGAGAGGGAGGAATGGCTCCCACATGGACAGCGCAGGCGACCTAGACACACCAAAGCCTGGCACCCAGGAGACACTCAATAAATGCTCGCTGACTGCTACAAACCATTCTTTCATATTTTAATAAACTCGGTCTGGCTGTCCCAATTGAAACCTTTTTTAATCTACATTTCACGCTAATGCCCTAGTACTCTTCCTACATTATTATTCAAATAAGTTTCATTAATTCCCTTTGTTTTTACACCAATCATTTCCAGATAGATCCACCCTCACCCCAAATGACCCTTCCTTTGTGGCATTAAAGAAGACCATTATGCAGAGCATTACCAATACAGTAACTAGTGTGACAGGGTATGCAGCATTCAGACTCCTGCCTCTCCACTTGAGAGAAGGGCTGTCCACTTTATTCTCAGTTCTCTGAGCCCCTCATTGATCTCTCAGTTGCTCAGACGCTTCTCAGTCATCATTTCATTACATTGTTGTGGTCATCGTGTCTGTTCTAATCGCCCCATCAGGACAGTCACCCAAATCCTCCCACTTTCTCTGTTCTCCTCATATGCGTCCTTGCCTCCTACACAATAATTCACTGTATTTCTGGACCACAGTTTTTTTTTTTTCAGTCATTCCCTAATAAGTGGGAACCCACTTTATTTCCAAGTATTTGCGACCATGAAAATGTGGCTGTGAATACTTGGGTCTATACTGGACTTGTTTTCAACCTCTTTGGGTTACACATGCTGAGGAGTGGAATTGCTGGGTCAAAGGCTATGAGTAGCTTCATTACTTTTCCTCACTTAATTCCAAGTGGATCAAATTGCAGCTCCACCAACAGGGTATGAGTGCACTTGTCTTTCTGCAGTCCTTATATTCTGCTCTTTCCCATTTTGGGGCCATTTTTTTGAGCATACCGCACATAGCCTCAATGTGCATTTCTTTAGTTGTTACTGATTCAGAAATGACAGAGAAAGCAAGGACTGGTCTGCTTTGCAAGTTTCAAGTTTGTATGTAACTTCCTCGACATTCTTGACCAAAGCTGGGAAAAGGCCCAAGTCTGCTCCAGGTGAAGTCTGAAAAGTGAAAAGTGTATGCTCTGGGCTCAGTGTCCATGAGTGGCTCTGAGCCTTCCACAGAGAGGCAACCAGCGTTTATTAAGCACCAACTATGTGCCGGGCCCTGTGCTCTAATGGATCATACAATAAACACTGCTGTGTCACAGGGAATCACATTTTCTGGTATTTCTTTTTACAATGCAACATGACAAAGTATTTCTAACTTTGCTCCCTCTGCCCTGGGCGGCTGCAAGGCACGCTCTGCTCAGCCTTCTGCCAGCTCTTCAGCTCCTCCCTCAACAGGAGGGAGCCAGAGTCCCTTAGTGGAGAGACCACCGGTGGGCTGGGGCAGTGCCTGGTGAAGATCACGGACAGGGCCTGCTGACCGACATCCCACCGGGCATCTCATCACTCCCTTTGGGCTGTTTCATGGCAAGAGAGGGTTCCTCATACTCAGGCCTCTTGATGCCCCACAGTAACCAGCACCTTCTGGACCACCTTCCATCCTCTTTCCTGAAGGTCTGAGGGCACACACCTATCCGGACGAGCGATTGCAGCCCCTGGATGGGGCTGGTCTCAGTTCTTGTGGATGGATAATGGTGGCTTTCCAGACCAAATGACTGCCCTTGCTATAGGGTGGGACTAACGTGGGCACAGGCCATCTCTGTGTAATTTGTATGGACAAGGTCATAGGGTCTAGAAATCAAGGGCTACAATGATTCTGTTAGGTGTGCTTTTTGTCACTATTCAAAGTGTGTGTGCACGTACATGTAAATACATGTCTACTCACACACACAAATACACATGCACATACACACATCCATGGAGACGCACTGAATTTTGTCCCTATTCAGTGTACAATACTATACACGCATGCATGTATGTATACATTTACAGATCTTATCTTGCTTGTACAGGGTTGCTTGTGTGCTGTCTTCCCTGTGAAGACTGTGATCTCCTTGGGGATGGGGATTGTTTCGGCCTTTCTTGGCATTCCCAGCACAGAGCACACTGCCCGGCACATAGTAGGTGCTTAATAAATGTTTGCCGACCTGACTTGAGTTGATGTTTCTGTCCAGCTGCTGGTGCTTCGGTCCTATGGTTCGTACATGGTGGCTGATGCATGGGCTGTTACTACACACCCGGCACGCCCGGTGTCCAGAGAGCCAAGCCCAGGCCAGGGCTCATTCCTTACCTTCTTGCAGGAGGCCATACGCCTTGAAGAACTGCAGAACGGAGTCACTGCTGAATTTCTCCAGGCCTTCTGCGGCCGCATTCTGCACATGTCGGAAGTACTTCTCTTGACAATAATAGATTATTCCGGCCTAATGGAGAGAAAAACCTTCTGAGTTACTACTGCAGCTGGTGGAAGGAACTTAAGCAAGTAATGTTGTGGAAATAATTTTGTACGTTTAACTCTTGGTTATGAATTGGCAGACTACTGACTGCATGGAGACCATTTATCATTGCCATTATCATAGCCACACTATTTACGTGCCTCGATGCTTCAACGGAATATGCTCCAAAGACATCCGAGAGAGTGGAAGAGGACCCACTGGCAAAAACATATGTACAGCAGCTCTTTTTGGAGTAGAAAAGACTTGGGAATGTATGGAATGCCCATCGATTGGGGAATGGCTGGACAAGTTATGGTGGATGTTGTACGAAATGAAGAGATGGTTTCAGAGAAACCTGTGCAGACTTGTACGAACTGATGCAGGTGAAGTGAGCAGAACAATAATCACCACAGTGTAAGGACAAACAGCACTAAAAGACTTAAGGACTTTGATCAAAGCACTGACCAACCACAGCTCCAGAGGACTCATGACAAAACATGTCACCACCTGCCTGACACAGAGATGACAGATATAGGGTATAGACTGAGACATATACTTGTTGGACATGGCCCAATGGAAATTTTTCTTGACCATGAAGATTTTTTCAAGGGTTTTTTTTTTTACCCCTTTGGTCAGAGAAAAAAATGGAGTTTTATTAATTGAAAAAAAATTAAATAAAACTTAAAAATACCACAAGGATTAATGACCTCCTTGATGGACACATCCCCTCCATCAGTGAAGATTACAACCCATTCCAGTTTTTCTTCTAGAGATTCTTGTTAAACAACAAGTGATCAGCTTTGGTACTCAACATCTCCTCAGGACCCTCTGTTGCCTCTCCCCTCTCATTGGGGGGGCAAGCAAAAAAGGTTCCCTTTATAGAAGCCAACTCTTCATTTCCCACCAGCTGCTCTGCTTGGCCACAAACACAATTTCTTCCCCCCTCCCCCTCCCCCTCCCCCTTCTTGACTTCCTTTCATGTATTATCTCTCCCCATTAGGCTATAAGCTTTTTGAGGGCAGGGACTGTCTTTTGTTTTCTTATTTGTAGGCCTGGTGCATAGCACTGTGCCTGGCACATTTGTTTTTCAGTCATTTCAGTCGTGTCTGACTCTTGGTGACCACATTTGGGGTTTTCTTGGTCAAGGTACAACAGTGGTTCTCTAGCTCATTTTACAGATAAGGAAACAGGCAGAGTTAAGTGACTTGCCCAGGGTCATACAGCTACTAAGTGTCTGAGGTCAGATTTGAATTCAGGTCCTCCTGACTCCAGGGCCAGCACTTTAGCCACTGTACCACCTAGCTGCCTATATGTCTGGCATATAATAGACACTTAATAATGTTTATTGACTAATCAATGAACATTTATTAAGAATCTATCATACACATGGTACTTCTATAGAAAAATGCAAAAGTCAGACAGTCCTTGACCTCAAGGAGCTTATATTCCATTGGGGGATATAACACCTAATGGAGAGTATTGGCCAAGGAGGCAAGTAGTTTGGGAAATCACTGGGATGCCATTGTTACACCTTTTCTTTTCTTTTCTTTTCTTTTTTTTTTTTTTTTAGGCAATTGGGGTTAAGTGACTTGCCCAGGGTCACACAGCTAGTAAGTGTTAAGTGTTTGATCTGAGGCCGGATTTGAACTCAGGTCCTCCTGACTTCAGAGCCAGCACTCTATCCACTGCGCCACCTAGCTACACCTTTTCCAGAGGTAATAGTGGTATTGGTTTGATTATGGTACCCTGTGCAAGGGATGGAAAGTGGTGGTTGGGATGGAGGGGTGACGGGGAGGGCATTAATATGATGGCTGGTAAAAGGCAAAGAGCCAGCACTCCTGATAGATGGCTGGACTCCTGTCAATCAAACAACAAATTCTACCATTGAAGTGGCCACACAAACACGGCTGAGCCTCCTGGAAGGGATTTGTAATCATTCGGAGGAGTATGGCCTAACTGTCTGCAGGGAGAGACCAAATAGATGCAGAAGATTTATTGCCCAGAATGCAAAAGTCATCTGGATGGACCCCCTAATGCCTTGTCCATCAGCATGTATTGGAGGAGTTGGGCACCAACTGGGTGGCAGAAAGGGCTGGATCACTTTCAGGGAGCTGCCAATCTCCCTTCCTGCCCCTGAGCTTCCCATGAAAGCAAAGGCCCATCTTTTGAATGCCAACATTCTCCCCGGGTGGCTATGTGTCAGTGAGATACGAACTCCAACAGCCTCTGGCTGTCACTCAAAGAGCCACGGAGAGGCACATGGCGGGGAAGAGCAGGCTGCTACATATAACCAGGGAGGAACTCTCAAGAACATGAGTAAAAATGGCGTCATGGGACTGTGTGATGGAAGAGAAGATGGGCTGGGCACGTGGCAAGAAGGATGCCTGACACTGGACAGTTGAAGAGGTCTACTAGTACCCTACTGAAGTCAAGAAGAAGACAGGAAGGCCTCCTCTGGCTTGGGAGGATTCCCTGATGTGACTCCTGGAAGGATGTGGACAAGAGCTGCTCAGGACGGGCAGGTGTGCACCACTGATGGGCATTTCCAAATGGATGAATGCACACATCCATCTGAGAGCTTTCTCTTCAGCATCTAGCCCCAAACCTGGCACCCCGCATGTGCTTAATGTCTGTTGAGTTGAATTGAAGACTGAGGCCTGGGAAGAGGCCACTAGATATGTGGAGTTAGGAAGTTAATTGCAACCTTGGAGAGCAATTCCAAAGGGGTGGTGGCAGCAAAAGGTGGACTGCAGAGGAATAAGAGAGGATAGAAAGGAAGTGAAAGGGGGCAGCTAGGTAGCACAGTGGGTAGAGCTCCAGCCTTGGAGTCAGCAGGCCTCAGACATATGATACTCACTAGCTGTGTGACCTGGGCAAGTCACTTAACCCCAACTGCCTCGCCAAAGAGGGGAAAAAAAAAGAAAAGAAGTGAAAGGTTTCAAAGCAGTTTAACAAGCATCTAAGTGCAGCATTGGCTATATAGACACACCAACCCCCCCAAACCCTGAAGTGGTCCCAGCCCTCAAGGAGCTTTCCCAGCTACTGACTGTTCCTCACTCTCCCCCCTGTCCCACCAGCTACTGAGAGAAGGCCAACTATGTAAGGGTAGGAGGCCTTGGGGAAGTGACTGAACACCTTAGCGGCCTGGTTGACCTTTTCATCATCTTTGGGGAGTGAACGGTGCTCCTCTCAGCAAAGTGCCTGGCACACAGTCATCACTGAAATAAATGGTTGTTGTCTAAACAACTGGTTAAGAAGATGACTTCTTAGCCGAGGATCTGGATTCGTGGACCACAGCTTGAACTATAAGGGATGACGGACTCCTGACCCAGGATGCAGTATACCCACCCAGCATAGTATGCAGTCTTGCAAAGTGAACCCAAAGGACTTTAAACTGAAAAGGAAGGAAGAAGGAGCAAAGTGCCTGTGTACACCCCCTCAAGTTAGACACCGCAGGGGAAGGACGAATAGTGCTTGAGATAAGGAAAAGTTAGGAGGCAAAATCCAGGGGAGGAGCCAGTTATTAAGCTCATAGCCTGGGATGCGGGTAGAGGACGGGAGGAGTGCTGGCAATAAGCAAGGTGCACTAGAGAGGTCTTCACACCAGGAAGCCCACTTGACTCCACTCTTGTGTCTCTGGACAGGTGGACCTCATTGCAAAGAAAAAAGCCACAGGTCCAGGGCTTCACTGTCTACTAAGAGGGTGCCCTAGGCTAGAGTAAGACAAGCCAGGGACCACCCACCCGTTCCCATCGCCTCCCCTCCCCACTCCTCTTTCCAAACCTCTCTCCCCCACCCACCATGAGGGCCGAGTCATTGCTGCTCATCTTGGGGCTGGTGGGGCCTGGGGGGCCGGCTGAGAGTGTCAGGCTCCGGAGGCAGCAGCGGGGGATGAGAGGGTTGCAGCACGGGGGATCCGAGCCTGGGGGGCCAGGCTTGGGTCAGGGGGCCACGGGAGGCCGAGGGTCCGGGCCTCGACGGATCAAGCCTGGGAGGTTCAGGATTGGGGTCAAAGGACTCACTGGGAGACTTTGGCTTTGGCCAGGCCAAGGAGGGCTGTGGTCAGGGGTCAAGGGTCAGACTCAAGAATTGGGGAGGGGGCTGGCCAGGGCAGGGACGAGGCAGGAGCTGGGATCAGAGTCCCGGAAGGGAGAGGGTAGGGGTCAAGGGCAGGGACAAGACCAGGGTCTGGGTCGGGGTCTAGGCAAGGACAAGGCAGGGGCCAAGGGCCGGGGTCGGGGCCAGAACCGAGGTTGGTCGGGTCAGGCAGGACTCGGTCGGGTTCCGAGTCGGGACCGGGTTCCAGGCTCCCCTGGCGGGAAGCTCGGCGCCTCGAGACTGCCTGAGGCTTCCGGGGCGTCCTTAGCAACTTTAGCGTCGCCTTGGCAACGGAACACTTCCCTGGGCGGGGCTTCGGGCGCCAGGCGGAGTAATCCATTCCGGATAGCTCGATGGGCAATAGGCGCTCGCCCCGCCTCCAGATCGGCTCTCCATTGGGGACGCCTGCCGCGCCGACAGCTGCGCCTGCGCATCAGTTTGGACCGGGTCGGGCCGAACCGGAGCCCGCGGAGCCAGAGCCGGACGGTGGCCGCCTGGGGACTCGTGCGGCCATGGGCCTGACGGCCAGCGCGGAGAAGCCCGAGGGCGGCGCGGAGGGATTCCATCTGCACGGGGTGAGTGACGGGGCAGGCGGGCCGGGGTGGGGTCAGCGGGGTCCGAGTCAGCCACCTCGGGGTGGCAAACCTCCCCGGGCCTCAGTTTCCCGACTTGTCCATGAGGGGGTCGGACAAGGGGGCCTCCCCTCTAGCTCGTGACCTGTGACCCCGTCCAGATCCCCGAAGGCCCCCGAGCCTCAGTTTCCCCAAATGTCAGAACGAAGGGGCTCATCCCTGAGCCTGTGCCCCCCTGGATGCCCCCCCAGCTGTGTGACCCCAAAGCATGGGCCCCGGGGGCGTGCCCCCCCACTTCTCGGGCCGGAATCACCCCGGGAGGTCCCGAGGCAGCTTCACCGGCAGCCCCCCACCCCCCTTTATTCTTTAGTTCATTTTTCTGACGTCATCGCGGTCATCCCCAGGATCCCCGCCCCCCCCAGGTTGGAGAAGTACGGAAGCGCTGCCCCCAGTGCCCCCTCCCGCTGCTTCCGCATCACCTTTGTGCCCGGTGTCCCCACTGTGCCCGCCCTTGGTCCTGCGCGTCCTCCGCATCAGTTCAGTGAGCTCTTTCCAGGCTTCTCTGTTTCTTACAGCCCGCGTTCCTGCACCGCCGGGGCTGTGGCCGCTTCTTTGCCATCACAAACAATCTTATATGTGTGGGAACTTTTTTCTCATGGAGAGTTTCTGGGTCACTTTATTTGCATAATTTCAAATTGCTTTCCAAAACGGTTGTACCATTTCACAGCTCCACCAACCATGTATTAGCGTGCCTGCCTTCCCACAGCCCCTCCAGCGTTTACTGTTGCAATTTACAGGGTGTGATGAGGCAAAACCTCAGGACTCTTGTGATTTGCATTTGTCTTATTGCCAATGATTTGGAGCAAGGATGCTCCATGTGGTTGTGAATACAGAATGCTCTCAGGAAGCTTATCAGGTACCCTCTTCAGCTCTTAGCCCATGTCTTGGGATATCCTTGATTTATTTCCTGCTCTGATACCAAATTCTTTGCCAGTATCCGTGAAGGCTCCTGGTTCTTGGTAAAAGCCAATGTGGTGCCCCTGCCTTGAGAGTTGTATTTACTGTTGCTGTCTGGTTCCTCTGAGGGACCTTCAGCTCAGCCCTCTCTCCAAAGCCAAAGCCATCCTTGGGGTGCAGGAACATAGCAGAGAATGCACTTTCTCATCTGGTGTCTCAAAGGGTCCATTTAGCCAGAGGCAGTGGGATGGGTGCACTGAAGTCAGGAGACCTGGGTGTTGGGCCTCCCTCTGCCCGTGGCCTTGTGGCTCCCTGGATTCCCGGTCTTCATTTACCAGCTAAGGAGTTGGGCTGGGGAGGACCTTGAAGGTCTTTCCAGCTCCAGGAGCCTCTGGAGGCGTTTTTTTCAGAGGCGCCTAGTTGAACTGGGCTTGGCTTTTGACCAATAGCCTTTCTCCCTGCGGGCAAGCTTCATTACTCATAGTCGTAATCATGGGGTCAGCTGTTGGGAGCGGGAAGGGGCCTGGGGCTCTCTGCCCCCGGGCGTCCTGCAGGTTGAAGGTGGCAGAGCCAGGCTTCGGCCCTCCTTTCTCCCACTCCAGAGTCAGAATCTGTCCACATCCGTGAGCACATTCAGCCTGCTGAGCAGGGGTTTGTGTAGAACAAATGGGAGAAATTGTATGTGAATGTTTCCCCAGTGCCCCTTCAGTTTGGTTTTAAACCCTCTGGAAGAAGCATCTGGCATGGCGGGAGAGAATCTCTGCCACATCCAGGCACGGAGAGAGATAGCTTGGTAATGTCTGTCGTTTAGCGTAGCTGAGCAGCTGTACTTCTGAAGCTGATCCTCAGCTGACTTTCTGTTAGTCTGTAAGCATTTATTAAGCACCTGGTGTATACCAGGCACTTGGCTTGGACCTTGGTTCAGAGTCAAAATGAATTTCATGGAACACCTTATCAATAATCAGTCAACAAGCATTATTTATAAAAAATACCTTATTGTTTCCCCCAATTACATGTAAAATTATATATGTACATATATAGACATATATATATATATACATACACTTTAAGTTTTGAGTCTCAAATTCTCCCCACTCCTTCCTTGCCCCCTCCGTGAGCCGGTAAGCAGTCTGATCAAGCTTATCCAATTGCTTTCATGGAAAACATATTTCCATATTAGTCTTTTCAGCAAGTATTTATTAACCACCTGCTCTGTGCCGCGTACTGCGCTTGGCGCTGGACAACGATAAGAATATTCCTGCCCTCCAGGAGCTTACATTCGGACCCACGGCAGGCTTCTCCAGAGGCCCAGCCAGGCTCCCAGGGTTATTGGATTCTGGGTCTGCTAAGCTTTTCTTTCTTTTCTGTTGCAAACATGTTTTAGTGATGCCTTTTGTTTTTACATCCCGAATCCCGGTTCAAGATCCTCTTCTGTGTCCAAGCCATGCAGTTACAATCCATCCACTGACCTCACCTGACAGTGTAGGCCCATTCTGAGCTCAGAGCTCGAGCTGGAAGGAGGGACCCCAGAGAACCCATTTACCCCCAGGAGCGGAGGCCCAGGGAGGTTGTGACTTGCCCCAGGCCACCGAGGTAGGGGGATGGTGCTGTCAGGTCCTCACAGTCCCAAAATATATTGTAGATGGCCCCTGTTGGGTTGGCTTCCCTCCGTCTCTGGAACTTTGCCCGGGCTTTGCCACCAGCTCCCGTCCTTTTGTCCTTCTCCATATGGTGCGCCTGCATGTGGGCCAGTAAACGGGCCATGATGTGACTGGCCCTCGTTCCCATACGCCGGCCGCTTGCCCTTTCCCAGGGATAGTGTGTGGCTGGCATTTTGCAGACCTCTGGGTCTGCTGCCCGCCTTCTCCGCAGGCCTGGTGTGTCCTCACTTCCCTAGAAATTCTAAAGCATACTTTCAGATGTGTCACTCAGTTCTCTTACATGACCCAGAACACACGTTGTCCTGTTCTGTGTAGACTGCTGTGCTTCTTTTCCTGATTCTGGTTCCAGGCTTTTTCCTGCTTGACTGATCAAAGTCTACTCTCTTCTCTTCAGAACACCCTGGTTGTGTTTGCTTTGCAAGTGTATCGTGACACCTGGAGGATAGAAGATGGCGTGCTGGGCAGCAGCAGGGCTAGGTGGAGGCTGTTGGCCCCCTCTCAGGACTGGGCTCGGGGCAGCCCATTTCCAGGAGGCTCCTCTCCAAGCTATATTTGGCTAAATGTAGTTTGACTGCATTCAGCCTCAGCGGAAGAGGAAACTCAGCCAGGCGGTCGTGGGAGTTTTGATTAGATTAATCTCCCATGACCAGCAGACTGACCCATGGCTGCTAGAGCTCTGCAGCTGTGTTAGGTGGGCTGTAAGGTGGAAGAGAGAGCTGACTTATGTGTGGTTCCCAGAGGAGGACATAGGAACACAGGATGGAGAAGTTACTGGATTTCACTTCAACATAATGAACAGTTTTCTAACGTTTGGAGCTTTTCTGCAGTGGACATGACCGTCTTTCGAGATACTGAGCCCCGTGCCATTGGAGTATTCGAGGAACGGGATGCTGTAGAGAGAAATTCCCACATTCCTTGTTCTGAAATGATCGCTGGCCCTTTTCCTATTCAGAGTCCTTGTTTCTGAAAACCCAGAAACCTTGTGGTGGACAAAGGGAATCATACCCTTCCTTGGATGTGTCCTGCCTTTCAGGGGCAAACAGAGTATTTATAATACACTTTCTGTTTCCTGTACCATGCTACAGACCCAAATACGAAAGCCAAGACGGCTTCTGCCATCAGGAGCTTACGTTCCAACCCAAGAGGGGGCCAGGGAGGGTTGGGTGAGAGGATTCACAGGAGGGTAGGTTGCCATACTCTTTCCACGATCAATGACAGCTGATTAGATTGAGTCCAGACCTGGAAAGTGAAATGGGGGTGAGAGCATGGGTGGATGGATGGCTGACAGGGAGGGGAGTAAAGCATGACTGGAGCCAGGCCTGCGTGTAGTGGACAGTGTCCCATCAGGACAGGGCCCCTCAGGGTGGTGTTGTCCCCAGAAGGAGCCTCTGCCATGTCTCTTTTCGTTTAGATGGCTACAGGATGCAATGGATAGGACTTGGAATCTGGAAGACAAGATCGAATCGTACCTCAAACGCAATTATCATTATCATCATCATCATCACCACCATTATTATTATTATTATTGTTACTAGCTTAGTACCCAGAGGCAAGGCCTCTGCTCTTATGGGTCATCTGGCTTTTCTTAGCTTCTGGACTACTTAGCAAGTAGTGATGGAAAGGCATAGGGCCAGGATGGTTGTGGTCACTATTGGTGCCATCATCCAGGAAGACACCCTTCCATGCAAAGCATCCATCTGCCAGAGAACCCCCTGCTTTCTTCTCTTGGCTGAGGAGAGGGCTCCAGAGAACACAAGAAAGAGTCCCTAGGCTAGCACCATGATTGACATCCCAATGTAGAAACAAAGGCTCCCTTTGGGGTTTTCTCCAGGGCAGTGCCAGGTGTGGGTGCCACCCTGCTGATGTACATGCCAGTCTGACACCCTGGATTCCCACACCGTTGATGTGTTTTATGTGGGGGTGGAGCCTTTGTCTGCCACGTATACCTGGGATTCCTCCCTGTCAGCGGGTGGGACACCCGGGCGGGGGGGGGGGGGCTCATTGGGATGAAAGATGGGACGGAACCTCAGAGCCACATTGGCCATTGGAAATGTTCTCTTGAAGAATCCTGTCTTCCCTTGGCATTCTGGAAGCTGATGGGGTACAGGCGTCTGTCTTTGCAGAGAGACTCTGGCTCTGAAGAGGGATCCCACAGACCCACCTCACCTTCATATGCCAGCCATCCTTATGGATGACGTTCGCTCCATACTCTCTAGACTTCTTGCCTGCTGACATCAACCAGCAGGGGGGAGAGATGAATGTTTTTGTGTTGTTGTGATGTTTTAAAAATTATTTCATTATTATAGTTTTGTGTTTAAAGGTTCAAGTGTATTTAAAGAAAAAATTTATGCAGTAAGTTTAAACAAAACTAAAAACAACGATTTTCATTTTTTAAGTGAATTTTTGCATATAGCATCGTCGTCCCATCTCATTAGTCATTTGCTCTGTGCCCGTTTGAGAATGTGTTCTTCACAAGTAGGGCACATCTTGTTCCTGTGGTTCTGATTTTCAGGCTTTCCAGTATTTCGTATGTCTTTCCAAATTGTTGTGTCTTCCTTAACTCTTAATTTTTAGAGACACTGCCACATTTCATTATATTTAACATACTGTAATTTATTCAACTGTGAATATTTAGGCTCTTTGCAGTTTTTTGACATTAGCAATCACTCTCTCTCTCACACACACACACACACACACACACACACACACGACTTTTAAAATTTTTTCTTTTTTCCTTTTTAAGAAGCAACTAATTTATTAAGCCATCATAGGTAAACCATATAGTAGGTTGTAGTCTTCCAACGTACAAATAACGGTGACTTAGAATGATTTCCGTCTCTTCTTTGAGCATGGTTTACATCATTTGTGACCAACGTACAAGCCCGTAGCCTGCCCCGTGCTGTGTTTCTCACGACTCTGCTCATCCGGCTCAGCCGCGATCCAGTGTGCAGCGGTGTCAGGGAGGTAGGAGTTTTGGGTAATCTGTCCTTAGCTGCCACCACACCAGGGTAACTCGAAGTTGTAGTTGTTGTGAGTTAATTAGTTGTCTAAATATTGATCTCATTTATTGATTAAACAAATTATCCAAACGATTTTATGATGATCTAAATTTTTGTCCCCCCTTCCCACTCCAGGAGCTCGACTGACGTTTTGGTTTTGACGCCGAGGATGTGGAAGGTTTTTGTTTGTGGTGCACATCTCTGTACTCGAATTTTTTAAGCACTTACTCCTTACTCTGAATACTCACGACATCGTCTGTATGGTGATCCCTTCCCTGAAGCAGATTTCAGTACGCCCTGCCTCAGTTAGGCTACCGATATGTGATGGCCATGATGAAAACCACCATCATCCCCGACTGCACAGCCTTCTGGGGATGAGCGGTTAGCCAGCCTGGGACTCAGGTGACAGGCATCCAGTTTATTTCTGGGACTGCCTGGCTTGGTCTGACTTTCTTTTTTTTTCTTTCTTCTTTTTCTTTAATGTTTTATTTTTTTCTCAGTTACATGCAAAAACACTTTTTAACATTTGTTATTAAAACTTTTCAGTTCCAAACTCTCTTCCTTCCTCCCTCCCCACCTCATCCCCCTCATTGAGAAGGCAAGTAATTCGATCTAGGTTATACATGTGTAGTCACGCAAAATATTTCCATAATAGTCCTGTTGTGAAAGAAAACATAGTTGGTCTGACTTTCCAGAGCTCACATAGCTTTTTTAATTTTTTTTTGTTTTGCAACTTTTTAATGTATTTATGTAATGATTATAATAAGGATTACAAGAATTTTGAATGTATAGTTTTCTTTTTTGTTTTCAGAAATTACATATAGTTAAAAAAACATGAATTATAACTCATATAGAAACTATCATCATCATCAAAAATAAAAATATATTGAATGCATTCTCTCTATGTAGAAGTGTGCCATGGACTTTGTTTCTTTATTTTTATTTAGTTTATGGAATAAAACATGCAATTCCATAACATAGTATAATAAAAAAGATGAGTGTACATGAAACTACAAATTACTATTCCTTTTAAATACAATAAAATTATCATGTACATTTCTTTTTTTTCTTCCCTTCCCCTCTCCCTACCCTAGAGATGGCTATCAGTAGACACAAATAGTATTTATATGTAAAATCATTCTATTTATTAGTTCTTTCTTTGGCTGCCCACAGGTAGGATCTTTCTTCACACGTCCTTTGTCATTAATTTGGGTATTTATAAGAGTCACAATGACCCATTTGCTCAAAGTTGTTCTTAAAGCAATATTGCCAGGGGCAGTTCGGTGGTGCAGTGGTTAGAGCATCAGCCCTGGAGTAAGGCCCTAAGTTCACTTGACACTTCACTAGCTTGTGACCCTGGGCAAGTCACTTAACCCCGATTGCCTCGCCCTCCCCCCCCCCAAAAAACAACACAATGAAAAACAAACAATATTGCCGTTACTATATACAATATTCCCCTGGTTCTGCTCTTCATTATTTCTTTTCTTGTCTTTTTTTTTTAAAGGTTTTAGGTGATTGGGGTTAAGTGACTTGCCCAGGGTCACACAGCTAGTAAGTGTCAAGTGTCTGAGGCCAGATTTGAACTCAGGTCCTCCTGACCTCAGGGCCAATGCTATATCCACTGCGCCACCTAGCTGCCACTATTTCTTTTTTCTTCATAATGATACTCTTTGTATTGTCTCATTAGTAATTCCTATCACTGGATCAGAAGGCGGGGTTATTTTGTAACTCTGTGTATTGTCAGGTTGCCCGCCAAACAGAATCTGCCAACTTGAGGGAAATTGCCTTGGCATCTGAGGGGAGGGGCTGGAGGCGGGGAGAATGATTGCAGAGTGGCTCAGGAGTCCAGGTGTGAGGTGGTGAGGGTCTTTGGGTGTACAGACAGAAACAACCAAACCTAACAGTGCGTCCAGGTGTGGGCTGAGGTCAGGTGCGCCTGGTGCTGGCGGAGGGCGGAACAGGAAAGCTTGGAAACAGAGGGTGGGGAAGGCACCAAGTGCAGTGTTGGGCGTCGACCTGAAGATGTCTACGCGATGTCCAGTTTGCGATGCCCAGTAGGCAGCTGGTGATGCGGGCTGGAGCTCAAGTGAGATTTTTCTTTATTGTAAACTTGACAAACATCATAAACACAATCATTTCCATATATAAAGAAGCACAGAAAACCAGTATCGTAGACGGCTCTCTGTGGTTTACAGTTTTTAGAAAACAAGAGACGGTGCATTTTGTGTGGCCGCTCCAGGCCGTCCCGAGACTCTTGATGAGATGCCTTCTGCCCTCTTCTCTGCTCGGTATGAGTTTCATGGCCGCTGGCTCTTTCTTTTCTTCTTCGGCTTGGTGATCAGTACTCTCCTCTCCTCCACTACCTCATTTGTCCTGTTCTAGAAGTGTCCCCGGCTCCCTATGTCTTTCTCTGGCATTTAAATTGAGCCCTTCCTCGCCTGGCTCCAGCCTGTCTTTCAAGATGGATTCGACATCAGTTCTCCCTGTCCATGGCCTTCCAGGCGGGTTGTCCTCCTTCCTCACTCGGGACTCTTGTTGTCTTTCCCGCTCCTCCCGGCTCAGCCTGAGGACCAGTTTCTCCTTACTTCCTTCTGGGAACTGCCAGGACCCCCAGTGGTTAGAGCTCATTCTGCCACCCTCCCACCCCCAACTTTGTATATATTTAAATCTAATTGTAATGTAGAATGTGAGGATGTAAGCTGTTCAAGGGCAGGGATTGTTTTTGGTGTTTTTGTCTTTGAATCCCCAAAAGCTGGCCCTGGTGCTAGCACCTAGTAGGTGATTAGTATGTGCGTGCTAACTTGAAGTTGTCCTGCTCTGTGGGTGTGTGGGAGACCAGCAGGCCTTGCTTTTTCCAGGCTGGATTCAGACCGTGTTGGCTCCGGCTGGGCTGGGTGGGTTCTGTTTCTGTCCTCCGTGAATAGTCCTGTTAGACGACCTTGCCCATTATGCCCCGTGGCACATGATTGCTTCTGGAGTTAGTCTTGGCCTCCCCACTGCCCCGGACTTCTCCATGCTTTCCTTGCAAAGGGCTTCTCCAGGTGGTTCTTGCTCTACCCTGAGTACCTTTTACCCGACTGCCTCCTTGCATGAACCCTCTGTTTCTTCCAGGTTGTGTCCATGGAATACACCATGCACACGCTGTCCCTACCTCAAATGACATCCCTCCTCTTCCTCACCAAATCCTGTCCATTCCTCGAGGTCAGCCGCAGTCTCGCACCTCTGTGAATGAAACCTGCCCTTTTCCCACACTCTGGCTAGACTGACTTGTGCAGCTGTGTTTGGTGTTCTTTAACCTGTCACGTGTGTGTCTTATCCCCCCCCCAATGCACCAAGCTTCTCCTCCCATTCCCCCCAAACTGGCATGCCATTGGCAACGTAGCAGGGACCGAGGAAATACTTGCTGATTATTTTTAGGAATGAGGTACTTACCTTTCCAGAGAGAAAGCTGTCAAATTTAGATGGTCAGCTTAAAGGGAAAAATAGGTGAATTAAAAAAAAAAAAAAAGGTTAGGCTCCCTGATGTGTATCCTAGACTAATCTCACCGCTTCACCCTCTGGGGCTCAGTTGTCATTATCTTTGCCTGTTCACTTTGGATCAATTCATCCAGTAACTGAATTTTTCCTTCAGTTCTCTGGGTTTGATAGTGCAGAATCAGTGGAATTTGTAAGTCAGAGTTGCCAAGAAGTCTGGTTGTTCTGTACCAGGTAGGGCAGTGGATAGAGCCGAGGACCCGGAGTTGGAAAGACCCGAGTTTGAATTTGTCTCAGACGCTTCCTAGCTGTGTGACCTTGGGCAAGTCACTTTACCTTAGCTTGTCTTTGCATCTGTGAAATGGGGATGATGATTGAACCTACCTCACAGGGCTATTGTGAGGTAGTAAGAAAATGCCTGTTAAGTGCCCTTAATGTGCTATATACTAGTTATACAATACTATATAATACTAGTTATTATTATTGTTATTGCTACTACTGGTGCTAGTACTAGTGTTACTACTACCACCACCACCACCAATATCACCACTACTATACTACTGGTGTTACTGCTATTACTACTACTACTGGTACTACTACTACTACTACTTCTACTACTACTGGTACTACCACTACTCCTACTCCTATCACCAGTACTGATACTACTGCTGGTACTACTCCTACTACTCCTATTACTATTACTGATACTACTGCTGAGACTACTACTACTGCCACTACTGCTCCTACTCCCAGTACTGGTCCTACTACTTCTATGTCAGATGAAGTGCCAGGCACCGGGCTGAGATCTGGGTGTAGGAATGCAGGCAGATGGGCCAGTCCGTGTTCTTTAGGCGCTCCCCTTTTGATGGGTGAAGGCGACACACCCCGGGCCTTAGAAGCAGGGGAGAAGGCCCCCACGGAGGGCATGCTGGCCGAGTCCAGAGAAGGAGGGGTGACTGACTTCTTGTCGTCTGGGTTTCCGTCCTGCAGGTTCAGGAGAACTCTCCGGCTCAGCGGGCCGGCCTGGAGCCGTTCTTTGATTTCATCATCACCATTGGCCACGCGAGGCTGGTGAGTCCAGGGGCAGGCCCTGCCCCTCCTTCCCCTCCTGGTGGTGGTGGTGAGATGCCCGTGACAGGTTTCCACGCAAGCCCGGGCCTCCCCTTTCTGGGGAGGCCCATGGCGGAGGGCGGGGGTGGTTTTTCCTGTGGGCCTCAGGATGTGCTAACAGGAAGAAGCTTTGGGGGACCCCTCCCCCCTTTCTCTCCCCCACAACAGAACAAGGAGAGCAGCACCCTGAAGGACCTGCTGAAGGCCAACATGGAGAAGCCAGTGAAGCTGGAGGTGTACAGCATCAAGACGCTGAGGGTGCGTGAGGTGGAGGTGGTGCCCAGCAACATGTGGGGAGGCCAGGGCCTGCTGGGGGCCAGCGTGCGCTTCTGCAGCTTCCAGAGGGCCAACGAGCACGTGTGGCATGTTTTGGTAAGCAAGGTGGCCCGGGCGGGCGCTGCCCTCGCCCCCTCCTGGCCTCCTCCTGACCTCCTCCCCCTCGGTTCCCCAGGGCCCGGGAGGTCCTGGCTGTATGTACAGAGCCAGCTGTAGCCCAGCCCCTGGCTCGGTCAGCTCTTGGTCACCCACTGACTCCTGACTCACTACCCAAGAATTCCTGGCTCCTTGGGTTCCACTGTTCCCACTCTACAAATCCTCCGCTTAGCCAGGCCCCTTCTGCCGTCCAGCAGGCCGCTTGACTCCTGCTCTCCTTCCCCGTACGGCCCCCTCCCCATCACCAGTCCAGGCCTGCACCCACAGCGGGCATCAGGACTGAAGCCGTCCCTGCGGGGACTTCCCTCCTCCATCCCTGTGGGTGGCTCCTGTCCTATATCTCATCTGACCTTCACAACAGCCTCGTGGGGTCGACGTTATTCTTACTCCCTAGTTTTCTTTTTTTTTTTTAATTTTTTTATTAATTTATTTTGATTTATCAACAATCACTTCCGTATACTTTTGAGTTTAAAATTTTTCTTCCCTCCCTTCCCCCCTTCTTCCCCACGACGGTGTGCAATCTGATTTAGGCTCTACATATACATTCCTATTAAACATATTTTCACATTAGTCATGTTGTAAAGAAGAATTAGAACCAATAGGAGGAACCACAAGAAAGAGGAAACAAAACAAAACAGAAGGAAAAAAAAGAGCAAATAGTATGCTTCGATCTGCATTCAAACTCGATACTTCTTTCTCTGGATGTGGATAGCATTTTCCATCATGAGACTTTTGGAGATGTCTTAGATCCTTGTATTGCTGGGAAGGGTTAAGTCTATCAATATTAGTCATTGCACAACGTGGCTGTTACTGTGTACAACATTCTCCTGGTTCTGCTCACTTCACTCAGCATCAGACCATACAAGTCTTTCTAGGTTTTTCTCAAGTCTGCTTGTTCATCATTTCTTACAGCACAATAGTATTCCATTACATTCATATACCACAACTTGTTCAGTCATTCACCAAGGGCATCCTCTCAATTTCCAATTCTTTGCCACCACAAAAGAGCTGCTATAAATATTTTTGTACATGTGAGTCCTTTTCCTATTTGTGTGACCTCCCTGGGATATAGCCCTAGAAGTGCTATTGCTGGGTCAAAGGGTATGCACATTTTTATAGCCCTTTGGGCTATAAAATTGCTCTCCAAAATGGTTGGATCATTTCACAACTCCACCAACAATGCATCAGTGTTCCAATTTTCCCACATCTTCTCCAACATTGATCATTTTCCTGTTTTGTCATGTTGGCCAATCTGATAGGTGTGATGTGGTACCTCAGAGTTGTTTTGATTTGCATTTCTCGACTCAATAGTGATTTAGAGCATTTTTTCACGTGACTATAGGTGGCTTTAATTTCTTCATCTGAGCCCTGCCTGTTCATATCCTTTGGCCATTTATCAATTGGGAAATGACTTGTATTCTTATAAATTTGACTTAGTTCTCTCTATTTTTTAGAAATGAGGCCCTTATCAGAGAGACTGTTTGTAAAAATTCTTTCCCAGTTTTCTACCTTTCTTCTAATCTTGGTTGCATTGGTTTTGTTTGTGCAAAAACTTTTCAATTTAATGTAATCAAAGTTATCCATTTTGCATTTCATAATATTTTCTATCTCCTGTTTGTCATGAATTCTTCTGTTCTCCATAAATCTGACAGGTAAAGTATTCCTTGCTCTCCCAGTTTGCTTATAGTATCCGCCTTTATATCTAAATCATGAACCCATTTTGACTTTATTTTGGTATAGAGTGTGAGATTTTGGTCTATGCCTAGTTTCTGCCATACCCTTTTCCAGTTTTCCCAGCAGTTTTTGTCAAATAGTGAGTTCTTATCCCAGAAGATGGGGTCTTTGGGTTTATTCTTACTTCCATTTTACAAGAAGAAACAGAGGCAAATAGACTAAGTGACTTGTCCAGGGGTCACACAGCTTGTAAATGTCTGGGGCAGGATTTGAACTCAGATCTTCCAGACTCCAGGTCCACCATTCAGGTGTATCTGAAGTACCATTTATGGGCCCAGCTGCCTTCAGTCCTTCCCACCTCATGAACCAAATGGTCCAAATCATTCTTTTCCAGCATTTTTCTTCTCTTCTGGATTCTTCCCATCTGGCTGTCAACATGCTCAAGTCTCTAGCTGAGAGGCAAGGTAGCCTCAGCCTTGTCATCTGTAAAATGGGGATTGTATTTTCTGTCGTACTCAACCTCGTCGAGCTATAGTTGAGGTTTGAATGAAGTAATGTCTGCAGAACACTTTGCAGACTTCAGATGTCTGCTGTTATGATGATGGTGACTCTTAGCTGTCTCTACAGGGCTCTCCCCCGACCTTTCTTCCCCCTCCAGCTACTGGCCCATTTCTTCCCTCCCCTAACCTTCAGGTCTTTTGAAAGAGTCGTCTACACTCCAAAGTTCTCCCTAGCCCTGGGGAGTTCCTCGTCCAAGCCTAACACTGCACCGAAACTGCTCGTCCCCCTTTTCCCTAATAATTACAACTTTTAAAAAAAATGTTATCTCGCATTTTCCCCTCACCTTTTTTTCTCAATAAGAGAATTCTCCTTGAAACAAAGAATAAGGAAGGAAGAGGGTAAAAGCCAGTTCAGACCGCAGGTGCTCGTGGTCTCGGTGCAGAGAAGGAGGGACGTTCTTGGAGGCCGTCTTCAGCGCGGCATGGTCGCTGTTGATGGGCCGTGGTTGGTGAGCGCTTCCCCACTGCCGGTCACTTGTCTTTGCTTAGGGCCTGTGGCTTCTCGAGCATCCCTCGGTGGTTCACGTTCTCCCTGGGCTCCTGACACTCATTTACAGCCTTGGTTCAGTTGCTCCCCCATTTGAAGGGTGCCTGGTTTCTCCCCCGACCATGAATATTTCAGGTTTGTGGGGACTTTCCTGCACTGACCTCTGGGATCGAAGCCGTGGTCAGTTTAGTCGCTTTCTCCGCGTGAATCCGCCCGCTCTTCAGCATTGTTTGGCTCATTCTCTGCTCGCCCAGAATGCCCGCGTCTTCTCCCACAGTGACCGTTCCCGTCTCGTCCCTCTCTGTCTCTCTTCTGGTTGGGAGGCCGAGCGTCCTTCATCTGGCCATCCACAGTCTGCCTTCCTCTTTGCTGCCCCCTTCCCCGCAGTCTCCTGTGTGCCAGGCACCATGCTGGGCCCTGAGAGTGCCCTCCCTGTAGGGGGAGACAGCATGGGCTTTCCAGCTCATTGTGTCTTTTTTGGAGCTTGTCTGGCTCAGTGCGCTGGAGGCGCTGAGGGGACGCCTGTGGTTCTTCTGCCTAGGACGTGGAGCCTTCATCCCCCGCAGCCCTGGCTGGGCTTCAGCCCTACACTGACTATGTGGTTGGCTCCGACCAGATTCTCCAGGAGGTAAGAGAGCCCCCGCCCCCTGGGCCTCCTGCCAAGGGTCGGGCCCCTTCCCCCGGGTGAGCAGGAGGCAGACTCGGCCTTGACTTCCGCTCCTCGGACTCTCTGTGTGCTGGAGGGAAGTCCCGTCTGGCCCCCCCGCTGAGGGGGGTGAAGGAGCGTCGGCCTTGGGGCCGAGGTGTTGACGCGTCCCACTTTTCTTTCAGTCGGAGGACTTCTTCACACTCATTGAGTCCCACGAGGGGAAGCCGTTGAAGCTGATGGTTTATAACGCTGAGACCGACTCGTGCCGTGAGGTGGTCGTGACTCCCAATGGCGCCTGGGGTGGAGAAGGCAGGTACTGTCCTGCCAGGGTCCTTCCAGCCTTGCAGACAGGGGTGGGCGAGGCCTTTGAGAGAGGGATCTTGGCTCATCTCCTTACTCGTCGTCACATGGGGCTGTCTTGTCGATAAAGTTACTGCGCCCTGATGCCAGGAAGTGGCAGGAACCCCACTCTTCATTTGACAGGCGCCACCAAGTTGCCATCCGCATCACGCGACTGCCTGGGCTGCTGATTCCCCAGAGGGAGGAGCAGGAGCTGTCTCCTAGTTCCCCAGCCTGGGGAGGGGAGGGGAGGAGAGCCAGGCTGAAAGCAGGAGGACATCCCTAGAGTCCGAGCCAGGCTAGCGAGAGCCCTCTGGGTCCCCAGAGAGCTCAGCCAAGGGCTGGCATCTTGGCGTGAAGTCTTGATTTGCAAACACCTCTTCTGGGCAAGTCATGGGTTCTAAAATCTGCTCAGGCCATGTGGCTAATTTCTAGCAGCACACATTGGACTGAATTAGGGTTCTGGATCTGGCATCAGCCCTGCTGACCAGGCGGGGAGAAGGCCCCTGTCCTAGAGGGAGGGGATGGGGGGACATGGACCATAGGGAAGAAGTCTTGGATTCCATTGTTATTTCTGGTGTCCCACAGTCTAGGATGTGGAATTGGATATGGCTATTTGCACCGGATCCCGACTGTCAGCCCAAAGAAACCCCTGGACACTACTCCGCCTGTGGCCCTCCCCACTGAAACCCTGTTGCCTGGCCTGGGCCAGGGAGGCTACACAGAGGTAGGAGAAGGGTCTGCCCGCCGGGGTCTGTCTGGTCAGGTGGGCAGCCACAGGGCTTCCTTGGTTTTCTCATTTGTCAGATGGATATTTTCTGTGGCGCATTGTATCAGTCGCCTGTAGGGTGGACCAACTTGTATTTTAGTGGGAGGGATGAGAGGGGGGCGCGGAGGACTTGCTGCCATTGGGGTGTTGATAGAGTGGCCAGGGAGACAAGCAGGGAGGTGGGGGAATCTTGGATTTTAGATTCAGAGAGTGAGTGGGGGCTTTGGAATGGCCCAAGTTCTCCTGGAGACTGAGGGCTGGCTTTCAGAACCTTTGAAGTTTCTTTCATTTATAGGACTATTTTAACAGACTTTAGGAATACACATTAGCAGTTTATTTTATGGTAAGGGCACCTCATGTCCTTTTACATTTTTTGATGTCCTTTTACATTTTTTAAACAAAATAATAACTGCAATTTATTCATTCTATGTCCACTTCCTTCTTTGTCTTTTTACTTAAAAAGTATTATGAACTTGTTAAACACAGACATTTCCATGCATGTTTTAGTTTGCCTTCCTCTAAGTCGTAATGATTTGGGTCATTTTCCCCATGGTTGTTGATACTCTATATATAGTCTTCTTTTGAGGCTCGCCTGTTCACATCTTTGACCATTTGTCTCTTGGGGAGTGGCTCTTGCTCTTATAGTATTTATATTAGTTCCCTCATATCTTGACTATCAGAACTTTATCAGGAATTTATTTGTAATTCTGTGTAGATTTTGTTGATGTAAAACCTTTTAATCCCTTGATACTTTTCAAATATTTCCTGAGGCATTATCTGATTTGATTCTCCTGCCACCCCAAGAGATAGGTAGGGCAAGTGGGCAAAACCGATTCTGCCCAAGTGATTTGCAGGAAGTTACGTAGCAGTGCCAAGTCCTTGGCAGAACCCGAAATGGGGCCTGCGTCTTCTGACGCAAGGCTAGTCTGGTGTCACTGTTACTTGGACTGTGCCTTTGGGACAGGAGTAGATAGAAGTGTGGGCAAGGAAAATGGAGGAGGGGGAGGGGACTCCCAAGGTACCCCAGGGGAAGCTGTAAACCCGGCTGACGGCCTAGCGTTGGTCATGTGCCGTTCTCTGCGGTGCGTGGCTTCACATTCTGTCCGCCCTGTCAGCACTGGATGGCTGTCTTTGTTGCAGGCTTTTCTGCCGGGGTTCTCCAGCGTGGGAGAGTCAGGTGAGACCTGAAAGTGCAGGGGGTGGGCTTCACCTGGCTGTGGGCGGAGGGGCGTTCTCCTTGCCTTGTCCACAGAGGTGGCCTCTGGTGACCCACCCAGAAAGGGCTGCTTTCCCTGCAAGCACCTCTGGGGGCTCCCACTGGGCTCCCCTTTGTTTTCTGTGATGGTCACTTTTACACTTGGATGCTTGTTGTTGTTATTGGCAGGGCCTGCTCTGAGGGGCTGAAGGGGTGGGGGCAGGGGCGTGGGCTAGTCTTTCTTGTGGTCATCACCGCCCCAGCATCGTTGTTCACCTCAAAGGACAAAAAAGGGACGATGGCCCCATGGAGGTTGCCATAGCTGTGGTCCCACCAGTAGGAAGCAAGACTCACGCTCTCTTGGGTTCTTGGTGATTTTTAGGCTTCGCTGCAGGCACCAGATTCCCCATTTGATGGGGCTGTGGACGTCCTCGATGTGGACCAGTCCTCAGCCTCAAGGACGGATGCTTATTCCATGGAGACGTCGCTTCAACCACCTCCCCCTGTCCAGCGAGTCATGGACCCAGGTATCTGTAAAGGAGACGGGGAGACACGAGTACTTCCTTCTTTTGAAAATAGTTTGTTGATGTATTAGCTTTTTATATCATCACCACTCCCCCCGTAAAGGGAACCCTTTATTACCACAATGCCAGCAGCAAATAGTGAAACAGAACTGAATGTTACGACAGTGTCTGACAACCGGGCAACACTCTCCCTGCATCGGGCGTTACTGTTATTGAGATGAAGGAAGGGTAGGCGATTTCTTGAAGAAATCTTGAAGATTTCTTCCTCGTGACACCCCTGAAGATGCTATGCCTCAGAGTGGCTTCTGAAAAAGAGGAGCATCTCAGATAAGGCCATCAGATACAGCTCTGTGTGGGAGGACTGCGTCTGAGAAAATACCCACCGATAGCAGCGCATCCGAGATGCCTCACCGTAGGCGGCCATCATGCTCAGTCAGTTTTTACAGATGGTGGCCTCCCCGTGGAGGGGTGGGGTGGGTGGTCGCCTTTCCAGAGTCCTCTTTTAGACCAGCCTGTGACCCCCAGTCCCCGTCCCCACTCCACCAGGCTGCCATGTTTATTTTCTCCCTCACTTACCGGGTTTAGAGCTGTTCCTGCCCAGCTCTGGGCTTCCGTGGCAGAGGAGGGATATTGCCGCCTTCTTTTCCATCATGTCCAGTTTCTGTCTTCTCACTCCCAGCAGCTTAGAAACACTCTCTTTCAGTGTCAGGAGTCCGGATGGTCTGGCTGGTCTGCAGTCAGGGCTCGTCATTGAGCTGGAGCGATGAAGCCCAGGTTCCCTCTTCCTTCCTGCTGAGTCCCTTAGTCAAGTCTAGACTGATAGGGAAATCAGCCGCATAGGAAAGAATTTCAGTGTTCAGGGGACAGTGTTTGGGAGGGAGGAGGCCCTCAGAAATGACTAAAGAAAGGTGAAGGCTCAGGAGAGGGCAGGGAAGTTGGAGGGAGGCTTGGGTCCAGTGGGGCCTCGAGTACTTGGATTGGGGGCAGTGTCTCCCATGGGTGTCTGAAGGAACGTGTTCCTCTTTCTCCCCAGGGTTTCTTGATGTTTCAGGTATCGCCCTTTTGGACACCACTGATGTCACACCCCTGCCCAACACAACTTCCTCTGTCTCCCTCCGCTCTTTGGGGGAGTCTGTGATAGGAACTGAGGGTGGCCTCCCCAGCACAGAGCCACTTGTATACAAAGGTGAGTGACCCCTGGAGCCTGGTAGAGCTACCCAAACTCCATTCCTTCCTGGTCGATAGGAAAGGGGTAGGAATTCTTTAACCGGCCCACAGGTGACGTGGAGGGCCATACCCATTGGAGGGTACTCCCTTGCTGCCCTGTCCATGGAACATGGGCCGTGGGCCTGAGCCATATGCCCTCTCATCGAGTCTGCCCAGTCAGCACCCACAGAATTTTGAGGGCTGCAAGGGACCTCAGTGGCCACGTGTAAAAAAGTTTGCCCAACTGCAAATGTGACAAGGAGCCTTTGCTTGGAAGCCTCTAGGGAGTAGAGCCCCTGCCTCCTGAGGCAGCTCCAGTGGTGTGCAGGGTCTTCCAGACCTCCCAATTCAGATGGCCTCTTGGTCGCTTTGACTTTGTGCTCTCTCTGGGGCCCAGCAGAATGAATCTCCTTCCTCTTCTGGGTGACGGCAGTGACTCCATCCCCACGTAGTCCTTTCTAGGCACAGAGCTACTCGGTTGATCCGTGTCTGGCATGGAGTGAGCCTTTTAAGGCCCTTCCCCAGCCTGTGTGCCCTCTGGTTTGCTCTCTACCATCACAGTGTCTTTCCTAACCTGGGGCGCCCAGAATGGTGCTCACGATGTGATCTGACCAGGGTGGAATAAAGGAGGATTCTCCCTCCCTTATCCTGGATACTCCGAGTCCTAGAACACTGCCCATGATGGCATTAGCCTTCTAGGCCACCAGGTCACCCTGTGGGCAGCTATCAAGTTTGTGGTTCACTAATCCCCCCAGGTCTTTTTTAGACAGACGGTTCTCTAGCAATGTTGTCCCCATCTTGGATTCATGGAAGTTAGATTTTTGGGATTCACATTTATCCCTCATTAATGTCATCTGATTGAATTTGGCCCCGCATTCTGTCTTGCCAAGGTCTTTTTGAATCCTGACTTTGTCACCAGTGTGTTAGCTATGGTTTCCAGTTTTTTGTTATCTGTGAACTGGATGAGTGTGCCCTCTGCCTTTATTCAGATCATTGACTGAAATGGTAAACAGCATGGTGCCAGCCAGGGATCCCTGGGACCTCCCATCAGAGATAGAGCATTGGTGACTGTTCTTTGGTGACTGGCCTTTCCTCCAGGTCCACTCCGCCTAACTGGCCTTGTCATCTGGTCCACAGCTCTCCATGTTTTCCATGAGAATTAAATGGAAGGATTCCTATCGAGTGCTTTGCTAAAGTCTAGATAAACTCTACTGAAAGCATCCTTCTGATCTGCGGCTTTAGTCAGCCTGTCCGGAAAGGGACATGGTCAGTCTGGCAGGACTTCTCCCTTTTCTGGATGTTCTCTAACCATCCCTCTACTAATAGGTTCTAGAATCTTGGCAGTAACTAAGAGTCAGGTCCAGCTTCGAGCTTGTAGATGGGGCCATGTGCCCTTCTGCAGTTCTTCAGGACGTGTTTGTTCTCCAGGATTGTTCCACGAGCTCTGATGGGGTGTGCACTCACAGCTGCCCCATCTTCTAGGAGCGAGGCTGTCGTTCACCTGCGACAGGACCGTGACAACGTCAGGGGCAGCTCGATGCTCTCGCCAGCCCCCTCCTTAGTTGTTTTGTTCTCTGGTGCCAGCGGTCACTCTCTTTAGCAGAGAACAGGAGAAACAAGAGCTGAGCTCTTCTCTCTGCTGTCGGTTCTCATCTGCCCACACGCCCAGAGCAGAGTTCCCGCCCCTTCTCGGGCAAACCTCTGTTCCCCAAAATATCCCAGAAGAGCCTTTCTTGTTGGCCCTAGCTCTCGTTCTCAGGCCCAGCTTATTCTGAACTCACTCTCTAGCATAGCAAGATGCATATTGGACTGTGCCAGCCTGTTGGGTCTACCTAGTGACCCCCATCTTGGCTTCTGCCTTCAGTGATGGAGCTTCCTCTGTATCTGCCTCAGGCTCTGTGGACAATTCCTCTCTTTCCTACTTTTTGAAGTTGTTTTTTGTGTCTTCAGACATTCATTATTGAGAGAGTCCCATCCCGTGGGCCGATTAAGTTTTACTGGAATTAATTACCATCTCTGCACTGACCATTCTCAGATCTACCTGGTCTCTCTGCTGACCTCCAATCTTGCTTTTCTGAGTGTCTTTCAGACATCTCAAAGTGGATGTCTAGTAGACATCTTAAACTCAACATGTGCAAAACAGAATTTATTATTTTTCCCCCAAATCCCTTTCTCCCCCGCTTCCCTGTTACTGTAGAGGGCAACACCACCCTCCCAGTCCCTTAGTCTCCCAATCTAGGAGCCAGCCCGGATTCCTCACCGTGTGCCCCCTGGCCCCTTATCCAATATGGTGGCAAGGCCCATTGATTGTACCTCTGAAACATCTCTCTTCTGACACTGCCACCCCTGTGCAGATCCCCGTCACCTTACGTGGACTATGGCAATAGCTGCTGGTGGGTCTGCCTGCTTAGGGTCTCTCCCCACTACAGTGCCTCCTCCACTCAGCTACTCAAGTGATTTTCCTAAAATGCAGGTCTGATCATGTTACCCCCCACCTCCCCTGCCCTCAGTAAACTCCAGTGGCTCCCTATTGCCTTTAGGACCAAGTAGAAAATGCTCAGTTTGGCATTCAGGGCTCTTCATGACCTGCCCCCTCCCACCTTTCCAGTCTTCTTACACCTTCCTTCCCAACACAGACTGTGGCCCAGTGATCCTGGTCTCCTGGCTGTTCCATGCACAAGACCCTCCATGGCTCGGCTCTGGGCATTCCCTCTGGCTGTTCCTGTCCCTGAACCGGTCTCCCTCCTCCACTCCTGACCTTCCCAGCTTTCTTTAAGTCCTGACTAAAATATCTTCTCCAGGAAGCCTCCCCCAACCCCTCTCAATTCTCATACCTTCTCTCTATTAATTATCTCCTGGATGGACCTCGCTTTGTCTATATTTGTTTACGTGTCTCCCCCATTAGATTGTAAGTTCCTTGAGGACACAGACTGTCTTCTGGCTCTTTTGGTATATCCAATGCTTAGCACAGTGCCTGGTACATAGTAGGAGCTTAATAAATGTTTACTGACTGATTTTATCTCTAGAATTTTAATCTTGAACCCTTCGAGATCTGTTCTCCTAAATCTCAGGTGCTTGTTAGACCCTTCCTAGCTTTCTTCTCCATCTCAGTCCTAAATTCTAACATGAAGTGGTGCCTCATGGTTTCCACCCCAGTAAACAGTTCCTCTGCCCTCCATTGGTGAGAATCGGGCACAGAACAGAAGTTCCCTTTTCTGGTCCCTGTACCTTTAGGAAGAAGTTATCATCAGGGCAAATCAAGTCATTGTTGGTGCCATGCTTGTTTTTTTTTCTTTTCTTTCTTTCTTTCTTTTTTTTTTTAAAAGGCAATTGGGGTTAAGTGACTTGCCCAGGGTCACACAGCTAGTAAGTGTCAAGTGTTTGGTCTGAGGCCGGGTTTGAACTCAGGTCCTCTTCACTTCAGGGCCGGTGCTCTCCACTGTGTCACCTAGCTGCCCCTTGGTTTTTTTTTTTCATAGAACAAGCATTTATTTCCTCTTCCCACCTGCCGTAGCTGCTCTTGCAGCGAAGTCCCCGTGACTGAAGCGTCCCAGCTCTGTGCCGGGCCTGCCATCTTGTTAGTCTTTAGGTCGGCACGGCTGCGATGCCCCAGGAGACTGTGTGCACTCGTCTGGTCTCTGCCTCCGTGGGTCTTCACCTAGTTGTCCTCTGCTCTGCACCCTCTGAGGATATGGTGCTCACCACCCTCTTCCCTCCTTTGTTTTTTTAATTTAACTGTTCTTTGAGATAAAGATCATCCTTCCAGAGGGTTAAGACGAGGCCTCCAGTCCCTGCTGCTTGCTGCCCATGCTGAGTAGGAAGCTGGAGGCCGGGGTTTGCCGTGGTGCGTTCCTGGATCTCGTCGGCTTCTGGGCATCTCGGCTCTTCTTCCATTTCAGCCGCTCTGCTTGGGCCTTTGGGGCCTTTTTCTTGGGCTTATGCAGGCAGAGCTAGAAGGAGCTTGGGAGGTTGAATTCACCCGCCTCGCCTCCCACCTCTCCCACTGCCCTCTTTTTTTTGCGGGGGGGGGTGAGGTCAATTTGTGGTTGGGGAATCCCTCCAGCGGTGCAGGTGGCCTTTGTACCTCCAGTGCCTGGGAGTGTGTAGGTGCTTAGTGACCTTGGCATTCTTAAAAGGCTGATGGAAACCACTGATCTAAGCTGACATCCAGAGGGCCAAAGGTAGGCCAACTGGCCGCTGGGGATTCTGACCACGCGGCTCCTCGCCCATAGCGGGTGCTTAGTGCGTGGCCAAGCAGAGAACAACCAGTGCCTCAGAACTCAGAGTTCTGAGGGTCAGTCTCTGAGATTCAGGCTGGAGTCACTGACGGTGCTCCAATTTTGACCTGCTGACCAGAGTCCACAGTGACCGTCCCAGGTACTTGTGGTCAGCGGGCCCTGCCCCATGTCTGACCTCCCAGTTAGGATATCTTTCTTAACTGTTGCTGCCATTTATACAGTGTCTTTTGTCTTTTCCTAATTAATTACCAAACTCACTGTCTTTCAGATGAAGCCACAGGGTTTGGGTCGGACCCTGAGGGCTCTGTACTGAATGGCTCGGGGCCACGTTTGCAGCAGCCAGATTCTGGCTCACCTGTGACCCTTCCCAACGACGTCTGCTCCAAGGCAGTGCTTGAGACCGATGAAGCCCCCGACCTTCTACCGGCCGAGGCCGACGTGCCACCTGTGGAGGAGAGCAGGGTGCGAGCTGAATCAGAGGGGGCAGGCACTGCTCTCAATTGACGCACCTGCACAGCTGGCCCCCCACCCCTGGAAGACTCCCCTTGGCTTCGCATCCTCCCGAATGTCCCCACGCCTGCCTGATTGAATACCAGTGACCTCTGGTGATCACAGTTCTTGCTGTGGATTGGGAGACTGTGTATGGTCAGGAGCCCATGGCTCCCAGGGCTGTCCACAGCCCCGACTTGGCTTCTCTGCTGACCTTCAGAGCCTTGGGCCTTAACAGGGCGTGAAGGACACGTGGACTTTGTGTAATCAGAGCCCCCTGACTGAGTTCCTGGATCTCTGGGGTAGGAAAACAAGTGGGAGAACCTTCCAGGCCCTTCCTGGGAGGCCCCCCTGAGCCACAGATAACAGGGAGCATTAGAAGCCTGGCTTAGCCCTGGTATCAGTTTTTTTCCACCATTGTGGCCCAGGAGGTGATTCTAAGCAGCTGGCCCATGTGAAGGGCCTGGACAAGGAAGCAGCAGGTTGCTGATGAGCTGTGGGGCCTTCAGGAGGCATGGGTTCAGGGGGAGATCCCAAGGGGCGTGAGGCTGCACCTCGCCCCAGGCACAAGGTTGCCCAGATGGGACTGTCATTAGGGGCTGCTTTTGTCTCACAAGGAGGCTTGCTGTCATTCAGTCTGGGTCTAGATTGATTATTTAGAGAGAGTAATAGAGGCAAAGCCCCCCCAGAGGGGATGGGCTGCACGTTGCAATCATGAGGCGCAGGGAAAGGGGAAGTGGCTGAGCCGCACTTCCGACCGGAGGGACCCTGGTGCAGGACGTGGGGTGGGGCTGGCCCACGCTGTCGGGGTGACCCCAGGGGGTATTCTCGGGACATGAAGGACATAGGGGTGGGATTTGGGGGAGGGATCAGTCCTTTGTTCTCCCCTGGTGTGAGAAGCACAAGCCAACTGGATGGATGATGGCCCCCCCCCTCCCCCCCCCCCCGGCGGGAGGCTCATGTTTTTGTGATTCCCACTTCTGGGGTGGAGTGTGTGTGGTGCTGGTTAACACTAATCTGATGCTGGGTGGGTTCCTTGGCCTTTCGATAAAGACGTTCAGTTTGCCAGGGACTGTGCTTGTTTTCTTCTTGGTTCTGGTGCACAAAATCCGCGGGGCCCGTGGGTGGGAGGGGAGATGGGACACAGGAGGGCATGGTCCCTGCGCTCACCCAGGGCAGAGTAAGCCAGGGGAGCCTCAGATGCCAAGCAGGCATGGGATGCGGGGAGGGAGATGGGGACGGAGCCAGGCCCGATAATGGGGAAGCTCATTTCCAGGGATGAGGCTCAGAGACGAGGATGAGAAGATGTTCAGGGAAGAGCACAGAGGTGTGGATTTATCTGAGGGGACGGCCCGGCGAGGCTCAACCTAAGCTCATCCTTGTCCAGGGAAGGTCGTGAGGCACTCTGTGGTCCACTCGATGAGGTCGCTGCAAAATGCTCAAGATCGTGGACTCCAGGTGGTCCAGCTCAAGCTGGCTGCCCGTGTGGGGGCCTTCTATGATGAAGTCACTTGGCCTCGACCTGCCCCAGTTTGCTGACAGCAGCACCTGCCTCTTAGCAGGGCTGGGAAGCTCGGATGAGATCCTGTTTGTCAGAGGCGCTTAGCATAGGGCTTACGGGGCACACGGTAGGTAGTTCTTTGCCCCTTCTCCCAAATACTTAATTGCTGTGGGTCCTCAGGCATGTTACTTTTCATGCCTGGGTCTGGACTTGGTCTTTAGGCTCCCCCAGGCTCTAAGTCAGGGACCCGACGATCTTAAGAATGGACCAGACATTTGAACTTGGACCCTAAACTGAAATGGAACCTTGCCTGAACACCGAGCTACTTAGTGGCAAAATGTGGGCCAGGACCCATTTCTTTCCTGGGGTCAGACCTCACCTCTGACTGTCACTAGCTGTATGGCCGGGGCACGTCTCAGTTCAGGTCCTCTGCAAGACGGGGATACAGACCGCCAGCTCAGGTGACGCTGCTGTGAACGTGTGCGATCCTCCGACGCTCTCGCTGCTTCCCGGATAGGCTGCTTTGTGACTGATGGTAACCCCCACAAGACACTTCCACGTGGAGATTTTGGGGAGGGGGGAGAACAGTCTTTTTTGATGCATATGGTAGAGATAGGTGTCGATCACTGCTGCCCGGCCTCCCCAGGCCTTGGCACGGGTGCCCTCCAAGGACACTCCTGTCTGAAGCCAAGCTCTCCACAGGGATGCGGTCACAGCCTTGACTGCTGTTGCCATCAGCCACAAATGCACCACTTGCACGTTCGTGAACTCTGACGTTCCTTCATCTGATCGCCATTTGTTATCGTCCCGTCCTGCCTGGCGGCCCCAGACTCTGCTCTTCACTCGCTGCGGCACCAAGTACACTCCTTGTCTCCGCCAGCAGACCGCGCCCCCTCTCATCCACACACAGCCGCCGGTCTTCGGTCTCCCCCACGCTCAGACAACCTTCACTTGCACCCGTTTGTCCCCCAGATGCTCCCTTTGGTGGCTAACCTTCGGAAGACCACTTCCTCTCCTTTCACTCTCTGCAGTTGCTTCTGGCCTTACCACCGATCCCCCAGTTACTAGCGGTCTCTTTAATTTTTCTCAGTCCTCATCCTTTCTGACCTCTCTGTGATCCTTCATCACCTTCTTCTCCATAGGTTTTGGTGACACTCTGGTCTCCTGGCTCTCCTGCCTCTGAGTTTCCTTTGGTGTATCTCCCTCCATACTTTCTCACAATTGGTACCTGGGGATTCAAGAATCATTTCTGTGCCAGTGACTTTCAGATCTATTTGTCCTGCCCTAATCTCTGCTGACCTCCAATCTGGCATCTCCAACTGCTTTTCAGATACCTCTGAAAAGCAGATGTCCAGTAGACGTGTCTAAAACCAAGCTCATCTTTCCTTCAAAAGCTGCCCACTTCCTCCCTTCCCTGTTACTGTCCAGGGAAGGCATCACCAGCCTCTCACTCATCCAGACTCGCAGCTTCATCGTCGCCTTCCACTGTTCATTGCCCCTCATGCCATCCATTGTTAGATCCTGATCATGCTAACTTAAACCTCCAACCCTGCCCCCTCATCACCTCACCTCTGCCTGCCTCAGGTCTCTCCTGCCTCTAGTCCGACCTTCCTTTACTCAGTGGCCAAAGCGTCAGGTCTGACTGTGCCACCTTCCCCTTCTCCCTATGACCTCGAGGATCAGATAGAACATCCCTTCACAACCTGGCCCCTTCCTCCTTTTCTAGGCCCCTCTGCATACTCTGGGATCCAGTGACGCCACTATCGTGGCTGTTGACCACGAACAAGACCCTGCATCTCTCTCAGATCTCAGCTAAGATCCCCTCGGTGCGTGTACTCTCTCTCACCTGCCTGTCGCTGCTCTGTACGTAGCCATTTGCATGGGGTCTCGCCTGTTAGATCATAAGCTCCTGGAAGGCAGGGGCTGTTTCTACCTTTGTGTCACTGGGCTGAACACAATTCCTGGCACACAGTTAAGTGCTTAAAAAAAACCAGCTTGTCTTTACTTTAGTCGGTTCCTCACATCCCACAACCTCCCCCTTCTAGATTTAACTGCCCTGATCAACAGATGGCAGATAATTCTAGCACCAACCTGAAATCAGGGAACTTAAAAGACACAAAACTGTTTAAAGGGGAAAATGGAGACAGTGAGTTAAAATAAATGCAACACAAATCTGAAATATTTTAACTAAAGCCTTTTATTCTATACAACTGTGAAATACAGATTATTTACCCTTTTGGCATTGCAGACTCTGTCAAACTTTCCTGAAATTGCATTACTGAGTTGGTTAGAAGGAAAAGGAAGGGAGGGAGGGGAATGAAAGAGAACCCTGGTGGAATTTAGGTCCATGAAAGTAACCAGGAAGCAGCGGCTGTAAGACTTCGGCCCCCATAGGATCTGGAAGAACTCCCTTCCAACAGGAGAGCGGCCCCTCCTGCCAAGAGGATTTAGGATCAGGAGCCAACTGACGACTTCCCATGGCATTTATTTTTTCCGTTTAATTCACAAACATTGCTAAAAATGTGCCACCACGGCACACGAGGCATCACACCGAATACCCCGAGGAGCACATCCGAGTGGCCTGGAGAGGGAGCACGGTGTGTCTGTTTAGCTCCTGCGAGGGCAGGAGGCATGAGCTGGCTGCTTTCCAAATGACGCCTGATGGGAGTGAGAGAGCTCAGTCCTTGCAGGAGTGTGAACCTGCACCTTGTGGCCCGAGTGGTCTGCTGCCCCACCCCCTTCCCCAACACCCTCCCCTCCCCCTCCCCTACAGGAGGGGCGGGGGCAAGGCCAGGAACAAACCACCCTCCAAAGGCACTTGTGCTTCTGGCTTGGGGCAGTTGGGGTGGACCTCGGATCTGTTCTGCATACAAACAGCCTTTGGGGAGAAGCCAAAGTTACGTTTTTTTTCCCTGCCAAAAGTTGAAATGTTTTTTCCCCAATAAGTTAACTCTATACAAGACCCAGATGACTGACCGTATGAAAGCTTTAGATCATTAGAAAGAACAGTGAAAAGAAGATCTAGGTATAACAACAAAAAATGCATATAAAACTCTGGAAAAACAAATAACTACTTTCAGATTATGAACATCAAATTAATCTGCTATGATATTTCTTTACTCCGACATAAATTCTAGGTGACATTTAAATGAAGCTAAAATTTCAGAATGCTCTTAAATTTTAACAAAGTTCGGGTTTCCACCTGGAGCTGTAACCTGAATTTCAGCTGGCGAGAGTTACAACTGGACACGGTGCAGGAAGGAAGAAACAAGACGGCTAAGTTTTAATTACATCCTGCTGAAAAGTGTGTTGACTCCATTATGAGGCCCAGCATCACTGGACTGACCCTGCAACCGTGTTTCTGGAGTGTTCTGACTCAGGATTTCTGAATTCCAACAGATCTTTCTACAGGAACACATCTGAAGTACAGTATTAAAAAACAAGTCTAATATTGACCCTCCATTTTGTAATTACATGGGCTGCCCTCAAGGGTGCAAAGGTGTTTCCCCATTTTAAAAAAAGATCTTGTCTTTAGTGAAAATGATTTGATTTTTTTTGAATGACCAGCTTGAAAGGTCATTGCAGGTGCTCTCTGAATGGAATGTGCTTTAAAAAAAAAGACGAGACATCGTGCAGGTCTGAATTACATTTGGAACACAGTGACAGATATGGCCCTCAAGTGTCTCCTAACAAGCATGAAGAGACGAAGATGAGTCCCTGGCAGGCGCTCCTCGCACCCCTCCCTCCACCTGCGCACGCTGCCTCCCTTGGGACAGACTGGAGTCTAGGCCGCAAAGACTGTGTTGCTATATTACATCTCTATTAGTCACTTCAGGTAAAGGGGTAATCTCGGTCCGTACCGAATCGATCCTTAGAAGTCTCGCTACTGTGGGGGTTCAGTGGGCTTCACTAGGTAGTACTACTCTCAGGACCACAAGAGGAAGGTCAGTAAATGAATACCCAGGAGTGTTCGCCCTCATGGCCTCACGTGGACTTCTGGCGGTAATGGAGGGTGAGGTCACCGCCACTCTTCCATATGAAGTGTTTTACTGTTCGAAGGTCCATATTTGGGTCCAAAACCTGAAAAGAATGAAACGGTGTTGAACCTGGGTGTCTGGCTCTCCAACTGGGCGGGGGTGGGGGATGGGCATCAGGGAAGGTGGTTGCAGCTCCAGCATCCCACAACACCCAGTACAGTGCCCTGACACATAATTAACGTTGGGTGGGGCAGCAGGCACGTGTTTGGTTCTATCTTGTGCTCTGATGAAGACGATGGAAGAGTCTGCGTTCTGTGCAGTGGCACCGACGTACCTTCCCCCAACTCTAGGGCCAGAGATGACAGAGGCTCCAAAGGGAGGCTGCCAGTGAGCTTGCCAGCACACCCGAGTGCCTCGAGCCTTGGGCCCCAGACCCCAGGGAGACTGATCATGCCCTTATGCTGCAAGGGACAGGAAAATCCAGAGCAAAAGCAGCCAGAGCTGCCTAAAGACCTTGGTGAGGAAGCATGCGGAAGGCAGCCCCGGCCAAACCAACCCCAGCTGCCTGCTTACTTCCCCATGCTTGTCAACGGCTTTGCCGTTCACCCACTCACTCATGCGTAAAAACCTCGGGTTTCCTCCCCCTGCCAAGAGACAGGACAGAAGGTAAGGAAACAAGCATTTATTAAGCACCTAGGCTGTACCAGGCACTGTGCTAGGCCCTTTAAAAACAGCATCTCATTTCATCCTCACAACAATCCTGGGAGGTAGGTGCTATTATTATCCCAATTTTACAGGTGAGGAAACTGAGGCAAACAGACATTAGTGACTTTCTCAGGGTTGTACAGCTAGTGAGTGTCTGCAGCTGGATTAGGACTCAGGACTTCTGGCTCCAGGCCCATGCTCCATCTATCCACTGCACCATCTCTCAAAGGAATCTCCCCGCCTCCAACATCTTTCACACCCATCAGATAGTCATCCCATCAGAGGTCTTTCACTGACTCCCCAATAAGCCAGATTCCTTATTGCACGTGGACGGAGGTGAGATGTGGCGGGAATACTGACAAGTCTGGAGGCCCTCTGCTCTCACCACACCCAACACGAAGCTCTCAACAATTTGGACACCTGAGGTCCCCCACTTACCTGCCTCTGCCCTAGGCCTGGCAAGCCCTCAGCCGCCTTAAGGCTTAAAGACATCTGTTTCCCTGGACCCTAAATTTGCCTTCTGAGCCCCAGAACAAGTTTTTTAAATCCCCTCCCTACCAACACTGAAGAGCGGCCCACTCATCCTGTTGGCCACGCTATCCTGCAGGGCAGGCCTCTTGGGGTTGGGAGCAGGGCTCAATTCACAACCCGAGTCCCCAGGCCCCAGGATCCACCATCTCTTAATCTCTCTCCCAGGGGAAAGGCCCAGACTGAGGTCCTCATGTCAACTCACTTGGTCCTGGCACAAGAGTTCAATTTTCTCCTCTGCCAGTAAGGCGATGTCCTCTTCTTTCTCCTGCTCTCCAGTTTTTTCATTATTTGATGAGCTGGTGGTCTGAGATTCACTGTCCAAATTTATGATTTTCTCGTAAACATGCTCCATCACCTTCCTGACTTGGAGCATGTCACTGGCAGACAGTCTATCTCTGGGAAGGGGAAGGGAAAGGTCATGTTGTCAGAAAGGTGAAAGGCAAAGAGAAAATTCATTTTCTACCAATCAACTTTTGGGGGGCTGGCTCCAGGAAAAGCAGACACCAGCAGGGAGGGAGGTCTTCCAAGGACTTTCCCAGGGGTCCCTGCTAAGACTCACGTACTGCCTTTCTGGGCTGTCTGTGACCTCATACAATTCACCCTCAAATGGACAACACGGGGAGACGGGTTCCTGGATCTCAAAAGCCCTGGAGAGTGACCTCCTTTACATCATGGCTTTGGTTAAAAATGGATCATGAGGGCACAATGAGGAACCCCAGCCCAGATTATTCTAGAAGAGACCCATAACTTTCAGCTTTCTAAGGGCAGCCTTCTTTTCTCTGACCACAAAACATTAAAGGAGCCTGTCCCAGCTAACAGGACTTAGGAAGACAAAAGGCCCAGCACTTCACTTACTTCTTTAAGGTTTTTGCCCCTGAAGATGAGTGAGGTTGGAGGTAGAAGGGAATTTTGTTGAATTTGGGCATATTTTTCTGAAAGAAAATATGATATTCATTACAATTGTATACTAATTATTATAAAAGAGAAAGCTACCTTGAAGCGCAGATTAAACTCACAGTTTTTAATTAAAATTTATTTTACAATTTGATATGATTTTCTCATAACAAAGTACCAGACCCCATAAATAGCCTTGAAAAAATTCATCAGAAAAGTGCAGAAGTTCATATCGGAATCAGAACAAAGACAGAAGTACCCCGATGGCGAGCACACGACAACACCAAAGTTATAAACACTTTTCTCCTCCGACACATACGGCAGTCTCTCAGAGTCCTTTAAAGAATCCCCACAATGTACATTTCATGTCATCTCAAAAGGGGAGCCTCTTTCTTGACCGGGGCTCGGTCCCCCAGTGAGACAAGAAGCCCCCATGACTCCCTCTGCTCTCCTCCTCCTCCTCCTCTCTAAGCAGCAGCAAGGCCCAGGGAAAGGAGCCAGCTCCCCCCTCCCCTTCCACGCAAGGTGGACAGTGTCCTCGTGCTGATGACCTCCTCACAGGGTGCTGCTACGAGCAAAGGGCTTCAAGGTGCTCGAGCGCTCGGCCGGCGGCTCTCGTGACTGTCTCTGAACAAGCTGGTGGACCCCCGCTGGTGCGGGACATGAAGCGGAGGGCTGCCTTCCACTCTGCAGACGTCTGGGCGCTGTAAGCCAAATTGCCCACACGCAGGGCCTGAACCGTGCCCTTTGTCTTCAGGCCTCTCAACTGGGTGGACAAAGCCCGAGCCCCGCAGAGCCCTCTGGTGTCCTCCTCCCAAGGAGTCGACCACAGGCCTAGAGGCAGCAGGAAAGCTGTCCCTTCAGGGCGGCTCCCATACACAGAGAGGAGACAAGAGCTGTCGAGAGCCAGATGGCTTTTTAAGGCTTGGGGGGCTTCTCGGGGCTGGAAATGCGCTTTTTAAAAGTTGTAAGAGATTAAATTCCATTTTGGTCCTGTCAGGAGGGAAGGCTGGCCCTCTGCAGGCCTGACAGTCACCATTACAATGCTCTTGGCTATTCAAGCCCTGAGCGGGCTTTCATTTCTTTCCTCAGTGTTCTTTAAGAGGACAAAGCAGAGAAGAGGCAGACACTTACATCCACAGTGATGTCAATCACCCACTGGGGCACTGTCTCGTTAAGCAGCATCGACTCAGTCTCCCCTCCAGAATCCCGACACAGCAACCTACACACATAGAGAGCAGCAGAGAGCCCAGTGACCCACTGGCCCTGCAGGAACCCAGAAACACGGTGCCAACTCCGACACAGGCACCCCCTCCGGGCCTCTGGGCTTGCAGCAGCAACAGGCCTCGGGCTGTGGGTCAAGACAGATGGCTGGGAAACAGAGCCTTGAGGAGCCTGAGGAAAGGCCATGGGGCAGGTCCTCCTCCCTCACAAAGCCCAGTGAGCTGCATCTCTGAGAGGAAGGCACAGCCTCTTTCTCCTTAAGGGCTCCACTCGCCATCTGGGTAATTTACAGAGAGGGGTCCTCTCCCACCTCCATCCCCTCCCCCCTCCCCCACCCACTGAGCTCATCCCCAGGCCCAGGCCCCAGGCAGATCCCAGCAGCCTCACCATGGGAGGGTGGAGCCTCCGACTCAAGGAGGGGGCCCAGGGCAGACATCACCTTGCTTCTTACCTGGCTGTACCACTTTGAGGCTCCTTGGACTCCTCCCCCCCGGTCCTCTTGTTAGGGATGTTCCTTGTTGCCCCCTCCCCCACAACTTTTGAACTCTCTTGGGTATGCTGTCTTTCCCTATTCGATTGTATGTTCCCTGAGGGCAGGGACTGTCTGTTTCTGTATCTGTATTCCCAGTATTATTTGCACAGTGCTTGGCACATAGTAGGTGCTTAATGTTTATTGACTACTGACTATTCCATCTCTGTGATGTGAAGAGAGGACCGGCGGGGAGCCCCGGAGGTTCCAGAGCGCTAACTGGAACCCAGCCACACACGAATGAGCATCTTCCTAAGTGGTTCCTCAGCTTCTGCTGCTCACTCCCAACATACCTGACTCCCGGCCCTGCCCGGCCCCTCCAATTCCTCTACCTGAACAGGGTACGGCCTCCAGCCTCGCCAAAGATCACTGGGGTGTGTGGAGGGACCTGGAAGTAGCCATTCCCCTTCTGGACTCGATTCTCCTGCTCGCCATTCACTGTGGGAAGATGCACATGAGATCCAGAGTCAGATCTGCAGTTGTCCTATCTTGTCCCAGGCAACCATGGGAGCCTCTTAACAACCAAAGTCAAAAAGCTCCAGCATCAGAAACACAGGGAAGAGCTGACTAAAGCCTAATTTGGGGAACCAGAAAGTCAGGCATTCTGGGAAGGCTCCCTGAGAATGCACCTCCTTTAAGAAGGGCCAAACCAAAGGGGCAGGGGCTTCCTCCCTCCCCCTCCCCATGCAGCAGCAGCAGGGGAGGTTCTGCCCCTTGGAGCCTTGCTCGGTCACTACTCAGCTGGTACGGGCCTAGGGAAGGACCTGAACCCAGAACGGCCTAATTCCACTCCACCACATCTGCCTCTCAGAGAAAGGGATGAAATACAACATTCTGAGCACCAAAGTGGCAATGTCAGTAGCTGTCGCTTGACAGGCCTGGAGCAAGACTGGCCAGCTATGGGACTGACCACAGCCCCTGCTTCTGTCTCTGCCGAATGTGTGAGGTGAGAAGGGGCCTTTGCTGAGAGGAGTGCTCTGAGGACTCCACACTGCTCTCCCCGCTCAGTCTCACCCTCTCACCCCCTGCCTTGCGTGTCTCGGCCTTGCAATCCCCCTGGCACCCTCATCCTGGTGCAGGAGCCCCCGGCTCCCCCACAAGCCCTGCTCGGTCTCACCCCCAGCCCCATGTGTCCTGGCCCTGCAATCCCCCTGGCACCCTCATTCTGGTGCACTGGAGCCCCCGGCTCCCCCACAAGCCCCACTCATTTCAAATGCTATTCTCTAGGGTGGGTCAAGAGATGGGAGCAGCTTGCTCCTTGCTCCCATGGTCATTTCCCTGCCCCTGGTCTGCTGTCTTTCCTCAACAGCCTCACTCTTCCCAAGTTCATAACCCTCTCCTAATCTTTTTCATGGACATCTACTGACTTTGTGCCATTCTCCAGACTAGGTGGCTGGGTGGCCCAGTGGATAGACTGAAGAACCAATCCAGGCTCAGACACTTACTGGGTAACCCTGGGCAAGTCATTTCACCTCTGTCTGCCTCAGTTTCCTCAACTGTAAAATGTGAATAATAATAGCGCCTCCCTCCTCCCAGCGTAGCTGCGAAGATCAAATGAAGTGTCTGGCACATAGTACGTGCTCCATAAATGCTTCTTCCCTCCAAACCTGCCCCTGCTTTTAACTTGGCTCTCTCTGTTGAATTAAGCAACAAGATGGTGGACTAGACATTTCCTCCAGTCACCGCAACCTCCCAAACTCCTCCAAAACAGAAATTATGTACCAAAGATAAAAGCAACTTCAGCTGTCTCCATGGTCCAAAAGAAAGTTAAAAAAAAAAAAAATTCCTCAAAATCCAGAACTGATGCTCACTGACTTGAGCTCACTCAGCTTCACCGTACTAGCAGACCCAAGGCCATGACACAGGCTCACATCAAAACCTACCCCTGCACCCCAGCCTCGCCCCCCTCTTTCCAGTGTCATGGAGGCCCCTGCTCCAGGCTGCAGAATGTTGCCCTGGCCTCAGTAGCCAGTTTGGCCACAGTCCTCACGGAGCAAAAGCCTGCCTGTGACTGCAACCCGGAAGCACCAATGCTGCCAAGCAAGCTCTGCCCATGCCAGAACTAAGGAACAGAGGGAGTGGGACAGGTTACCAGGACAGGACACCGTGTGTGGGTGGGCAGCTATGCAACACTCCACCATGACAGAAAGAGCAGAGCACCCAGCTGGGGCCAGTTCTGACCACCCAAAAGTCAGCTGGGGCAGAGGCCTAGGCTGGTAAACCACCATCCTCTAGAGGGGAGGGAGTCAGGAAGTGAGTGATGAAGAAAAGGATTTCAGGAAGTAGAAAACTCAAAGACCTTGAAGATAAACAGAAAAGTCAAAAGGAAAAACAGTAACAGCAGAAGGAAATATGGCCTCCAGACCTAGTAAGAGACCTCAGGCATCTATGAATGAATGCTGTAGAATAAAGGAATGATCAGGAATTTGAGGAGAACAGGAACCACGACATGCTGTTCCTGAGTGATTTAAAAGATCAATGAGAATCGGGAGAGCAGGATTTATGGCCCGCACAGCAACAACAGTGAACATGAATCTGCAGCAGCCCCCCGAGACCAACAAAAGAGAGAGCAACAGACTGAAAATGCAAATACACAGCCATGAAGGACAACCCAGAAAAAGAGAGGCAAAAAGTGAGATCATTAAAAGAAAATCTATTCACGATGCAGCAAAACCTACAGATCTCAAAGACAATCTAAGGATTGCAGTGCTCCTAGAAGAACCTAATAGGACAAAAAAGCCTAAACACCATAATGAAAGGAATAACAGAAGAGAATGCCCAGAACCTCTGAACACAGAAAATGAAATTCTAATGGAAAGAATTCACAGATCACCTCAAGAAAAAAACAAGAGACAGAGGCAATTACAAAAGATAAAACGGATCCTTTGGTTACATGAAGCTGAAAAGCTTCTGCAAAGACAAAATTAATGCACCCAGGATAGGAGGGAAAGTATTTGAATGGGGTAAAAACCTTTGTATCAAATTTCTCTGGCAAGGGTTTGGTATCTAAGACACACACACATTATATATGACTAAAAGCAATTCCCCAAGAGATAAATGGTCGAAGGATATGAATAAACAGTTCTCAAAAGAAGGAGTGTGCCGTATTCACAGCCATGTAAGAAAATGCTCCAAATCAACAGTAATAAGAGAAATGAAAATCAATACAACCCTGAGGTTTCACCGCACATCCTGCAAATTGGCAAAAATGACAAAAAATGGCAACAGTCAATGTCGGAGGGGTTGTGGGAAGATAGGCACATTAACACAGTGCTGCTGGAGCTGTGACAAGGCACAACCATTCTGGGAAACAATTTGGAATTATGCAAATAAAGTGACTAAAATATCCATATCCTTTGAACCAGAGACTCCATTACTGTGTTTATACTCCAAGGAAGCCATGGATAAGAAGAAAGTTCTTATATATACCTATGTGTGTGTGTGTGTGTATGTGTGTGTATATATATATATATATATACACACACACACACACATATATATATACACATATATATATACATATATATAAAAATATCAGCACTTGTGATAGCAAAGAATTGGAAACAAAGTTGATGCACATCAATTGGGGAATAGTTAAATACACTGTAGTACAAGAATGTAATGGAAAATTACAGAGCTGAAAGAAAGGATGTCTGTGATGAATACTGAGAAGCCTGTAAAGATCTCTATGAACAGATACACAGGGAAGCAAGCAGAGCCGAGGAAATGATATACACAGTAACTTCAACAATGTAAATTGGAAGAATGACCCATCAAAAATCAAAAGTAGATGTAACAAAATTACAAAGCTCAGTCAGGATTCAAATGAAGACATAGGAGAGGACACCCCAACCTGCCCCTTTGTGGAGGCAGGAGGCCTACAGGTGTTACATATTGCACGTGGTTTTGGACTTTTTCAGTGCATTGCTCAGTTGTACTTTTTTTCCTTTCTCAAAAAACAGGGAGGGAGAGAGGTACCTGGGATAACTATGGTGATGTACAAAACAGAAATCACTGAACTCCTGTGGCTCCTTATCGCCTCCAGGACACAATACAAAATGCTGTTTGGAATTTTTTAAAAATGTGACTGAGAAAGAGTTAACAAAATAAAAGTGCAACAGGAAAAACCAAAAGAAAGCTGATTCCCCCGGGGCAGTGGAGACATTTGGACTTCTCTCTCCACCTCTAATCACATCCCAAGTTCTGCTTAGTCTCCTTTTGCAAAGTTTCTCATGTCTCATTCCTCCTTTCCACTCCCAGTGTCACCTCCACATTACTTCTTGCCAGGACATCCCCTGTCTCCAGTCTGTTGCTTCTCCACTCTCTGTCTCCTCCCCTACCCCTAAACAAAACACACATCTGTCTCTCCTTCACAATCAAACTCCAATCAACTTTTCGTATTGATCTTCTTCATCCTCCTTTAAATTGTTCCCAAACTAGATGACCCTAAGCCTCCTTGGCGAGTCAATAATTCTGTGGCTCAAGGCTTCTTGAGAGCAGGGACAGTGCCTTATAACACTTAGAACAGGACTAGCACAGAGGAGGCTCAGGTAGGCAGCTGGTGCCACCACAGTGCACAGAGTGCAGGCCCTAGATCATAAGACCTGAATCCAAATCTGGCCACAGACACACTTAACTGTATGGTCCTGGGCAAGTCACTCCATTACTGCCTGCCTCGGTTTCCTCATCTGTAAGATGGGAATAATAATAGCACCTATATGGTTGTGAGGATACAACGTGGTTGTATTTGTTAAGTACTCAGCAAATCTTCAAATGCTCCATAAACGCTGCTGGCAGGGCTATTAACTATTATAGCAAGAACCAGAGAAGATGAGAGTCCTGGCCCTAGGCGGTGTCAGAGATCATGAGAGCCAGCTGACAGCCAGGCAGGCATTCTCTCCACACCAGCCCTGCCAGTGCTGGCCAGCCGGCCATTCTCCCCTGGACAATGGCACTCTGCTAAGCCACTGCTAAGACAATGGTGTTTCTGCTATGCCCCAATCTGCCTCTCAGTCGATTCCGTTCCCCCGTGGCCTTGCATGATCGATCCAAGCCCTCTTTCCCACAGGAAGGTCCTTTGGACCTTTGTAGACAACTGAACTGCCCTCTCTCCCTCCTTCCATCCAACTTGGTAGCTTAGGATTTCTTGTCCCTGCACTTGGTCCTCTTCTACTGGGTCTACTCCAGCTGATCAAGGTCCTTCCTAAAATATGGCATCCAGGACTGAAGCAAGTACTTCCAATGGGTCTGGTCAGAGTTCATTCCCTTTTATCACAACAGGCCTGTCACCTGCCCCCCTCTGGAGATTTCATGTCTATCAATGCAGTTTAAAACCAAATTGTTTCTTGAGTTGCCACGTCACCCTGGGGACTCAGAATGAGCTCGCAGCGTATGAGAACCCCCAGGTCTCCTTCACGTAAATGGCTACCCAGACCCTTGTTCGTATGCTGGCAGGGAGCCAGGAGACCCTTCGACTGTCTGCATGTTGACTAAAAGCAGGACAGCGGAAAAGGTCCTTGCTGATAGTATCATTGGCTCTTCTGTGGCAGGCTCTGACCATGAAGGAGGAACTAAGGCCAGCAGAAATCCACCCCCTCCTTCTGGACACATTATTTCTGCGAATGCAGCCCGAGGTTCTTTGGCTGCTCCATTAGACTTCTGATGAACACTGCCCTTGTGTAATCCACTAACCGCTGTGGTGTGGCCACGGGTGCCTCCCCCCTCCCCCCTTTTGTGTGAACCAGACATCTGGTCTGATTCGAGCCGTACCAGTCTCGCCTGGCCAGTCCTTTTTTTCACCTGGATCCTGTCCTCCAAATGTGTTAGCCCTTCTTGCCGGCTTTGGGTAATCTGTAAATTGGAGAAACATGCCATCTAGGCTTTCATTCAAGTCACTGATAATGTTGAACAGAATGGAAACAAGGATAAATCTTCCTAATAAAATCAAATGTTTAAACAACTAAAAATGAAAAGATGAAACTACTACCCAACAAATGAGGATTTACAGAATCTCAGGGCCAGAAAATGCCTCAGATAGCATTGGTGTGGGCAATGGAAAGGACAGCAGATTTAGAGTCAATAGACTAGGGTCCAAATCCAAGCTCCAACACTCACCATTTACTTTCTGTGTGACTTTCCCCCTTCTTCCTCCCTCTGGGCCTCACTTTATTGCTCTGGAGAATAAGGGGGTTGGATTGGCCAACCTCTAGGCTCTTGTACAGGTCTAGAACCACTGTGCAATCTTTACCTGAATCATAAATCCCCTCTACAATGTTCCTTCCCATGGTCACCCAGGTTTTGCTTGAGGACCTCCAGTAATGAAGAATTCACTGCTGATCAAGGGAACCAAGCTGTCATGCTCTTGGTAATGTCTAATTATTAGGAAGTCATTGCTTATATTGAGTTTAAACCTGTTTCTCTGGGTCTTCTACCCACAGGTCCTGGTCTTGACCTTTAGGGCCAAACAAAACCAATCTAATCTCGGTTCTCCACGACAGCCCATCCTTCCCACATTGAAGATCTCCATCAATACTCTGTACTCCTCATTTTTCAAGCCTTAATACTGTTAGGTTCTTCAGCTGGTCCCTTCATGGTCTGGGTCTGGATCCCTTCACATCCACACATCCTCCTCTTCCGGGCTTGGTTTCCAGAACGTGGCATTCGAGATGAAGGGTGTAGGACTGCAAGCTCTGGTTCTGGATATTCTGCCAAGTCACACATGGGTCTTCCTCATGTGTCCCTTGCTAACTCCTCCTGGCCTGCACTCTGAGGGTCTTCAGAGCTCTAGGGTCACCCCTTCTAGGATCTGAGGACCAGGAGCTCTGTCAACTCTGCTGGTAGCTGATGGGTGACTTTGGACATGTTCCTTCCCCTCTCTAGCTATCTCACCTCTAGATGGAGGTTGTGCTGTGTATGAGCTGGTTTCTAACTCTGTGTCTCAGTTTTCCATGTGTAAACTGGAACCATCCTATTTATAGTAAAGTGAAATTTTTCTTGGTAACTGTTGTGTCCTTGGGCAGTAAAGAGGTGAACTAAAGACAGGCTGGTTAAATATACTTTTCGCAATTTCTGTTCTTAAACTGTTCTGAAGTTAAAAGGGAGATAGATTCCCAGACAAATTCTGATGTTTTTAAATGGAAATGGATTGAACTTTATTGTTTTACAGACTGAAAAGAGAGTCAATTGAAAGGGCTTACTTTCAAGCTAAATGGTGGTTTTGCCCCAAAAATGGTTTTAAAGGGACTAAGATATACAGTAGAGTTCAGGAATGGTTTTGAAAGATACAAGTGCAAATGAGAATCCCAATTTCCAAATGTTTAGTACTTTTCTGTGGGCCCTGCCCTCTTGGTTATTTGTCTGGATGAAAAGTTACAAGTGTTCTCTTCTCCACTACCCTTGGGGCCACATCTTCTGTTCAAATATTAGAGTTCATTAAGGTCATATATAGATCCAGAGTAAGAAGGTATCTTAGAGGCTATATTTAGTTGAACCTTTTCATTTTACAGATGAGGAAACTGAGGCCCAAAAGGTTAAGTGACTTGCCCAGGGCCTCACAGGTATAACCAGGAGAGTATGTGGAAGTTCCTGACACTTTTCTTTGCAGCTAACTTTTGCCTTAGGGGGAGTTCTTGGTTGGGGTGACACAGAATCAAACCAAGGCAAGTTGGATCATGAAATCCTGAAGCTTTGAAAGGGACTTTAGAGGTTATCTATCTGGTACAACCTATTGATTTTTACACATGAAGAAAATGAGGTCATAAGTATCTATTACAAATTGTCCAAAGCTGTGCCGCCACTGGCCACATATTAGAAACTAAGCAGACATTCTTATTCCAATAGTTTCTGTAGTATATTGGCTTTGCTCTCATGCATCTAAGGCAGAAGAACATGAGATTCCACTGGCTTTGACCAACAATCTGCCCACCCCAAAAACTCGCCTTTGAGAGTAACTGAACTCCCAACATCCTCTCTCCCTAGAATACCCGTTAGAAAAGTGGGGCCATTGCCTGTCATGACACTGTCCTCCCAAGTGTGGAGTAAATATCAAAAGTCCCTAACTTCCCTCTAAGAACATCACTATGGAGAGCGATGGTGTCATGGGAATTTATCTGGGCTCTACAGAAGGAAGGGGAGAATACAACTGCTCAACCTAAAAAGACATCTGGAACGTGTCGTTCGTAAAGGACCATGGCTAACTTTAACAACCAAGTGAGAATGGACTTGGCCACTTTAGTGATGCCCCATTAAAGCAGTCCCTCTGAAAAAGCATATATGTGCACTTCAATAATATGTCAATATTCAAGACATCTGGGGAACTTTGTTAAAAACTGCTTTCAGAAGGCAGAGCCTACGCTCTTGAATGTCTTCTATGGGGACAAACTTTCATCCTTGGAGAAGAGGTTTGATTTTTTTGAAACAGCCCAGTTACATTACTCTAAGTCTTGGGAACATGGTGAGAGGACCAATATTTCGGTCAAAAGTGAGGTGCGATTATAAAGTGAGGAGACCAGTTTTCTTCTGGCTCATAAGCTGGACAGGAAGACAACATCCAAATGGCTTTCCAAAAACATTAGCTTCATACTTCATAAGCTATTTTATGTCTTTAGAAGCTCATTTTCGATTGGCCAAAATATTTAGATCATAAGGCAGAGACTGTCGGGTCTTCCATTTTTAAAAAACTGGCACAAAGGAAATATTTAACAAAACAGGTTTCAGCAAATGTTTTAAAACTGAAAAAGCAAAAAGCTTAGAAACCAAAGTCTTCATTCCTTGGACATACAGGCAATTTGATAAGTACCTGCCATGTATTGTCAAAACAGAAAAGTGAAAAACAAATACACTCTTCATATCACATGCCAAAGTTGCAGGGAATCTGTAGCTATGAAGATATGTCTGGGCTTAATGGAAAAACCAGTGGACTCCATGCTCTGGCCCCCATCACAAGTGGCTATGTGATCTCCTTGCTGCACAGCCAGCCTAGGTTTTCTCACTGAAGTCTCATGTACTCTGCTGGCACGACCTCAGAGAGCCACGGGGCACCTCTGGGCATGAGGCAGCTAAGCATGACACTCAAGAGATTCTCTGTATCACTGGGAGAAATCTTCAGAACAGTTATAACCTCTCTCTGTATCATTATGGCCATAACAACAACAGTAACTTACATTTACGTTGTGCTTTAGATGCATAACTACCCTAGCCATTATTTCCCCTGATTCTGCAATGCAGAAGTGACCCAGAAGCAGACCTAAGGTGCGTGGAAGAAGAAACTCTCTCATTTAATGTGAGCCTCTGGAAGGGGAATGAGCTGCCTGGGGAGGGCCCACGCCAAGAGAGGCTGTTTGGATGTTGGAGGGGGTTTCTGGTCAGGCCCAGATGGCCGTGGGGTCCTTTCCAACCTGGTGATTCCATGGCAACTGCATGAAGGTGTGATGAGGCTCAAAGGAGAATGTGACAAGGCTATTAATCCATAAAGCACAATGTAAATGGAAATTATTGGGGCATAACCAAGAGGTGAAAAGGGAGTAGAGGAATTGGGATAATTTTTCCGGGAGATATAGAAAACCTCCATGAAGTCCTGCTGCACCATTTGCTGGGGGTGCCCTTGGTTTTCAAAGGCTGGCCCAGCTCTAGCCAGAGCCCCATTGTTCCTGGATTGTCCTAGCTAATTTTGGAGGCTCTTCTCCTTAAGCCAAGTGACAGTAATTTAGGGAATCACTTATCACTAAGGTACAGAGAGCTGCGATCTGGTCTGTGGAGAGAGTACCCACACTGATGAAAATTCTGGCTCTTAGGAAATAAGTGCAGAAAACACTAACCATGGTTTATCTCATTTTCCTCTTCATCCATTGGATTAACATGGGTTCTGGGCCAATACTCTAGGAGAGCTTGCAGTAAAAGCCCTCCCAAGTTCACTGTAAAGAGAGTTCACATTATTCAAAAAACAAAAGAAGATAAGGATTATAAAACATAAATTATGTTCCCACCTATGTCACTGTGCAAATGCCAACAGAGCTGTGAGGCTGTTGATACAAGCCCTCCTCAGGGACCTCATTCATCCTGTGCTCCTGGAGGCAGCAGTGCCAGCCTCTGAAAGACCATGCCAGGGGAGGGACCCCCATGTGAGTCAGGCCCTGCCAGGTTGCAAATGTCTTGGAGACTGGGCCTGCTGTCCAAGGGCCACAGTAAGTAAAGAAAATGGAGAGCTTTATCATAAGCAGGCTAGTTGCTGGGGATTTCATTCTTAAACTGCAGTTATTTCAGTAAGAAACTTAAAATTTGAAGATATGCAGACAAAATTAACATTCTGAATAATCCTGAAAACTGTTTGATAATACAGGAAAAACTTATGTTACTAAAGCTTATATACTTGAATTGACTTTAGCCCATCATTATGAAAGTAACATGACTTTTGTCTGCTTTATCTTGGCCAAGAACGAGTTACTTTCAGCTGAACAGTAATGCTAAGTAGTGCTACTTTCATATACAGTCATTTAAAAGAAAATTAGCAACTGCTTCTTTTGAAGGGCTACTTCTGAATGAAATTGCCAAAAACCTCTCTCAGAAAAGCATTACAAGAGGCAGCTAGGTGGCGCAGTGCATAGAGCTCCGGCCTTGGAGTCAGGAGTACCTGAGTTCAAATCCAGCCTCAGACACTTAACACTTACTAGCTGTGTGACCCTGGGCAAGTCACTTAACCCCAACTGCCTCACCAACCCCGCCCCCCCCGCCCCCCCGCAAAAGAAAAGCATTACAAGACAACTTAAATTCTATACTCCTGTCCTTCCTGAATGAGGTCTCAGGCTTGGGAAGCCCCGGAAAAAGCAGAAGGAGCCCTTTATTGGAGCAGGGGTCCTCAGCCTTGCTCCATCACTAGGAGGATGGTTCTTAAAATTCCAGGGCAACCCATATAACAAAGAAAGTTAACAGCAACTCACATTTTGGATCTGACCCATCTGGGCTGCTAAAACCAGCATCTTTTGCTGAAACCCAAGCAGCAAAGCAGTCACTCTCATCCAGTGTAATTGTCAACATCTGTTAAGATAAGATCATCGGAAGGCATTTTTCTAACCTCGCTGTTTTTCCTTACGTGACAACCATGTATTTGGTTAAAAACAAATCAACTTTTAACCTGTTTTACATAATCTGATTAATCTACAATGTATTACTTACATTTGAAAGTTCTAACTTGTATGTTCATAGACTGTGTCATTGTTTATCTTTGGATCCCCAGTACCTAGGCAGTACCTTCCATGAATGTCTAGTGTATCAGACCATCCGTGTATCGGATGCTAAGCTTAGTGCACCATGTGGCTCGTAAGGACTGAAATAAACTCCCTTTAGACTCTTCAGTCCCCATCTCTCTGTCAGTAACAAAGCCCAACCGGCTCATCTATTTGAGAAAAATCACAACTGCCGCAGGATGTCCAGGCTGCCCAGCTTCCCACAATGTTTATAAACTTACCCCAGTTTTTAAATCAACTGAGAACCAATTTGGCACATACACCATTTTAAATCTTTTCTTAATTTCTTCTTCAAAATCCACTTTGCCAAGATCTTCAACTTTACATGCCTGCATTCCAAAAATTTTAAGAAAAGTAGAGCAATTACTGACTGGACTCAAGAACATCCAATTTTGAATATGCAGCCTGTGCTTTTACAAGATGTTTCTTTGGAGAAGAATGGAGTTTAAAATGCTTGCTAAAAAACAAAACAAACCATGGTAAATCATTCCAGTTTAAGGCATTCCTGTACAGTAACTAACCACTAGCCAAATTGTATCCCTTAAAACGTCTTTAAAAATGACCCTCCTCGGGGCAGCTAGGTGGCACAGTGGATAGAGCACCAGCCCTGGAGTCAGGAGGACCCAAATTCAAATTCAGTCTCAGATCTGACACTTGACACTTACTAGCTGAGTGACCTTGGGCAAGTCACTTAACCCCACTGCCTAGCAAAAATAAACAAACAAAAAATGACCCTCCTCTTTAATAAGCCTATAATATGTTGAACCCTGACATGGGCACAAAGTGATCTAGAGATTCCTTTGAGCAATCTCAATCAGAAACGTCCAAAACACATGGAAAAAGCCCAGGTCTCCACGTAGCAAGCTGTCACAAAGGCCAAGCACTCGGCTCCCACCCAGGTAAGTGCAGGACACAGGAGTCTCTCTTTGGGGGCTTCCTTGTTTTCACCTTTTACTTCTCACCATCATCTTCCTCTCCTCCTTTTTTTGCTGGTTCCTCTTCTCTGCCCTATTCTGTAAGTGTCCAAGGGTTTCTCAACTTCTCTACATCCTTTACTGTGCTCATCCCATCCACTGTACGTGGACTGGCTCCTAAAACCGATGCGTCTTTCCTCAGGTCTGGTCCATGTTTCCAGCTGCCTACCAGCCACGGCCACCCGCATGCAACACTGATATATTCTTTCTCCCAAACTTGCTCTTCCTCCTTCCTATTTCCATTAATGGAGTCACTCACCATTCTCTCACTCAACCAAGCTTGGAACCATAGCTCTTGACTCCTCCCTCCCTCCCTCTTTGTTCCCATATTCTACAGGTCCCTAAGGCCTAATGATTCCCTTGAATCCCCTACATCCAGCTCCGACCCCACTAGCTTACTCTCTGGTTATGAAGTCTCCAAGTTCCATGCCCTACCCCCCAACTTCCATCAAATCTGCGACTATCACCAATTTAATCATTTTGAAGCACTGTGTAATCTCTCCTTGATCAATAACCTTTCCTGAACTCCTTGACAGCTACAGAATGAAATCCAAACTTCTTATCCTGACATCTGTGGCCTCCATAGCCTGATCCTAATTGATCTTTCCAGTCAAACTGGCCCAAGCCTCCTTCCTCAGAAAGGCCTTACCCTTCCCCATTTCCCCACTTGTGATCTTCGTCTCCAATGCCCCTTCTTCTCTCACTTGCCTTTCCCAATCCAAAACCATCTTCTCTCTTCCTCCCACTAGCCCAAAGTGACATCTTTCTCCTAACCTCTGGCAGCACCCTGTCACACAGTAACATGTCTTGTCTTCCCAACTCTGGAGCTATATACTTTCCGAGGGGAAGGACCAAGTCACTTTATGATGCTGTAGTCCCTCCCCTGGACGAACATAAGAGTCCTCCTCAGAACACAAGCTACGCTAAGGAGGGACAGCTAACCGGAGGGAGGGGACAGGAAAATGACAAAAATTGGGAAATTCTTCTCCATGGTTTCTAGTTTTTCAGGACAGTGATGAGGGGCCATTCAGTGCTGGGGCAAACACCTCACTAGCCCCCGAGAGTAACACAACATTGAGGAGTGTAACTTTCAGTTACGTAAGAAATTTGCTCATGAGCAATGCTGCACCCTCACTCCCTAACAATGCCAGAGAAAATAATCCTGTGAGTACAATTAAATCACATACAGACATCATCTGGAACAACTGACTTAATTTTTTGTAATGAGGAGGACAAGCAGACCAGAACCAGCGTCTAATAGCTAATGTAGATCACACTCACCTTTAGTACATCCCAATATGCCACATTGTTGTTGGTGTCTTTGGTTAATAGATGCCTCTTATCATTAAGAATGTGGCACTGAATAATACTGGCACCTCCTAAGCAGGAAAAGAACAGAATTTGTTATCAAGGCCTTGGTGGCGTTGGCCTAAAGCCAATTACAGAAAAGTTGGCACATGCAGCATCCAAAGAACTCAAAGCAAAGCAGGCTTGGGGGCAGCCCCTTCAAAGGCAACTTCAAGCCCCCCAATTCCATTCCTATAGAAAAAGATTTTTTTAGGTCACCCCTGAAATTTCACATTGGGGTTAAGATGTCCTGGTGTGGACCCGTTTTTCCTTGAAGCACACTGGTAACTCAGCAGCAGTGGATGGCTGCAGAGGGCCTCCTGGGTGTTAACATGAAGGAGTTAAGTGAATTGTGGGTTTTCAACATTCAGGTGTATTTCAGAGGCAGGACTCCAGCTCAGGTCTGATACACTCAAGGCTGACCCTCTGTCTGCTGCATCACTCAGAAATGGTTTCATTTTGGCCTATGTCCAGGAATGGTTATTTGACCCATAGCCTTGTATTTCAAATTATAAATAATTTGGAGTTTGTGGCTTTATGTACAAACAATGAGAAATCCTATTTTGTTTCCTCTGTTAAAAGCTGTTGTTCAGCCATTCAAGTTGTATTCAACTTTTGGTGACCCCATTTGGAGTTTTCTTGGCAGACATACTGGAGTGGTTTGCCATTTCCTTCTCCAGTGGAATAGTAAGGCAAACAGAGGTTAAGTAATTTGCCTGTGGTCACATGACTAGTGAGTGTCTGAGGCCACATTTGAACTCAGGTCTTCCTGACTACAGGCCTAGTGTTCTATCCACTGAGCCATCTAGCTGCCTAAGTTTAAAATAGAAAACCTTAAGAGAAAAAAAAGTGTGTGGAATGCTTTAGTCAGAAACGATGCCTTAAACTTATCAGCAGACAGATCGAGAGAAAGAAACCTTGTAACTCTCCTAGGCTGCTCAAGAAATATTGACTAGAGCACTAGACAGTAGCCTCTTCTGGAGGCCGGACCAGGCCTATCTAGATCATCACCTCCTCTAGCACCTAAGATAGCTCTGACGACAGGAGGCTATAATACAAGAAACAAAAAGCCCTCTGATGGAAAAAAGAACAGCCCAGGGTGTCCAAAAAGAACTTTTGCTCATTGAAAAATATAAAGTGTCGATAGGGTAGGAGCTCCTTTCAACTGGGTGATGGGTACTGTGGCTATCATCCGTCAGAAATGCTAAAGATGACTGCTGATACATGGTCCTTGTGTAGAACACAGACCAACTGTTCTCACTGGGGGATAGACCAAGGTCTTCAAACACGGGCTGGAAGCCCACTTACCTAGAGGGGATTCCTACATGGGTCTGACTTGAATGAGATGGCCTCTGAGGGCCCTTTCAACTCTGTCTTCTGGGATCGTTCCCCAAGCAGCAGTGGCCTTCACTGGACTGTTCTCACACTCTTTCGTGTTTGTATAGCTATTTGGGACTTGGGAATCAAAGCACCAATGGAGGTGGAAGTCACTCAGACACCATTCCCAAGTCTTGACCACACCAGCTACAGAGAGGTGGACTTGTTTAAGTCCAGGACTCAATCTCACCTGTCTTGGCTTGGGCCAAATGTCAATGTTCCATCTCTGAACATCCTTGAGAGTGATATATAACATAGAGTGTGACTATTTTAAGAGCGCAAATACATGAAGTCAAAGACTATGGCTAAACAAACTCCAGTTTTTGACACCAAATAGCATTTTCTTAGAGGTTTCCCTTATATAAAAGACAAAGCATCTCATTTACCTTTCACTGAATTGGAATTTCTGCTAAGGAAAGGCTGGGTTACTCTTTGAAACAAAACCTTCATAATTACTTTAATGGTCCAATCTCCTTCTTTACCTTTAATAACTTGATCAGGCTGTGTACAAAGGGGTGCTATAGGATTGTTACAGTCATTGTCGTAATCTCCAGAAGCTCTAAAATTATGAATTCCCTTCAAAGTCTAAAAGAGTAAACAAAAATGAGATTACTTGATCATTTTACAAGACTGCTGGAAACGTGAGCATAATAATCCCCAATCCCTGGATCTTGGACAAGCTGTTGGTTTCTTGTGGTGATAAAAACCAAGAGGAAACACAGTCACAACCACAATTCTGAGTACCACACCCTGAAAATACAAAAGCACAAGGGAAAAAAACTAACAGAGAGATGGCGGCCTGATGGCACCATTGTACAATTTTAGAACTGTGTTACAGGCAATCTTCATCAGGAGAAAAAGGACAAAAATGAGGATGACTCTTCCACAGCCAGAATCTTTGACTTCATTATTGGACAGTTTAAAAGTTGCTGGGGCAGGCCTATTTTCCCAGCAGTGTTTTACCTCCCAGACCATTTTCCCTCTTTAAGGAACAGGGCAGCCAAGGCTTTTGCCTTCATTATCCATATTTCTCTCTAAGAGTATGACTCACATCCTTCCTGGTGGCAAGGAGGTGACCCTTTATCCAGGTAGTGCCAGTCCCTGGCCAGCTGGAAAGGCCTCAGGAGGCCTTTGTTTGGGGACCTGATGCTGCCACCCAAGGACCAGGCTAGTTACGCTTAAAAAGGCCCTCTTGGCTGGCCGCCAGAGTCAGCTACCAAACAGGGATGGCCCACAGCTTTTATTGACAGAGGCAGGACCTACAGTGGGTGAAGTTTCCACCCTATGAAGTAATGAAGCCCAAGTGTCCATGTTAAAACACTTCAGTCACAAGAAGATCGAAACTGTATTAAGTAAGAGTGCAAACATAATGAATGCAACAGAGCTTTTCGGTTCTGTTCTAGGTCAATCACGCTGCTCCTCAGGCTCACACAGAAAAAGAAAAAGCAACTGTCTGAATTTGGTCCACTCCACGTTGGGTTTAGAAAGACGAAGAGCCTTCCGAGTCTGCTGCTCAGGCAAGGACCAGCACACCTCCTGGGTTCAGAACGGAGCTTCCCTTCTACAAAGGCCACGGCTCTCACAATTCCTGCCTTCAACCCCAGCACGTGGTGCTTCTCAGAGCCACCTTTGGGGCACACGAGCAGACATGAACAAACGGCAGTATGTGCTTACATAGCTTAGCAACCAGAACAAAAAACTCACCCATTTATTCACTGAAGACTTTGTTGTTGCGACCCAAATTGCAGGTGGAGGATCAGCTGACCTATCAAGCTCCATCTGGAAGACACAAATCCCGAACGTGAGGACGGCTGGCCAGCCACATGTTCTCCAAAGCCCTTGGGGAGCTGGGACTTTCAAAGTTCAGATACCTTGGTCCCCCACCCCGATCCTTCTTCCCTTTATGGGGTACCATAGATGTGCTTCTTCATATGCAGCCATGGTAATATTATGCCATGAATGCCAAGCAAGACCAAGTTTCTAGATGTTTTTAAGCAGGCTGCCAACTGGGATGCCCACTGGAAGCTTCCCGGATATGGTGGGTCCCACTGACCGGGATTCTTCAGGAAAATGGGAAAGTGGCCAATTCAGTGAAAAGGAAGCCCATGGAAAGCCTTCTTTGAGGAGAGGTGCCTTAAATGTTGTTTTAAGCCCCTCTGGTGAAGGGTGGGTGCAGAGCCTAGGAGGAGGAGGCACTTTTGCTCAAGCACTTTCTCCCAGAACAGTAAATGTGGGGCAGCCTCAGGGGCCTTCACTCCTTTGAAGAGATTGGGGTTTATCTGTGACCTCTGAGATTTCACTGTAGACTCCAGACAAAGGCCAGCACAGATGGCTGAGGAGTCTGAGGGCTTCCATTTTTTCATCCAGAGCAGGGGTTCTTAACCTTTAGTATATCATGGACCTCTTGGGCAACCTGGAGAAGCCCTATGGACCCTTTCTCCCAGACTAGTATTTATTTTTTATTTTTAATTAATAATTTATTTTTTGTTTTCAACATTCACTTCCACAAGATTTTGAGTTCCAAATTTTCACCCCATCTCGCCCCTCCCCCTTCCCCAAGATGACATGCATTCTGAAGACCCCTTCCCCTAGTCTGCCTTCCCTTCTATCTCTCCCCCTCTTCTCTTATCCCCTTCCCCTTCTATTTTCCTGTAGGGCAGGATAGATTTCTGTACCCCGTTTCCTGTATTTCTTATTTCCCAGTTGCATGTGAAAACATTTTTTTTTAAACATGTGTTTTTAAAACTTTGGGTTCCAAATTTTTCCCTTCCTCCCTCTCCACCCTCATTGAAAAGGCAAGCAACTCAATATAGGCAGTTATGCAGAACATTTCCATAGCAGACATGCTGTGAAAAACTAACTCTATTTCCCGTAATCCTATCCCGCCCACCCATTTATTCTATTCTTTCTTTTGATCCTGTCCCTCCTCGGAAGTATTTGCTTCTGATTACCCCCTTTCCCAATCTGCCCTCCTCTCTATCATCCCCCTACTCTTTTGTCCCCTTCCCCTCCCTATTATCCTGTAGGATAAGACAGATTTTCATCCCCAATTGAGTCCAGACCAGTATTTAAATGCATAAAATAAAATACAATACATAGGATTACAAAAGAAACCCATTTTACTTACATACAACGATCAGGATATTTGTAAAAACAAGTTCACAGGTCCTAGCTAAGAACCCAAGACCAAAGAGAATTCCTGCCCTGTTTTGTGTCTCTACAGAGAGTTTCTTCTTCCCAACCAGCACCCAATCCCACTAGGATTCCGTTTTAAAGAGCTACTGCTTGTACAACCATCATCGCTATCACATTTTCACACAGAATGTCCTCTTACCTTGAGAACAGGGGCTTTCTCTTCACAAATCAAGACCCGTATATCGGGATTTCTCAAATCCGTACAGTAAATCTTTCGGTCTCTTCCTCCAGAATACACATGAGTAAAGGCTTCATTGACCTGTAAAGCCCACACTCCCTCATCATGTACTCGATAGGTTGCTATACATCTCTGTTGTCCAAGGGACCAGAGGCGGATAGTTCCATCAGAACTGCCAGAAAGGCACTAGATAAAACAGCACAACAAAGACTAGGTCAGGAGATGGCCCACTCCTCCCCATCCCCCATGAACCTTGAGAAAGGAGGGGATCACTAAGGTCTCTGTGTCCACCTCTAAAGCCCGTATTTGTGATCCTAAAGCTATTTAGAACGACACAGTTCAGATGAGACGCTGCAAAAGCCATCAGTCTTACTTTGTTTTCATTTTTAAAATGCTGAACAAATCAAATAAAGAAATAAAAACGTGGGGATTTGGTATGTGAATTGAGATTAAGTTTTTAAAATAGTCTAGAGTTGACTATATGTATTCATTTTGTTAAAAAAAAAACTACCATATCAGGGGGAAAATTTGAGATGAAATGTCTTTGGGACACCCCGAAGATTATCTTTAAAACTATTTTAACAGTCATGAAAAAGTTAACATTAATAATAATTTTGTTGTTCAGACATTTCAGTCACGTTCGACTCTTCATGACCCCATTTGGGATGTTCTTGGCAAAAATAGAGGAATAGTTTGCCATTTCCTTCTCCAGCTCATTCTGCAGATGAAGAATTGAGGCAAACAGGGTTAAGTGACTTGCCCAAGGTCACTCAGCTAGCAAGTGTCTGAGGCCAGATTTGAACTCATGAAGAGAAGTCTTCCTGACTCCAGCCCAACACCCAAGGTGCTCTGGCGCCACCTAGCGGCCCTTGAATAGTATGCGGATGAGCAAATTCGTCTGAGTACCTGAGTCCCATCTCTGTTGAGCAGCAAAGCTTTCACGTTGTCCGTGTGCCCTTTAAGTTTCATGAGCTTGGCACACGTTCTTGGATCCCAAACCCTCAAAACCTGTGAAATGCAAACAGAAAAGAAGGACACAAATGTAAACTGCACAAGACACCACATTTAAGACACAAAAAGCACAATCACAACCACATCACGAAAGCCTTTTAATGACCCATGTAACACACAGATGTACATATGTGCACACGCGCGCACACACACACAGACACACCGCCCCCCACACCCACCCACCCACTATGGAAGTGCAATCAGCCGGGTTCTTCTCTTGGTTCCCAACCACTCAGTCCCTTGACATAGATAATAAACCTGAGCGTCCCACTGACCTTCTCCGTGGACCCGGATACAATGATTGTTCCCAGCTGATTCATTGCAAGGCTATAAATGGAATCTTTGTTCCCACTCAGAGAAGAAGCTATTGGGGGACAGGGGGAGGAAGGGGGAAAACAGAACTAAATGTTACCAGTCACCAGGAGTTAGCCAAAACTCTAACTGTAAAGGGCAGTTCAATTTAGAAACCAATTACAATGTCATTTTTATAACTGGCTTTTAGGGAGAAACAAAAAGATCTAAAGAAAGATTCATTTTAATAAGCATCTTACCAGTTTCACTAAAAATTAATATTGTTAGAAAAACGTTCTTTTTAAAAACCTCAAAACATGACCAGTTGAAAATAATTCACTTGATCAAAAACCTATTTGCTGAGTCCGTGCCCGAAGCACAGCAGCCCTGCCTCATCAGAAATGGTTTGCTGCAGCTGGTTCTGTTTCCAGCAGACTAGTGACCCAAGTGAGAAACGCATTTGCCCCACACAGGCGCCAAGTTCAAGAAAATAATCAGTGAGACCAAAAACGGGAAGGCACAGCCTCAGGCCCTCCCCCTCTTCTTAGACAAAGTTGAATTTAAAGTACTACAAAGAGGAACAGTTTTTGAACCAATCCCAAAACTTGTCCTGTCTACTTCCCAAGTCATCCCATGTATTAATAAAACAAAGTCTTTACTGCCAATGGAAGTGGAAGGGTTTGATGAGAACCTCGTATCAGCTTGCTCAGGACTGGCCTATTGAGAGGTTCGTCACCAGGCTGGATGCACAGAGATGGTTTTGGGGCTGTGGCAACTTTCAAAGATTCTCTGGAGCACGGAGAGATTAGTCTATGCTGGCAGAGAAAGGCCTCCCCTGGAGGTAATCCCAGGGTCTTTCAGGATGGAGATAAGAAAAAGAGAAGCTCCCTGTGCCAGGTCACAGGCCTACGGAAGACCTAGAAAGATGCTGGCTCTGTCCTGGGGAACTTTAATAAGACATATGCACCATCACTAAAATGTGGAGGAGAGGAATTCCAGCTGGAGGCCAAGGGACCAAGCTGGAGAATGGGCATGGTGAACTGAATGAGGAAGTCTGCAGAAGAAGCTGTGGAGGGGGGCCTGCCAGAATGGGGCAATACCCTTGATTTGGGGGGCACTGCAGATGCACTGAGTACAAGGGTGATGTAGGAAGAACTGGGATTGCATTGACATCAGCACCAAAGGTATAGGTCGTGACCAGCTCTGGCCTACAGGAGCTGATGCTCTCAACGGGTCCAGCTCTATACCGAGGCAAGCAGTCAAGTTGGCACTGGGCTAAGTGCTTAGAGATGCAAAAAGAAACAAAAGACAATCCGTGCACTCGAGAAGCTCACAATCTACTGGGGAAGACAGCAAAGATGGAAAAACAAGCCACATACAGGATAAATAGGAGGCAATTAACAGAGGGAAGGCACTTGAGGTAAGAGGGGTTGAGGAAGGCTTCCTGTAGAAGATGAATTTTAGTTGGGAGCTCAGCAGTCTGAGCAGAGAAGGGAGAGCGTTTCAGGCTTGGGGAACAGTCAGAGAGAATGCTTGAGACATGGAGTGTGTTCTCTGTGGAACACTGGACCACAAAGGACTGGGTAGGGAGTACTGTGGACGAAGTCTGGTTCTGAATGAAAGGATCAAGCTAACCTGGCATCCTGCAATGACTCTGAAATGTGCTTCATGGGGCAAATCCAAACTGAACTCCTCAAGTCTCAACATTCAGAATGCTCCACCTCCCCCCTCCCCATCACTCCCATCTGGAGAAGGAACAAAGCAGCATCAGGCTTGAGTGTCCAAAGTGCTTGGACCAGTCCAGACTCCCTGAGCATTCCCTGGGTTGGCCTCCTGGATGACCACATTCGCTCTCTGATGGTCTTCCAAAGTTTATGCCCTAATGGGACGAGAGGGAAGGCTGGGGACCTACAGATGAAAAAGGGGAGTCTCATGACAACTGTGAACGTGCATGGCCATAGGCTGGAAATGCACTGAGTGACCAGTAATGATGTTTTTCGGCCTGCAGGAGCTCAATCTAAAAGAACGACACTTTCTTGAGGAAAGAGCAGTAGCTTCTGCAGCAGCGGCACAAGACAGAGGCAGAGGAGGCCAAGTGAAGGACCTGGTTCAAAGCAGGAGCTGCAGACGCTAAAATCTAAGCAGCAATGAGGCACAACTCTGAGGAGGAAGAACTAAGCCAGACCTTGCTCTTCACTGCAGTGTGAGTCATTCTGGGGCAGAGGAAGGCGCGACCTTCGAGCCACCAGGAGGGTCCCCACTGTTCGGTGTGCTCTCCACCCAAAAGTCATTCTCTGTGCCCCCTGACTATTTTCTGCCACTGTAACCATTATCGCAAAGACACAAAGGGCCTCATCACACTAAAAGTCACTTTGTACTCTGTCTGTTTCATGAGTTACATGGCCCAAGAACTGATCCCTTTCCTTAGTCAGTCAGGCTGGCTCTCCGACAAGACGGTCTTTGGTCTTTGCCCAGGTCTGTACTCAAAGACCTTTCGGCTCAGGAGAACTCATCAAAGCCGGCACCTTGCTTAGGTGCCCTTCAAGAACACGGGGTCACCTCCATGCTGTGATGAGGCATCAAGATAGAATATCTGTAAAAGTTTCCCATAACAATCTTTCAAGTACTTGGAGACACTGGTTACACTAAACCCTTAAGTCTACTCGTCTTCTGGCCAAATGGAGTCAATTTTATTTTAGGTAAGGGGCTCCCAAACTTTCCCAGTTCAAGGCACTCTTTGTGTCGTAGTAATTTTTCATGCACTCCCTATGAAGTATCAGGTATTAAGCAGTTAGGCAAAAAATTTAAACTATCCTGGGGCGCTCTCTGCATTCACCGTGGTGCCTCAACACATAGTTTGGAACCATGGCCTTCTGCCATCATTTCAGTTGACCTACTCTGCACACAATTCAGTTGTCAAAAGAATCACAGAATAGAAACCACATGTCTAAAAACTAAAGGGATTAGAATCTTTTCCAAGGTAACAAAATGAATTAGAAATCCTATTTTGAATTTCTAATCTATTTCTCACGTGAATAAGGGGCTGATGTAAGGACTTGATGTATGTAATAAAAGCCCCAACAAGTAACTGTATTTTAAGCTTCTAGCATGCAGAGGCTACCTACCTATAGGATCTGTGAAATTAGGTACTGGATTAGTGCTTCAGAGAGATGATGAGGGTAACCCATCATGAACTAGAAGGATTCCTAACTTTAAAAGGCTGCTTTGCACCTACCATAGGATTCATACACCCCACAGAACCTTTCCCTCTATCCCATAAGTATTTCCCACCTTGCCATTTGGCTAAGGGTTCTTAGCCACATATGCAACAATTTCTTCCAATCCCCAAAGTGGTCTATTTCCCATTTTCCTGATCCGCTATTATCACCATCAACAATCACTCATGTAACACTTCCTACATGAGAGGCACTACAGGGCTACAAAGAGGCATTAGATATGGTCTTGATTTCAATGCTCCCAGGCCAGCTGGAGTGTCAAGACTGGCGCTCTCGGGAAAAAGCACTGCAAGCCCGTCTGCAGGTGGACAAAGGCTTTCCCCAGTGCATTACTTGTAACAGTGTTGTTCGAGGCAGTCAGCGCTGTGAGAGTATTGACGTCCCAGAGGAAGATCTGTCTGTCCAGCCCAGCAGAAGCCACCAGTTCCTTTTCCTTGGCATAGGCTAAGGCCTTCACATAATCCTGCAGCAGAACAGAGAAGCCAATAAAAACGACGGGCAATAGTGAAAAGCACACGTGGCAATATGCCTACAGCTGCTTCTTACAGTCCAGACCAAAGACATGAGGAGAGCCCCCTGGAGGAGCTTTACCTTATGTGTCCTCAATGTTGACATGCAAAATCCCTTATGGGCATTCCACACTTTCACTGTTGTATCAGAGGAAGCGGATATTACTAGAAGAGGCAAAAAAACGGAAATGGGCAAAATATATTAGCAAGGCCTACACATGAAACTTATAACTATTCTGATCTTCTTTCAATAACACACTAAGAATAATGTAATGATATTCTAAAATGTCCATTAACACCAGCAAAATAAAAGGAAGGCTCTGAATCTCACGAGATGACATTTCATAGCATCAGTTACGTCTAAAAAATCGACTGCACGATTACAGGAGGAGGCAGGTAGGGCCAAGCACCAGCAGTTCATGTGAAAAAGACCAAAAGGTTTCAGGTGCCTGCAAGGCCAGTGTCACCAACAGTAGGACCTTGTCAGCCAAAAAGGCACTCTTAGGTTTCATGACTAGAAATAGAATTTTCAGAACAGGGAGATGATGGTTTCAAGTGCCTCAATGCTCAACCAGGATGCAGCAGAGAAAGTATGATGTCAAATTCTATGTGCTATATTTTGGGAGGGATTATGGAACACATCCAAGAGGGTGACCAGGATGGGGAGGGGTCTCAAATGATGCCACATTAAGGTTCATTTGCAAGAACTGGGGATGCTGAACTGTCGAAGAGAAGACAACAGGTGTCGAGGATAATACAACAGGTGTCTCTAAGTATCTTAAGGGGCTGCTACACAGCAGAGGGATTAGACCCATTCTGCATGGTTACCTCAGGGGACACATTTCAGCTCAATATAAGAAAGAATTTCCTAATCATCAGAACTGTCCAAACATGGAATGGGTGGTCTCATGATGCAATGAACTCCCTGTTGTTGGAGGTATTCGAGCAGAAGCCTGATGACCACTGGTGATTTGCACTTTTGAAAAGGGGTTGGATGAAGTGACCTTTAAGGTCCTTCCCAACTCTGAGATTCTATGATTTTTTTGGGGAAAGTTTTCACATAATAAAATTACTTCCCTGTCTCAGAAGACGCCCTGCAAAAATAACTGTTCTGCATGCAACAAATCTGCTACAACAAAACTCCAAACAAGCAACAAAATATCTTGATGAAATCAAAGCAAAAATGAATATAGAACTGTATCTTAATAATTTAAACTAGAATGCATAATAATATTTATAGGAGGAGCTGTAACAATTAACTGACACTTTGTAATTCCCCCTGCCATCAAGAAATACTTACATGTTTTCCCATTACAACAAAGTACAATATCGTTTACCCAATCGGTGTGGTGCTCCATGGATGCTATGTAGGGATCTTGCTGAAACGCAAACAAAAAAGAAATACGTCTTCAAACGACGTGTCCAGAGGAAACATTAAACAAGACCAGACTTTAACAAAAAAACTGGATTTGGATGAAAAGGACCAGATTAGGGAATTTGCGAGGCAGTTCTGTCCATACCTGCAACATATTTAACCTCTCCTAGAAGACCCAGTGTAGGGGAAGTATATGCACTTCACTAAAGGTATCATTCCCCCATGACTATGCTCTGAGTCTGGCCATCCAACTAATTTCTTTTAAAAAATGTTCCTTAAAAATTTATCATATATTGATTTTAAAATTTAAAAAATTTTTTTTGAGTTCAAATTCTCTCCCTCCCTCCAATCCCTCCCCATCCACTGAGAAGGCAAGCAATATATCAATTATACATATGAAGTATTATAAAACATATTTCTATATTAGCTGGGCTGCAAAAAAAAAAAGCAAGAAAAAAAGAAAGTGGAAACACTTGTACTACAATCTGTACTCAGAGTTAATCAGATCTCTCTCTGTGGATGGGCACCATTTTTCATCATGGGTCCTCTGGAATGGTCTTAGATCAGTCTTGATCAGAGCAGCTGAGTCTAGGGTGTATGGGGTATTAAGAGAGGACTAGCCTCTCTGGCGCCCACCTGATTCACCCAAGTCTCACACGCAGCGGTCATGCCCCAGTAAACAATCCAGCAGATGGGCTAAACCAGATTAAGGGTAACCGACAGGTTTCATCATCTGTTCAACAGTTATTTATTAAGAAATCTATGAAGTGGACCACGCTATGGGAGTGTCCAGGGTGAAGGAGATGCAGTCCCTGCCCCCTAGGAATAACCTTGTGACTGTAGACAATATTTCTGTGCATGAAAGACCTGTAGAACAACTTAAGGGTTAAATCACACAGTACAGGAACTGAAAGAGTAACTAAGAACGAAGGCTCAGCAGAAGAGATGGGACCGGGCAGAGGCTTTGAAGGGCAGGTAAAACATCCAACGAGGGAAAAGGCATGAGGGGCAGAGCGAGCAGATGCTCTCTGGGCAGGAAGGGTGGACACTGGCCTGAACAGGAATGGACAGGAGGCGTGGCCAACTCTTGGGCAAAGCAGCAAGCTTTGTGGCTTGGCTTATCCCTGCTTGTGCTTGTCTTGATTTTTTGTCTTCTCTGTTGATTCATGTTAAGCCACAGTCCAGTAACACTGGAAAGGGAAGAACCTTCTAAGAGCCTTGTGTTGACAAGAACCCAGTGTGGGAGGATTCACGCCACCAGACTCATCTCTTTAATAAAGACAGTCTGTGCTGTTCTAGCTAGCTCCCCAACCCCCAATTTCTAGGGTCAGAGCAGCCCTGCGTCAATCCCTTAGTAGCCAAAGAGAGTAAACAGATGACGCTCAGACACGAGACAAACCGAGGCCACGTGAAATGCCCAGAAGCTGTCCTGAGGTGAGGTGGCTAAGCTTCTACGGGCCTGGCCTTACCTTGTGCTGGCTGACGCTCCATATTCTAATGATGGAGTCTCTCCCAGCAGTGAAGAGTCGGTTTAGCGCTGAATCCAACTGAAGAGCGTTGACCCCATTCCGGTTACATTTCTCTACCTCATCTCTAATAACGTAAGACACCTGAAAGAGAGCCAACAGCCGGTCTTCAGGCAGTCCGGAAATACACGGGGAAACGAACACAGTCTACCAGGACCCACCTGACATACTGAAGCCAGCACGTGCTAACGACGTAAGTCTTGCTTTTAATGCACAAGACAAATTTCAATTTGGCTTTTATCCAATAAAGCTGACATGATGAGGTAAAGGACAGAATCCCTTTAAGGAGGTTTTTCGGGAGGGAACGTACACAGCTAGATGGTGTTTATAAAGAGCTCCACAGAGTTTGTATGGTGTGACTAATATCAATTTCTAGGCTTTCTACTTGTTTCTTCATTGCAGAATGGGGATTAAAAATAACACCCACTCTACAGAGTTGTTGCGAGGCTGCAACAAGCACACACGTGCCACATGCTCCACCAAGTCCAAAGCTGGGGCTGTTCCTGAGCACAACCTGCCAGGTTTTCTTTTCATTATTGATCTCAAAGATGCCAATGCCCACATGTGGCTGCCCTCCGAAATAAAAGGATATTCACATTTTCATTGCTTAGAAACACAACTGAAAGAGAAGGTCCAATCATGAAGCCCAACAGTACACCGTGCAGAGCCCTACACTGGGGCCTTGTTCCCACCATGGGACCTTGGGTATGTCATTTCACTTTGTCTGGGAGGAACCTGAACATCAGTCTAACACTCCTCCCATCTACATCTCTAGGATTCCAAAGAGGCCACCAGCCTATCCAACAGGACCATTAGATGTTTGCCTGGTGAGGAGTAGACTTTTGCAAGGTAAATAATAAAATTTCATTTATTTAAAAAATACTCTACCCAAAGAGAACACACAAATGGGAAAAGGACTTACATGTACAAAAATATTCATAGCAGCTCTTTTTGTGGTGGCAAAGAATTGGAAATTGAGAGGATGCCCATCAACTGGGGAATGGCTGAGCAAGTTGTGGTATATGAATGTGATGGAATACTATTGTGCTATAAGAAATGATGAACAGGCTGACTTCAGAAAAACCTGGAAAGACTTGTATGGTCTGATGCTGAGTGAAGTGAGCAGAAACAAGAGAACGTTGTATACAATAACAGCCACGTTGCATGATGACTAATATTGATACACTTAACCCTTCCTGGCAATACAAGGATCTAAGACATCTCCAGAGGCCCTGTGATGGAAAATGCTATCCACACCCAAAGAAAGAACTATGGAAGCCGAATTGCTAATTTTTTTCTCTTCTGTTGAGTTTTGTTTCCTCTTTCTGATGGTTCCTCCTATTGGTTTTAATTTCTACTTACAACATCATTAATGTGAAATTAAAAAAAATAAAATAGATATGAAAGAATAAAAAAAAATAAAAAAATAAAAAACACTCTAGAACTCAACTTCCATGAGCCAAGATGGTGGAGTAAGAAGTAAGCTCTCTCATCCTCCCTTACTGACCTCTGAAAGCCCAAAAAATATTGCCCCAGAAAAAACCCTAGCATAGCTGAGCCAGCAGAAAGATGGAGTGCAGCAGTCTTGTAGCCCAGGAAACTTGGCAGATTAATGGAAAGGTCCCTCTCACTCTGGGGGAGGGGGAGCAGTACAGGATGGGAGGCATCCCAGCAAGCCCCAGCTCAGCAAACCAGGGGGAGGATCCTGAGGCCCGGGGGGGGGGGGGGGGAAAACCCCACCCCCCCCCCCCCCCCCCCCCCCCCCACTGCCAAGAGCCTCAGCACAGGCAGGTAGACACCATCATGTGTGGACATGGACAATGGACAATGACCACAGATTCTCATTATGGGAACAGGAAAGATCAAGGCACAAATTCACAAGAGGACAACATTGTCAATATACCCACATCTGAAACCTCAAAGGGGAATATGAACTGGTCTCAGGTCCAAAAAGCCTTGGAAGAGCTCAAGAAGGATTTAAAAAGTCAAATAAGAGAGGTAAAAGAAAAACTGGGAAAGGAAATGAGAGGTATGCAAGAGAGAGTCAATAGCTTGGAAAAGGAAGAACAAAAAAACTGAGTGTAGAAAACAAGTCCTTAAAAAATACAATGGGCCAAATGGAAAAGGAAGTACAAAATCTAACAGAAGGAAACAATTTGTTAAAAATTAGAATTGGGCAAGTGGAAGCTAATGGCTCTATGAGATGTCAAGAACCAGTCAAAGAGAAACAAAAAAATGAAAAAATAGAAGAAAACATAAAACACCTCATTGGTAAAACAACCCACCTGGAAAATAGATCCAGGAGAGACAATTAAAAAGTATTGGTCTACCTGAAAACCATGATGAAAAAAAGAGCCTGGACAGCATCTTTCTGAAAATCATCAAGGAAAACTGCCCAGAGGTCCTGGAACCAGAAGGTAGATTAGTCATTGAAAGAATCCACCAATCACCCCTGAAAGAGATCCCAAGTTGAAAACTCCAAGGATACTGTAGCCAAATACCAAAATTACCAGGTCAAAGAGAAAATACTTCGAGCAGCCAGAAAGAAACAATATAAGTATCATGGAACCACAGTCAGGATCATGCAGGACCTTGCAGCTTCTACATTAAAAAATTAGAGGACATAGAATACGATATTCCGTAAGGCAAAGGAGCTTGGATTACAACCAAGGATCAACTACTCAGCGAAACTGAGCATAATCTTTCAGGGGAGGAAATGGACAGTCAATGAAATAGGGGACTTCCAAACCTTCCTGATGAAAAGACCAGAGCTCAACAGAAAATTTGATCTTCAAATACAAGACTCAAAAGAGGCATAAAAAGGTAAACAGGAAAGAAAAAAAACAACATGTTATTAATAAGGGCAAACTGTTTACATCCCTACAAGGGAAAATGACACTTGGAACTCTTGAGAACCGTATCTTTATTAGGACATTTAAAAGAGCATAGACAGAGGGTGTGGGTACAAGTTGACTTTGATGTGATAATAAAAAAATCTAATTAAGTGGTGAAAAGGATTTCTTCTGGGAGAAGAGGAAAGGAGGAGGAAGACAAGGGTAAATTATATCACATGAAAAGGCACAAAAACCTATTCCAGTAGAGGGGAAGAAGGGAAGGAGATGAGCACTGTTTGAACATTACTCTCATCAGATTTTGGCTCAAAGAGGGACTAACATAATCAGTTAGGTATAGAAATCTAATTTACCCTACAGGAAGTAGGAGGGGAAAGGGGAAAGAAAAGGGAGGGGGCTGATAGAAAGGAGGACAGACTGAGGGAGGCAGTGGTCAAAAGCAAAACTCTAGTGAGGAGGGAAAGGGAGAAAGGACACAGAAAAGCATAAAGAGGGGGGATATAGGATGGAGAGAAAGACACAGATAGTAATCATAACTGTGAATGTGAATTGGATGAACTCTCCCATAAATTGGAAGTAGACAGCAGAGTAGATTAAGAACCATAATATTACAATATGTTATTTAATTGGAAATGGAGGGAATGTTTATCAATTGGGGAATGGCTGAGCAAGTTGTGGTATATGAATGTGATAGAATACTACTGTGCTATAAGAAATGACGAGCAGGCAGACTTGAGAAAAACCTGGAAAGATTTATATGAACCAATGCTGAGTGAAGTGAGCAGAACCAGGAGAAAGTAGTACACAGCAACAGCCACATTGTGCGATGATTGACTTTGATAGACTTGGCTCTTCTCAGCAATGCAAGGATCTAAGACATTTCCAAAAGTCTCATGATGGAAAATGCTATTCACATCCAGAGAAATAACTATGGAGTTGGAATGCAGATCGAAGCATACTATTTGCTCTTTTTTTTCTCTTCTCTTCTGTTTTGTTTCTTCTTTCTTGTGGTTCCACCCATTAGTTCTAATTCTTTTTTACATCATGACTAATGTGAAAATATGTTTAATACAAATGTGTAAGTATCGCCTATATCAGATTGCACACCGTCTTGGAGAGGGGGGAGGAGAGGAAGGGGGAGAAAATTTAAAACTCAAAATCTTACGGAAGTGAATGTTGAAAATTAAAAATAAATTAATTTTTAAAAATTCATTAAAACAATTAAAAACACTCTAGAATCCATAATTTCCATTAGTTTATATAAACCTTGCTTTCAAATAGTCAAAACCAATCAAGTTTTATGCTGCATCTTGAATTATAGTAGGACAAAATCTAAAACCTCATCCTGGGAGCTTGGTGAATCACCCTCACGGGTAAATGTTTAGGTAACATCTGAGTAAAAGTCATAGTGACTTGGTTGTCCTTTCATCTGTCTTGGTGAGGAAGGAGGGTAGTAGCTGAGAAACGTTTGCTAAATGAGAAATGGTTGTTAAATGTAGCAGATAAAGGAATGTCACTGTGGGTCTATAATTCCTTCTCTGATGCAGTGATGTGGGATGGCACATAAAATGCACACTGTCCACTGGGGCCCACAAAAGCAGGGCCATGGGCATTTTTGGTAACTTGGTAAATTTTTAGAACTAGTAGGCAAAAATGGTTATATTATGATTGATATATTTGGTAATATTTTTGGCCAACATAGTGTAAGCTGAATAGAGCTCTCAAGCTTTCTTTCCTCACACTAAAGCAGTAATATCACAAAATAAGACGGAAATAGAAGTTTTTCTACTCATCTTAATTCCTCCACTGAGTGTTGTCATATGAATCAGCGCCACTAAGAATTTTATGCCAGAAGGTGAGGAAGGTGTGGAGAAAGGAAGGAGAGAAAAAAAGGAAGGGAAGAACAGAAAAAGGGGGAGGAAGAAAAATCAAGAGTGAAAGAAAGGAGAGCCCAGGGAATGAAGGAAGTCACTGCTTGAGATACGACTGGTGAAAGGATAAATGACAATAAAACCATGTATGGGTCCATGTGTGTTACTGACCTAGTCCACAAACATCCCAGTGGGAGACTGAGACTCTCAGAGTGGACAGGATGAAAGAAGCCAACCAGCCTCTGAATCACCTCGATAATCTCTTCTACCTGTGGCCATCCATTCTTCCTACACTTCCTTGGACAGAATAACCGATTTTGAGCTGGAAAAGACCGTGGACGTCACCATGCCCAACCCTGTCATTTTACAGATAAGGAAACACAGGTCAGGGTGACACAGTGAAGGAAGTGGTAGTTTTGGGTTCTGTGCACCTTCCATTGTAGCCCACTGCCTTCCCTATGGGAGGTAGGACACTCTACTTATGGACAGCTCTCATGGTTGGGAAGTGTTTAGTTAGAGGAGCTAAAATCAGCCTCTTTGCCACTTCTTGGCATGCCTCCTAGGGCTGCTCTGGACACAGAAGGCACAATCTAATGCTTCTTTCACACGGTAACCTTTCAAATATTTGTCCCTTTCTCTGCCCCATCCTTCAAGCCTTCTTTCCTAAACAGGTCCTTTCACATATCTTTTTAGGGCATGATTTCTAGTCCCATTTGCAGCTGGTTTCCTGACCTGCTCTAGCCTGTCAGGGTCCTTTCCTGAAATGGGGATGTGCTCTGGACAACCACCTCCTTCACTCTGAACACTATACTTCTATTAAAATCACACTAAGATCAAATTAGCTGTCTGGACTGTAACAATAACATTGTAGATTCCTACTGAATTTGCAATCTGTTAAAATCTCTAGGTCCTTTTTGCATAACCTGTGGTCCAGTCACATTCCCCCAGGTCTGTACTTGTCCCCTGGTGCTGACACCAAGCCCAGTTATGAGAGGGGTATCCGACCATATCCGACCATGTGGCCACTTCTTGGAGCTCTCTGCTACAGCAAAGAGGCTGAGAAATGCACGCATGTCACTCTTTTTTTTCCCCTCTAGAACAAGGGATCCTGACATGGAGTCTGCGATTCCATTCCTCTTTAATACTGAGGATAACTACTTCTCTATGCTTGGGGTTTCCCTTGCATCCCTTCATTACTTCATTTTGTGCATTCAATAACATGATTTGGAGAAGGCCTGCCTCCAGACTGCTCATGGGAGATAGAGAAGTTAGCAATATACACAAAGAAGGCTGAGTAAGAAGCCCCTGCCTCAGAATGTCAATCGGGGGAGCTGGTAGGGTAGACCTGAGGAGGAGAGGGAGGAACTAAATGAGAATTTGCCCAAATTCCCAAATGGGAATCACTCTTCCTTTCTGGGTGCTCTGTTTTAAGAATGAGGCCTCAAATGAGGCCTTCATTTGGCTGCCACATAACACGGTTGCCTCACACTGAGCTCACAGGCCACGACAGCACCAAGGACTTTTTCACATGATCTATGAACAGGCCACACACTCATGTTTTCCTTGACTTGTGTAGCCATTGTTTGCTGCCTCATCATGCCACCTCTGTGACCCTGGATTCACCAGCAGAGCACAAGTTATGACAGGTTCTTTCCCAAGATGAAAACACGATAGTCTATGTATGATGCCATGCGTGGTGAAGGAAAGAGACAGAGTTGGTCAGCAGCAGCAGACCATGGATAAGGCTAAGTGTGGAGAGACAGCTGGTTATCAGCAGCTGGCTGAGGATGAGGCTAGAGAAGTGTGTGTTGTGGGGGGGTTGGGGGGGAGGGTGTCGGTCACCACCAGCAGGCTGTGCAGCTTCTATCACTGCCAGCACACTGTGGATAAAGCCAAATGGAGAGAGGATTAGAGTAAGTCTTCACCAGCAGCCTGTGGATGAGGCTAGCTAAGTGTAGAGAGGGAGAAAACTGGTCATTACTAGCAGACTGCCCACTAGTGATCAACGGATTCTTTGATCATGACAGTCCAAGAACAAGTAAAAGGGAAAGTGGCCCAGAGTCCTGTGCAAACCCATTTCACTTCCATAATAATGGTAGCAAAGTAAATGGAATGGGAACAATTTTTAGAAGCTCTATGAACATTAATCTAACTGTTGAAACTCCAGATATGAGATTTTTCCTAATGACTGATGAATCTTGAGTCATACCACCCTTGATATTCCCATTACAAATGAAAACTAGACACAAAGATGTTGTAGCTCGATGGGAGGAGCTCACTCACAGGATCTCTTCAGAGGGAGGCACAAAAGCACTATTGGTATTATCTGTCCAGCACCATTTCAAGAAATTCGTGGTCTTGATGCTTTGCAGTTTTCATCATGAGCATAAGCAAAAGATGACCACAGAGACGCCTGATGCTTAGGGGCCAACCCCCTACCTAATCCTTTTGCTCAAGAGCTCAAAGAAGGGAAGACTTCATCTCTCTCTCTCTCTCTCTCTCTCTCTCTCTCTCTCTCTTTACTTTTTCAATTCTTTGCTGTCCCAAACTGACTGAAAGACATATGGAATCTAAGATTCTTTCACATCTTGTTTGCTGATTATTGAGAAAAAGGCTTTGGCAGAGCAAAACTCGGCCTTGAAGCTTCTCCTGCAGCAAGGCCTCTTTCATGAACATGTTAGGATCATACACTAACTGGCCTCTGACACTTACCAACTATATGACCCTGTGCAAGTCACTTAACCTCTGTCAGCCTTAGTTTTCCTTACCTGTAAAATGGGGATAACACTAGCACCAACCTCATAGGGTTGCTGTGAAGATCAAATGAAGTATTTTGTAAACCTTAAAGCCCTATATAAATTCTATCATCATCATCACCATCTGGGACTCCTTGCCAGTTGAGTCCATATAGTAAACTTTGATTATCAATATTAAGAATTCCCCAGTGTCGGGGCAGATGTCCTGGCCAGAGTCCAAATAGAAGGGGATTCTGTAGGGTGAGGCAGTCCACACGCTTTGGTTTGCAGATGGCATTGTACTGAGGGCAATAAGCTCAGGAACACCACAGAGCCCCCTAAATGAGATTCACAAGGATTCAAAAGAGTTCAGCCTAATAAGTCACACAAAAAAAACCAAGCGGATGAACAATGACCTTTGCCCAGGATGGGACAATGTAACTGGATGAAAAGCCCCGTGCCTTGAGTCCATCATCAGCACACGTCTTGCTTTCAATGATTCCAAGCTGTTCCCTGCGCAAAAGCCCCCTTTCAATTTAATTTCATAAACATTTATCAAGTGCTATTCTATGAAAGATACTCTCCTGGGCATGGAGAATACAAAGACAGATCCAGTCCTGGCTTCAAGTTTGTATTCTACTGGTTACCCCGCCCCCTCTCCCCCAAAAAGGCCAGATGACTTTAGGAAGAAGACAATAATAATAACGAGGGGGAGGAAGAAGGATGAGTTATCAGGAAAGGCTTTCGTGGAGATGGCACTTATAGGGGCCTTGAAGGACAATCAAGATTTGGGAGACAACATCCAATGCAGTGACAAAAATGAACAGAATTCGGTCAAAGACAAATTCTCCTGATATTAGCAAATATTTAATTAAACTCCTAAGGGCAAGAATACAACTACTAAATGGTCTGTTATTCAACAAATCGGCATTTTATTTTCTATTTCTTAAAGAATCATTGACTCCCATACGATGCCGGAAAGGACCTCAGATAATAAGTTCTGGTTCAAATTCTATATAGAGCATCAATGCTATGTACATTACCCCCTCCTAATGGCCAGTCAGTTTGAAGACTTCCAGGGACGGGAAACAATCTTCTATCCAGTGGTCACCTAAAACAAGGCTAATGATTTTTTCCATGTGACATCTTTTTATATACTGAAGAGAGATGTAAGTTTCTCTTCCTGAAGATAAACATCCCCAGTTCCTTCAACCAATCCTGGTATGGCACTGATTTCACCATCCTCATCATCCGTGACTAACCTCCAATAGCTCATTTTGCTTATCAATATTGTGTCCAGAATGAAGAGAATACTGGAGCTAGAGTCTGATTGGGACAAAGTAGAGTGGACTAAAGCTGCCCTTGTTTTAGGCTCCCTGCCACTACTAACACAACACGATGAGATTTCATTAGCTTTTTGAGGGCTGCCATGTCATAAAGTGGACTCACACGGCTGGGTCTGCACCAGCTGAGTGATGAGGCTACTTCCCCTTTGTGCACAGGACTTTCTACTTGTCCCTAGTCAATGTCAGCTCATAGCTTTAGGCAGTTATTCCAATTTAGTTTCCTTCCCCCCAATCAAACCGTGACTGAGTGCAGACTATTTTCTCTCTCCCTCTTTCACACCCCCACACACCCCCACACCCATACCCCCCCACACCCACTCATATACCCACACCCACCCACCCACACACATACCCCCCCACACCCACCCACACACATACCACCCCCCACCCCCACACCCACACCCCCAAACCCCTTTGCTAAGTGCTGGGCATGCAAAGACTGTGTGATAGCTGTGCATGTATCAGTTGCAGCCAAAGCATCAAACTATATAGAAATGAGTTATTGTATCCTGCCCCTGTGCCAAGTATGCAAGTATGGGCTGGAGCAAAAATGACTGGACAACAATTAACATGAAAAGGAACTGGAGGTTTTAGTGGACTGCCAATTCAATCTGAGTCCAAAGTATAGCATGCTGGCCAAAAAACCTCATTTGATCTTGGGCTCCATTAGCAGAAGTATCAAGTTCAGGATGAAGGAGGTGATACTCCTACTGCACTCGACCCTCCTCAAGTTCTATGTAGAGTATTGTTCCATGCTCTGGCTCCCACAATGACGAGACAAAGTTAGAGGGGCTCACAGAAGGGTGGTGAGCTTGGTGAAGGGACCCGAAACCACACCATACAGAAGAGAGTCAGTGGAGAGAATTGCATACGTTCGACTTGGAGAAGAAAAGACTCCAGGGGGTTTGAAAACTCAAGGTTTCAAATGTTGGAAGGACTGTCACACGGAAAAAGATTTTACCTTGTTCTGCTCAACCTTATAGGATAAAATGGGGCAGCTCGATGATGCGGTGGATAGAGCATCGGGCCTGGAGTCAGGAAGACCTGAATTCAAATTCAGCCTCAGACACCTCCTAGCTATGTGACTCTGGCCAAGTCACTTCATCCTGTTTGCCTCAAATTCCTCATCTGTAAAATGAGCTGGAGAAGGAAATGGCAAACCACTCCAGCATCTTTGCCAAGAAAACCCCAAATGGGGTCATAAAGAGTCGGACACAATCGAAAATGACAGAATAACTAATAGGACAAAAGCAGAGCACTACGGAGAAGATACAGAGGGAAATTTCAGCTAAATATGAGGGGAAACTTCCTAAAAATTGGTGCTATTCAAAAGTGGAATCTAGAAATCGTGAATTCTTTGTTTCTGAAGGTCTTCAGGAGGAACGTAGATGACTTCTTGGAGATTTCCTTACAACTCTTAAGATTCCACTGGTTTTAACTCAAGGACTTTACATTCTTTCTTTTTTTTTTTTTTGCAACTAGGGTTAAGTGACTTGCCCAAGGTCACACAGCTAGTAAGTATCAAGTGTTTGGTCTGAGGCCGGATTTGAACTCAAGTCCTCCTGACTTCAGGGCCTGTGCTCTATCCACTGCTCCACCTAGCTGCCCCTAGGACTTTACATTCTTTATCTTCATTAAATTTAACCTTTAAAATAAATTCTATCCACCATTCTAGTCTGCTGAAATATTTTTTTCCATCTCAATCATATCATTCAGTGAATGAGGTTTCCCCATTCAGTTTTGCATCATCTGCAAATGTGGTAAATATGCATCTTCTATCTTTATCAAGTCACTGATAAATATGTGGCCAAGCACAAAGATCTGGAGCATTTTAGGAGAGGTCTTTTTCTCAGCATAATCACTTGGGGAGCCCCCCTCCGCAGCCATTCCACCAATTCTAAAGCTATTGAACTCTACTGTTTTTCAGCCTCCATTTCTCCATCTCGTTCACAAGGGTATCATGGCATCATCAAATAACTTCTTGAAGCCTTGTGAACTATGTCTAGAGAAAAGTTCTTAACCTAGTGTCCCTTATCATTTAAAAAAAAATATTCTGATAACTGTATTTCGATATAATTCGTTTCATAGTAGACAGAATACTGGATCTGGAGGCAGGATGTGCTGGGCTCAAATTTGGTGTCAGACGAGTCAATTAATATTAACTGTTTGCTTCAGTTTCCATATCTATAAAGGGCAGCTACGGGATATAGTGGATAGAGTGCCAGTCTTGTAGTCAGGTAGACTCCTCTTCATGGGTTCAAATCTGGCTTCAGATACTTATTAGCTATGTGACCCTGGACAAGTCACTCAATCATGTTTGTTTGTTTCCTAATCTGGGGCAAACCACTCCAATATGTCTGCCAAAATGGGGTCCCAAAGAGTTGGATATGACTGAAAAACAACTAAATAACAACAAAAATGGAGATAATTATAGCACTTATCCTCCTACGGGTGATGTGAGGATCAAATTATCAACCTTAAATGAGCAGCTAAGTGGTACAGTGGATAAAGCAATGGCTCAGGAGTCAGGAGACATGCACCAGCTGTGTGACCTTGGACAAGTCATTTAACTTTGTTTGCCTCAATTTCCTCATCTGAAAAATGAGCTGGAGAAGGAAATGGCAAATCACTCCAGTGTATTTGCCACGAAAACTCCAAATGGGGTCATGAAGAGTTAGACACGATTGAAATGACTGAACAACCACCAACCACCACCAACTTTAAGCCCTATACAAAAGCTATTGTTATTCCTTTTTAATTCTATGTGTTTTATTTTATGTATTTAGAAACATTATACCGAGAAAGGATCCATTAACTGCCAGTGAGGCCCTAGACACAAAAAAAGGTGAAGAATCTCTGGCCTAGAGCATTACTCTTGAACAGTTTCTTGGGCAACACTTGTTCTTAACCAACCTAAGGTGGTTCAGTGTGCCGAATCTCTTTCTAATTAAACGCTCACAAACAAGTCACTTGAGAATGCAGCCGAGCATTTTTGACAGGAATCAAACTCCTCTAACACCTTAAGAAAATGGGGTTAATAGTTGTCCTCTCCCATTCTCCCTGACTTCTAAAAATTGCTGATTCTGGTTAAGCAGTAACCTCACGTTCCTTCAGTGTACTGGGATATAGATCTTCTCAGACAAGTGACTTGAACTCACTAAGGGCAAGGCAGGTTCTCCTATTTCCTTCTTTTATCTGAGGTTTCAATTTTCTACCAACCATTTTTTGTTCCACTTCTTTTAGCCTGAAGATCTTTCTCCATAACAGAGAAAGAGGAAACAAAATTGGAGCAGAGGAGTTAAGTCTTTCCTCTGTCCTTTATCTTACTGCCACAACAGAGCTAGAAACAGCTTCCTGCCCTGGCATCTGCTCATCCTAAGCCTTCAGCTTCTCTGGCCTTAAGTCTCTCTTTCAACCTGGTCATGCTTTTAACTGTCTGGTGTTAACTTGATGTTGCTTCCACATTCTGCACATCTTAAACATCTGAATTCATTGGTAAGTTCTCTGTGTAGTCAAAGGGGTCTCTTTTCAACACATCTCCCCCCCTCCCTCCCCCCATTTCCCTGCTCCATCTTCTCTGTGGGTATATAACATGTGTATATACATATAAACACACACATACGTAACCACACATAACCATAACTTGGTCCCTTATAACAGATGCTAGAGCTCTACTTCAAATGCCTCTATGTATGTGTAACAATAAGTTTGATGACCTTTGCTTTTCCCAGTCATTCCTGGAAATACCGTCTTCCCCCAATAACTCCATCATGGAACGGAATCCTCCCTTTCTTTCATAAAGAAAATCAATTAAGCAAAAACATCTCATGCAATGAGCATACCACTATGTCTTTCTCCATTTCTTCTTCATCAGAATCATGTGTGTTGGCTTAATCACAATTTAGTTCTGAAGGTCTCCCAATACTCTTTATGCCAACTTCCCTTTTCCTTTTCCAGATCACGCAAGTAAAGTAAGGATGACCATTCTCCCTGCTATTATTTGACATAGTTCTAGAAATGCTAGCAAGAGCAATAAGACAAAGAAATTAGAGAGGGATAAAGAAAGGCAAAGAAGAACTAAAACTATCTTGTATTTGCTGATGACATGATTGTTTAGAGAATCTTAGGAAATCAGTAAAGATGTTAATTAAAATAAGTTGGAGGCTACAAAATGAACCCATAAAAACAAGGCGTTTCTACATAATAACAAAATCCAAGATGCAATAATAGAAATGGGACATGCCATTTAAAATCACTACAAAATGCATAACATATTTGGAGATTAATCTAGCAAAGGACACAAAACACTTGTACACATTCAATTAGAAAGTGTTCTTTAAAGAAATAAAGAACTTAAATAGCTAGAGGAATAATCAGTGCTCATGGTTGGGCGGTGCCAATATGATAAAGATGAAAATGCTACCAAAGTTAGTGTGTCGTTTTAATGTAAGAGCAAATAAACTAGCAAAAGGATTCTCTATAGAACAGGATAAAAGAATTACAAAATGCATATGGGGAAGCAAAAGACTTAGAATATCAAGGAACATTCCTACAGAAAAAGTAGGAATGAAGGTGGACTAGCACTTCTAGACATCAAGTATACCATAAAATAACAATCATCAAAAATATCCGTATTGGTTAAAAAATAGAGAAAGTAGATCAATGATACAGATTAGACAAGGGAACACAAATATCAAAGAACACAATAGCCCAGCATTAGACAAACCCTAAAACACAGGTTTCTTACATAAGAACTTCCTATTTGATAAGAACTATTGGGAAAACTTGAAAGCTGTCGGGAAAGAATTAGGCTTTGACCAACAACTTAAACCACACCCCACATTCTAAATGGAAATGTGACCTGAACAGTAAAGCTCCTACCACAAAAAAAAAGTAGAAGAGAAGATCATATGCTTTTCACAGCTGTGGGTAGCAGATTATTCTTAACCAAACAAAAGATAAAAGATATTTTTGATTATAGGGAACTGAAAAGCTTATGCACAAACAAAATTAATGCATTTAGGATAAGAAGAAAAGTGGTTGAGTAGGAAAAAAATCTTTCTATCAAATTTATCTGATAAGGATTTGGTATAAAAGATACACCCTACAGCTAAGAGATAGCAATACAAAAGACCCAAAGCCATTCCACAATAGATCTCAAAAGAAGAAATGTAAACTATTAACAACCTCAGGAAAGAATGCTACAAATCATCAGTTCTAAGAGAAATGCAGATCAAAACAATCCTGAGCTTTCAACCTCACACCCAGCAGATTGGCAGAGATGACAAAAAATGGGAATTGTCAATGTGTCAGAAGCGTTGTGAAAAAATATGCACACTAGTACATTGCTGGTGGAGCTGTGAATTAGTACATACATTTTGGGGAACAAATACACAAATAAAGTGACTTAAATTGTCCATACCCTTTTTACTACTAGGCATATACCCAAAGTAGGTCCCTGATAAGAAAATCTTCATAGGCACCAAAATATTTATAGCAGCACTTGTTATAGTAGCAAAGAACTGGAAACAAAGTAGACACCCATCGATTAGGAAGTGACAAAACAAACTGGTATCTGAAGATAACTCAATATCACTGTGCTGTAAGAAATGAACACAAACAATACAGAGAAGCATGGCCTTACACGATCTGGTAAGAAGCGAAGTAAGCAGAGTCAAGAAAACTATCCACAACGACTACAATGTAAATGGCAATAACAACCCAAAGAGAAAGACCAGGATGGCCCCAGAGAAGAGAAATGAGGAGACGAGGGGGCCCCCAGGTCTGGACACAGCATACATTTTTTTTTGTTTTGTTTTTGGCTAGGCAATGGGGTTAAATGACTTGCCCAGGGTCACACAGCCAGTAGGTGTTATGTGTCTGAGGCCGGATTTGAACTTAGGTCCTCCTGAATCCAGGGCCGGTGCTCTATCCACTGCACCAGCATACATTTTAAGATGCTTTCCATAATCGGTTTTGTATTTTTTTTTCTCGCTCACTTTCTTCCTCCTTCCCCTCCTTCCTTCTTGGACTGACACCTGGTCGCTCAGCCTGCCCTCTCCTCTGACTGGAGGGCCAGCAACAAGTCAAACTCCTTCCAAAGCCTTCCTTTAGAGAGGGCAGAAAGTGGACTTTGAGGCTTGCTCCACCCTCTATGTGCTCTGCCTCATTTCAACTCCAAGGAATGAGGCTGGCCCTGTGCCAGTGCTGCTACCCTGACTGCCTGGTGTCCCCAACTACCTTTCCCGTCTCCTTTTGCACGTTGTCTCCTCCACCATTACACTGTAAGCCCTTTGAGAGCAAGCCTTGCTTTTTTCATTAATTGCAGCCCCAGGATTAGCATGGTGCCTGGCATAGAGCAGGCCCTTAATAACTTAATAAACATTTATTGGATTGGTTATGGGATGAGACCCTGGGAATGGATTGGGGAGAGACATAGGGAAACTCTAGGCAATGTGAAAAGATGGCATCAACAGAAATGTATCTAAATAGATTTCTTTAAAAAGCACAGGCCATGAGATCGTGTTTTTTCTTTGAAATGTGCTCTTCTAAATTCTGGGGTACATGTCAAGACTATGCCTGAATTTTTATCACTTACTTCCTTATATAATGTTTCTGTCATTTCACTAACTAGTTCCTTCTTTTTTTTTTTGTCAGAAAACAGATCCAGAATAACAATATTCTGGCTTACTTCCCTCTTCCTCTACCTTCTGAAAGATAAACTTATCAGCAAGACCCCTATCTAGGCTCCTCCTCTAGCAGAGAGGCTGAATGAAGTCCACTATCCCTCCCCATCCCCCATCCCAACCACATCTTGCCTCTCAGCCAACTATGGGATACCAAGTTCCTCCTTCTGGCCCCTTCACAGCCTTTGAAGAACTGACGAGCATTAATTGCATTACTGCCGTTTCATTTCTAAGGCACTACTGGTCCAAGTTCAGAGCCTCCTGTATTGATTGCAGTGTTCTAATGATTCAAGTTGAATTCCATTTTAAGAACTCCAAGGGACCATCCTCCAAATGCTCTTGTCCTGGAATACTTTTTACTGACTATAGCTGGTCAGGAGGTATATCTATCTTCTCTTCTCTCACTGCCCACAACCTTTTCCTTTCCCAGCAGGAAGGCGCTGGCATAACTGGCTACACTCCTGTTATATTTTCGAGGCTGGAGCACAGGGGTGCTTTGCACAAAACAAAGCCAAGTGTGGGAAACTGTTACCCACTATTGGCCAAAAGAACTCATTTTAGTGGAGAGTGATATGTAATTTAGACTGACACCCAAGTAATGTAAATGAGGAAAGGCAGAAATATAATCTAGTTCTCAATTTAGTCCCTGATGCCTGGAGTCTTTCAAAAAGAAGGTTTTACTGATAAGATGAACTTAGTAGCTCTCAAGTATTGATGACTTCTGAAAAATTCTAATCACATCAGTTGGATCAATGTTTGGAAGTTAATGGGAAACAGATTTCCACTCAACTTGAACAACACGCCAGGCCCTTCATTGGAGGGACAGCTGCCCCTGGGGTGGGAGGGAAGCTGGCCATTGCCCCACCTAAAGAACTTTTTTTTCAGCTTTATACTTGCTGTACTTCAGGCCTAGCCATCTCAACAAGGACAGCAGTGGTTAGCAGGAATATTTTGAGGATGGTCATATACCTCAAGAAAGATTATTTCATTATAAAAATTAAATTAAAAATTTGATGTAGTGTTCACCTAAGACACAAATCTCAATGAAGATCTTAAGGTAAAGGTTCGATGGTCACTTCTCAGATGTATCATAGAAAGGAGTCTAGTGGAGGTCCAGGTTGGATCGAAGAGCCCCTGAGATCCCTCCGAGCTCTAAGGTTTGGAGGTTCTAGGATCTAACAGGAATACTGTGGGGGAGATGGGAGATGACAGTGGCCATGCAGGTATGGGTTCAAATTCTGGCTATGTAACTTACATTTGCATGACCTTGAACAAGTCCTCTCATCTCACCTTTATTTCATTCATCTAGAAAATGAAAATTTACATGATCTACACCTAAGGATTGCTGTGAAGGGGGCAGCTGGGTGGCACAGTGGAGACAGCACCAGTCCTGGATTCAGGAGGACCTCAAATACTTACTAGCTATGAGACCCTGGACAAGTCACTCAATCCTCAGTGCCTCAAGCCCCCTTCACTCCCCCCAACTAATAATAATAATACCTGATGGGAATTCACTCTTTAGAGACCCAGAGAAAGGAAGTAATTGACTTAAGGTCAATACAAGGAACACGACATTGCTCCAGCTCCAGGAAGCATCCTTCCCCTAAATCTGGCTGGTATAAAACCTGAGTTAGGCCTTTCATCTGGTATTTTTCAGATGATCTGGATGACAATACAGCTTTTTCCTGTAAAAGCATGATACTTTTGGAGGCAGGGCCTAGCTGGAGACCTACACAGTAAGTGCTCTCTTATGGATTTGCTTTCTTATTGAGGTAACCACAGGTTTGCGTGTGAGCTGCTGCCGGCCAACTGTTAAGAGTCTCCAGAACTTCAAACCTCCTTTCCTCTTTCCACCAGCTCTAGAACCATGAACAAAGCAACCCGATCATCATTTCTGGATGGAGTGTGTCAATCTACTGCTCTACGTTCCTATTCACCATCCCTGTAACATTCTGTACCACAGTGTCCCTCCCTGGCCATCACTCCCTCATGTGGGGTCTTGCAGTTAGAACATAAATTCCCTGAGGTGAGGGACTGTCTTTGTTTTTTCTACCAATGTCCCCAGAACTTAGCACAGACATTAGCAACTAGTAAGTATTTAATAAATGCTCTTTCATTCAATTAACTCGCCCAACTAAAGATGATTTGTAGATGCTCTTTCAGGCAACTCCAGACCTGGCTCATAAGGACCGAGCCATTACTCAGTGGGATCTACTTCTGCCTGGTCACACACAGACCCAATGATTTCAACGGTATAGTGAACTCCAAGACGGGAAATTTCTTCTAAGTCAGAACCTTCTCTGAAACATAGTCACAGAGCTGCCCAGAGTGCTGCCTAGTCTTGGGTCACATCTTCCTGGCTTAGAGGCTGGCTCTCCAGCCACCCTGAATGATCTATAGTCCTTGCTCCTGGCTGTATCCCAAGACTGTTCTGGACCCTCCTCTTCTCTCTCTCTCTCTTTTTTTGTTTTTTTTTGGGCAATTGGGGTTAAGTGACTTGCCCAGGGTCACACAGCTAGTAAGTGTCAAGTGTTTGGTCTGAGGCTGCATTTGAACTCAGGTCCTCCTGACTTCAGGGCTGGTGCTCTATCTACTGCGCCACCTAGCTGCCCCCCTCCTCTTCTCTTTCTCGAGCTCTGCAGCCATCTACAGAGGCTTTCTGTCTGTAATTTGCACAGGATGCTGTCTTCTGTCTCTTTGCTGTCTACTCCCCATCCCTGAAGGGTGCCCCCCCTACCTATGTGGATTCCTGGCATCCCTAGCTTCCTTCAAACCTTGTCTGAAGATCTTTCTACATCAGAGTTGCCAAACGCCGGGCCCAAAGGTTGCAGGGTACATGTGGCCTATAAGACACCTGAGCATGGCTCAAACCAGATTAAAATGTAATTGGAAAATATTGAGCAAAATAAAGAAAAACGCAATAAAACGATAATATATTTTAAAACAAAGTCAATCTGCAGCCTACATCCTTATGTGCCGACCTGTGGGGGGTTGTCTCTACTTGAGTTTGACACCACTCTTCTACGTGACCCCGCCCCCATTATTTTGCATATATTTATCCATAAGGTCCTTGAGGACAAAGATTGCTTCTTTTTTGTCTTTGTATCCCTAGGGCCTGACACACAGTTGGTGCTTAATAAATACTATGTTCAGTCATTTTAGTGATGATTAATTCTCTCCTGAGACAAAACCCATTTGGTAACAGGATAAGGTATTGTTTCCAGTGAACATGAGATACCAAACTCTGTTAGTGGGTGCCTGCAATATATCTAGCACCTTGATTTCAATTGGTTAGAAATAGAATTTTTTTAAAGCAAGCCAGCTGTGGCACTTCCAAGACCCATAGAGACAACAAACAAGACTAGATAACAGAATGTTAAAAAAAAAAAATGAAAACCCAGTAAGAGGCCTGCTAGCAAATCAACTAGTGACTAAATGGAACCTTCTTGGTACAGGCATCAACTAGACCAAAACATTCTCAATGAAAAGTAACTAACATCATTTTTTCTCCCCCACATCCCATATGACACTCACTGTTTCCTACCACTCCCAAAATGACTGTTTAATTAACGCCCCATAAAAGTTTTGTTTTACTGAATGCTTTTGAGGTAAAAAAAAAATAATATAAGTCAAGAATAATGGTGATAACCTTTTTTTGTACATTAAATTTTGTCCAAAGTTATGATTTTTTGCCAAGCATCAATAGTAGCTACATACACATATTCTCAACCTAAAATAGCCTCCATATTAATTATACTAAACAAAGCTAGCACATACTTACATTTTTAGCAAAATGCTATTGGATTCCAAAAGCAGGCATATGTGCAGACATATTTAGAGTTAATGAGATGTCACAGAAGTTTAATATAATATCACAACTAGAGGAAAAACTCCCCTCCATTATAATGGTACCTGTGTCTAAAGATAAACTTAGATGAATCCTATCTTTTAAGAAAGAGTTCTTTTACTTCTCTTGTTAAATAACCACTGACCTGAGCTTCTCTCAGGCGTTACCTGAGACTCTTAAGAGAAATAGCCCCAAGGATTTATCTGCAGGGTGATATGTTAGCTGAGTTCCCGATTTCTGCTGTGAGAGAGTGATCCCAGCCCACTTCAAACATGCCAAGATGCGATACATTAGGTAAACCAAGTTACTGTCCAAGTTACAGCCCCGGTAGGGCTGATGTTCAGCATTCGGGAAGAACATGTGTTCACCTGTTGTTCTGCTATTTCACTAAGAGTTTCTTTTTTAATCAGGGATCCTTGTCCGTTAAACACTACGATGCCTATATCGCGAGGGATGCCAAAATAACCCACCCTGCCTGACCCCATGGAGCCAGAGGCATTCCTGACAGAAAGAACTAACTCTATGAAGAGGAAGTAGGGATGGCTGACTGGGTTGGTTGCAGCGAGGACGGCGTACAGGTGGAATGATGCCTTCAGTGCCCTGCCTTGGCTCTCAATGGCTGTTACAATAAAGCAGAGAACGGGGTGCGAGGTAAGATCACCAGCCACCCCGAGGCACACATGGCAAGTGGGCTGGAGAAGCCTAATGCCTCGGTGTGATATGTCACCTAACTTTAGAAATTAAAACACATTTCCATATTTCATGGACTTACTGAGATTAAGCGAGACTCAAGCTGGAACTACTTCCTATGAGAAGAGAAGCTTACAAAAAAACCAAAAAAGCAAAGGGGATGCCCCCCCCCCAACGGTTTGCATGAATTGTCCAAAGGCCACATCCCCCAATGAAAACAGGAAATCTGTTCACGAGTAAAAGTTGCAGCCTGTGTCCCAGGCTAAAGCTTCTTTGGCTCCGGGTCTTAGCAGAGGGAACACAAGCCATCTGCGGGCACTGGCACAACAAAGGGGACCAGGTGCACCTCCAGGTCCTCCCCGTTACCCCCAAGATCTGAGAGAACGCCGCCCGCTGGGCACGAGCACGGGGAGACCCAGCCACACACCGAGCCGGGGACGCCGGGCAGGACCAGGCGGCCTCCGGGACAGCGGGGGGGTCGCTGAGGGGCGCGGCCCGGCCGGGGGAGGGGCCCACACGCGGACGGTCGCCCCGCTCACGGGGGGGGGGGGATCCTCGGGGGTGACAGTGGCCCCCCACCCCGGCCCCACGGGCGGGGCCGTTTGCGCGAGCAGCCCCCGGGGAAGCGGAAGTGACCGGCTCTCGTCGCCTCCTCCAGGCCGGGGTCGGTGACCTCCGGGGCGCCCCCGGGTCTGAGGCTGCGGGCGCGAGCCACGACCACGGTCACGGGCGGCCGCGGCCCCGCAGCCCAACGGGCTGGAGGACGGACAGGAGGGGGGCCTCAGGCCTCGGCCGCTCGGATCCCCCCCCAGACCCTTCAGACCCCCTGCGGGCGCGCCAGGGCCGCTGGGCCCAGGCCGGCCTGATTCCGCTCCCGCCTCCCCCCACCTTCCGTCCCCCGCGGCGGTCTCGGCGCTGGGTCGGTGGGGCCCGGCCCGCGGGGCTCGGGAGGCGCCCGGGCTGGGGTGGGGCGGCCCCTGGAGGCCCCCGCGCTCCGCCCCCGGCACCCCTCACCTGCACTTTCCGCCGCCCCGCCGTGTTCTGCCTGTGATGCGCCGCCATCTTGCATGTTGACACTCTCGCGTCACTTCCGGAAAGGACGGCGGATGTCCCGCCTCCTTTCCTGGGCGGCCCCTCGGGGGTCAGGCTCCCTCTTGAGGGCAGCCGCCGGCAGAGGGCGTGAGAGGGCGAGGGGATCAGCGAGGGCCGCGGCCTGGGGGCGGGGCCAGGGCGGGGGGAGGAACCGCGGGGGCGGGGCCCTGCGGTGGTTGTAGGGCTGGGGGCGGGGCCAGGGCGCGGCCGACTGGGAGGCGGAGCGGGAGGGGCGGGGGCAGCGCCGGTCCAAAGGGGAGCGGGGCGGGGGGAGGAAGCAAAGGGGAAGGGGGCGGGCGTCCCCAGCGGGGACCCGAGGGGGCGGGGGCCCAGGTGTCGGGGAGAGGGTGGGAGGGGGCGCGGTAGTGCGGGGGAGTGGGAGAACGTGCGACCGTTCTGGGGGGGCGGGGGGGGCGCAGGGGGCCGGTGGGGGGGGGGGGGGCGGAGCCGGTGGGGGGGGGGGGGGGGGGGGGGGGGGGGCGGGAGGCCAGGGGGGGCGGGACCTTAAGAGGGTCCAAATTGAGAACTTTTGGATGGGCTAGAGGATGGAAAGGAGTGAAGGGGAGGGACCCCTAGACTGGGGGGAGCTGGAGGAAGAAGGAGACCTTCCGAGACCTTCAGGTTTGGGTGGAGGCAGAGAGGTCTGGGGTAAGGGGAGTGGGGTTGGGGACTTAGAGGAGGGGCTAGAAGATGAGCTTTTACGTACAGAGGGTACGGGGGTGGTGTGAGATGGAAGCTGGGGAGCGAAGTTTAGGGGAAAGGAAGGAGGAGACTTTCACGGTGGGGTGGGGAGCTCTTGGGACCTTTAGGCTGAGGGAGAAGAGGAGAGATGGTTAGGCTGGAGCCGGGGGAAGGCTCATGAGACCTTGAGGTTGGGAAGGGAAAAAGGCCTTTGAGCAGGAAGGGGGGTGGGGAGAGGGAGGACAGGGGGGAGGACTAAGGAGGGATCGCCCCCCAGGGGAAGGGGAGGAGAGGCCGAGGTGGAAACCTGCGGTCAGTGTGCTTGAAGGAGGCGTTCCTTCCTGGGCACCTCGGGGCATTGCCCTTTCGCCTTTGTGAGGCATCCATCCTCAGCCTGACGCCAGGGCTGTGCGTAAATGGATGTCACAAAGGGACCGAGGGAATGCTGACTGGCCCTGAGGGGGGCAAATTTGGGGTCCTGGGTAGCTAATCTATCACGTCTCTGGACCTGTATATAGTGTGGGCTTAGCATCCTGCTGGAAATAAGTCTGCCCTTGGGCAGTTCAGAGTTGGGAAAGACTTCTAAGGCAGCGCACTAGAATAAACTAGGTAAATTCCTAAACACACTAGGTATACTCCTGAGGGCAGGGACCACCGCCCTTCCCCCCCACCTCCAACTGTGTTTCTCAATGTCAGCTCAATCCAATGTGAAATAATTAGAGAAAACTACAAGCCTTATTCTCTGCTTCTATTTATGGAGAGCTGGATACGAAAGGATTTAGAGCTGAAAGGGGCCTTCGGGGCATCTAATCCAGCTCTCTGATTTTACAGCTGGTGCCATCGAGGGCAGAATGGCAATGGCTTGCCCTTCCTCTTTGTGTGATGTCACTCCTTACTAAAGTACTTGGCAGTGGGTACACAAGCCAGCCTCTCAGGGCACTTGGAACTTGCCCTCGCCTGAGAGCTCTGGACCTCAGGTTTTACCAGTTTGCTCTGATCCTCTTTGTGAAGTTAGGCAGTCGGTATGTGTTTATTAAACAATCACTAAGTGCCAGGAAGGGATCGGAAACCAAAGGGAACATTCCCTGCCCCAAATCACTGTCTTCGTTTTGTCTGTAAGGTCCTTCTTTTTAACTGAGCATGTTGTGTCCTCCTAACCTAGAAAAAGGGGCAGTAGATGGTGCAACGGGTAGAGCTGGGCTTGGAGTAAAGAGGACCTGGGTTCAGATGTGACCCCAGACACTTGGTAGCTGTGTAACCCAGGGCAAGTCCCTTAACACAGTTTGCCTCAGTTTTCTCATCTGTGAAGTGCGTTGGAGAAGAAAATGGTGCACCACTCCAGTGTCTTTGCCAAGAAAACTCCAAATGGGGTGGTGAGGAGTTGGACATGATTTGAAATGTGTGAATAACAACAATAAGAACCTAGAAGAATGTTAGCTGGGGGTGGGGTGTGTGCCTGACACATAGTAGGCTTTTAATACATGTTTGCAGATTCATTGATTGAGGGACAAGAATGGCTCTGAGGTTACATCTATGATCCCGGGGATGATTAGCATGGGTTGAGCCATTTTCCCAGTGACAGATAGTTGCTGTCTAGGTAGGTAGCCACATTCTACATGTTTTTTCTTTTGTGAGTGACCATCTATTTGTCAAGGAACCTTTTTTCTCTATGCGACTTGACTGGAAATTGCAGCTGGAGAAAAATCATTGAATTTCTGCTGTTGAAGGGACCTCAGGCCATTGAATCATTGAACTTGCTAATAAGAGTGACCCCCTGGGGACCCAGCCTCTGCTGGAGAACTTTCAGGGTAGAGAGTTTCCCCTTATGTCTGTGTGCTCCATCCAGACTCCAAGGGGTTAAATTTATGGGATATAAGGATATAGGGGTGATCCAACCAATGGAACTATATCCTTCTTGGCTCTGAACATTATGCCTTTTTTTGTTTACTAGCCTAGTATATATCATTAACTTTTTATTTTTTTAATCTGTCATCTCATAGAGGGAAGTAACAGTCACTTGTGTGATACCGTGTATTTTATTTATTTTTTTGGTGAGGCAATCAGGGTTAAGTGACTTACCCTGGGTCACACAGTTAGTGTCAAGTGTCTGAAGCTGGATTTGAACTTAGGTCCTCCTGACTCCAAGGCTGGAGCTCTATTCACTTCGACACCTAGCTGCCTCCCCATACCATGTATTCTTCATGGTCTAGCTTTATCTTCACCTGCTCCCTCCACAGTAAGATGCCCTTGGGGAGTTGAGATCGACTTCCTGAAGGTTGCATCCATTTATTTGAACTGGTACCTCCTTGCAAAGGAGAGGCCTACTGGCTACTACAGCTCAGAAGATGGCAGCAAAGAGCAATTCAGAGATGATGAGGCCAGTGGACATACCCTGTAGAGAGCTGAGACACAATTCCCAGCCAAAGTGACCCCATGCCTAACTGAAATGGCCCATTCCCCAGCAGAGAGTAGCAGGCGGCAACATGAAAAGACCAGTAGAGAACGTTAGCAGCTCTGAAGCATCATCACTCTGGTCTCTTTTGGGCGTCTGTTATCAATGCTGGGTATCAGGTGTCCTGATTGCACCCTGTAATCTCTGCTGGATGTGATGTCTCCACTGCTCTATCCACCTGCTGGAGTAGGGCAGATAGGGACCTCTACCTACCAGGGAAGGGAAGATTAAAGCCTGACCCTTCATGTCCAGCTAAGCTGGCAGATGCGATCTGCTAAAAGGCGATCTATTCTTTTGACTCTTTTCTCTTGTATACTTCAGGTCCCTGCCCCAAGATTACTATATGGCTTGGAGCTGGAAAATTCCCGAAGTTTATGTCCCTAAAAGCCATTTGTGGAACTCCACCCATCCAAACCCCATAGAAGCTTGGTTGAAACTGGATTAAAATGGCTCCCCCTTGCTCCCATAATGCACCTCCCACCCTCCCTTACTTATTGACATGCCAATAAACCTAAGGAAGAGTGACAAACCTGTAAGGTCCTCAGTCTCTGTTTCCGTATTCCTACCTTTATTATGCATTTCCTGACTTGTGCTGCCTTTTAGCCTGCCAAAACCTTACTTGTCTCCCTACAAAATTCAGGGAGTGTATGTAGTCTGATGCTTGTAGTGAAAGATCAATGTGAAAAGAATAGGATGACTGAGAAATGGGTTGGCAGTAGTTGATGTGAAGGAGCCCATGGGCTCAGTATGTATTCAGGGTGTGATGGGGCCGCCCAAAAGGCTGATAGGTTCCTTCTTGTCACTAAAAAAAAGTACAATGGGAGCAAAGTGGAGAGTCTGGCCATACTCTGCCCTAGTCAGAGTGTAGTGGGGGGTGGAAGGCCAAATGGGGATATACTAGCTCTCTTCAGTAATTTGAAGGACTGTCACATGTAGGGGAGATCTGACTTAACTTTGCTTGGCTCTGAACTGGAGAGCAGTACCAGGAGCAGTTGCAGGGGGGCACCTTTTGGCTGAATCTAATTTAAATCCCCTAACAATTAGGGGTGTCCCAAAATAGAATGGGCTTCTGTGAGAGGGAATCCATCAAATATTTCCTCATCACCTATGTCCCAGGTATTGTGGATACAAAAACAATGAAATAATCCCTATGTTCAAGGAGTTTATATTCAAAGGGTAAAGGGAAGTGTGTATGTGTGTGGGTATGAGTATGTATGTATTGTCAACAGAATTTTGAATGCGGTCCAGACTGGAACGGTCTCTAATCTGGGAATAACTGTTAAACAGAGCAGACCAGAGGCGGGTGTGTCAGGAATCAGGTAGTGGTTTAATTGGTTTCAGAGTAAGGAAGACGCAAGTGGAAGGGCTCCTGAGTAGGAGGGCTTCAACATGTTGGAGGTATAGGCACTGCTTATGTATATATACGTATATATACATATATAATATATATATATATATTATATATATATATATATTGGGCTGGACTATGACGTAATCATTTTTAGGTCATTCTTAGTGGGAATAGTATTGTCCCCCCAAGCCTTGGGGGTTGTAATTACTCTGTGGGGTACAGAAGTTCTGTGATGAGAACTGGAGTACAGTATAAGGAACAGGGATTGTGAGCGTGTCAGAGACGTGATGGATGTTGGTTGTCAGGTTCCTGGGAAATAGAGGGAGTGAACACCTGGTGCAGTTCACTTTGCCAGAGGGTGAGATCATCCAGAGTGCAAAGGATTGTTGTTATGCCGAGCTCAGGGCACAGCCTGTTTGCTGGGCCTTTGCTCTGGGAAAGTGTCTCCCAAATGTTTTGACAATACGCTTGGTTGGTTGTAGTCCTTTGTTCTGGAAGAGGACCAAAATGAAAACACTATGTCAGGGTCAAGGTTCAGTGTGTCTGACCATGGCTAATCAGACCCATGTGAGTTCAGAAGGCTCTACCACAGGTCGGGCACAAATGGTCCATATGAACATTTGGAGGGAGATGTCTCTAAATTTGTGCTTCTCATTTTTCTCGGGCTACTGCATTTCTGCTTTGCTCGTAGAGCGCAGCACCTTTGATGAGGGCACACCTGGCTTGGCAGTCCTGTTCCAAGTCTCACAATGGATTCCAAAGTTCTCCAGAGAGATCTTGAGAGTGTCCTTGTATCACTTCTTCTGACTACCATATGAACGTTTACCCTGTGTGAATTCTCCATAAAGTAGTCTTTTGGGCAAATGTATTTTTGACATTTGAACAACATGGCCAGCCCACTGGAGTTACAATTTCTGTAGTAGAGTTTGAATGCTTGGCAATTCAGCTTGCTAAAGGACCTTGGTGTCTGGTACTTTATCTTGCCAAGTGATCTTCAGAATCTTCCTAAAATAATTCAAATGGAAGCCATCTGGCCTCAGACACTTACTATGTGACCCCGGGCAAGTCATTTAAACCAGTTTGCTTCAGTTTCCTTCTCTGTAAAATGAGCTGGAGAAGGAAATGACAAACCACTCCAGTATCTTTGCCAAGAAAATCCCAAATGGAGTCACGGGGAGTTGGGCATGTCTGAAAAACAATTAAACAAAATACCTGTACCTGACATGTGTACAAATATATATTCTTGTACATAACTAAAATAATATATACAATGTGGAGTTTTAAAATTGTCCCATTATGCAAGAAAATACACTGAGGCAGAGCTCTGAGCCAAAGGCACTTTATTAAAGGATCCATGGTCCCCTATAATGGAGTGGACTTCAGATCTTCCTCATGATCTGAGATGTCCCCTTCCTCCAGAGCCTCATTTTTATAAGGTTTGATACCAGGTTTGATCCCTGAACACTCTAAAGGGGCTATGCAAGGTACAGAATCCCATTGGTTGATTGGCCTTGCTTGGAGGCCCAAAAATGAGGCATCACCAAAAAAATGGTATGGCATTTTTTGGCAGGGGTGTCTCGGGTTGGGGGAAGCATGGGGTATCTCCACTGATCAAGTGGTCGTAATGATGGTCACCTGCTCATGTTGGACAAGAGAGAGTGGTCTGGAGGTACGGAAATAAGTTGGGGGACTTTCCATGTAATTAAGTCACCTCTGCCGTGTTGGGCTTGGTCATCATAACAAGGGAAAACAAGAGTGGAGGTCCTCCAGTTTAGCTTCATAGGATTAAGCAAGTGAATTTACAACCTGCAGTCCACAGCTCTGGGGCCTAATATATAGAACTTATAATCACTACCCCTATGGAATAATATCAGACTGATTAATACTGATTGGAATAGGGTAGGAGTCTAAATGAATCATTTCTCACAACACACAAACATACAGAATAAATATAAAGAGAATAAATAGAAGGTATGTAAGCACAAGGTAGGGCTGCTAAATGGCAAAGTGGACAGAGTACCAGGCCTGAAATCAGGAAAATTTCTTTTCCTGAGTTCAAATCCAGCCTCAGAAGCTTACTAGATTTGTGACTTTGGGCAAGTCATTTGCCTGTTTGCCTCAGTTTTCCCATCTGTAAAATGAGCTGGAGAAGGAAATGGCAAACTACTCCAGTATCTTTGCCAAGAAAACACCAAATGGGGACGTGACTGAAAAAAGACTGAATGATAAGGTACAATGTAGTTGGGGAGGGAGGGCACTAGCAGTTAGGGGATCAGGAAAGGTTTCATGGAGGTGGTATGTGAACTGTCTTGGAATTCTTTTGTTTAAGGCTGTTAGACTATCCAGGATGTCACAGAGTGGATTCCTGTTCTGACAGGTTGGTTGATACATCAATGACCTTGGATCCTGTGACCTGAGTATATGGAGTTGAAGAATGTACCTTCTTTTATCATAACCAATGGGACAATTTCAGGTAAGACTGGCCACCTTAGGAAAAATGGCAGAAAAGACAACCTGGTCTGTAGTGCCATAAAACCATCACAGCAAGAACCACAAGCCAGAAATGGAAAACTCCCCAAAAAGTTTCTCCAAGTGATGGCAATGGAGGGAGGCCATCTTTTTGACCCCATTAAATGGAACTGTCTTGAAGCTGGGTTAAGGGGGGCAGAGGAATGCTGAACTAGGAATAAGAAATGCTACAGGTTGAGCGAGCTGAATTTCAAAATGGAGGCTCAGAGAAAATAGGAGAAATAGGACCAAGAATTTTGGAGCAGAAAAAATTGGTCCTGGAGCAACTCCAAAGAAAGAGATCCAGGTAAGTGAGCATCCTAGCTTGGCAGAGTCACAGACTCCCAGAGCTGGAAAGGACCTCTAGCCATACCTGAACAAGAATCCTCATCTCGACACACTCGAAAAGGGAGCCTCCAGAGGGAAGCTGCTGTGACTGATTATTCCTTAGCCTTCCCCTCTCCCATTAAAAGGCAGACCCTTTGGGAGCAGGGATTATTCGTTAAAAATGTTTTTATTGATGTCTTTTGTTTCCATATCACTGTTTCCTTCAGTATCCCTCTCCCTCCTCCTCCCAGAGAGTCATCCCTTATAATATTTTTAAAGGTCAAAAAAATCAGCAAAACTGATCAATACATTATAGGATGGGAGGGTCTTTCTTCTTGTAGTTCTTTTTTCTAGCCATGCTTGTTCTTGGTAATTTTTGCAACATTCACCTTTTTTAATTTTATTTTTAGTTTTCAACATTCACTTCCATAAGATTTTGAGTTTTAAATTTTCTCTCCCTCCCTTTCTGCCTCCTCCCCCAAGACAGCGCACAATCTGATATAGGCTATATATACACATTCCTGTTAAACATATTTTCACATTAGTGATGTTGTAAGAATTAGAACCAATAGGAGGAACTACAAGAAAGAAGAGAACAAAACAGAAGAGAAAAAAAGAGCAAATAGTATGTTTCGATCTACATTCCAACTCCATAGTTCTTTCTCTAGATGTGGATAGCATTTTCCATTGTGAGACTTTTGGAGATGTCTTAGATCCTTGCATTGCTGAGAAGAGCTAAGTCTATCAAAGTTAGTCATCGCACGACGTGGCTGCTCTTGTGTACAATGTTCTCCTGGTCCTGCTCACTTCACTCAGCATCAGACCTAGAAAGGTTTTTCTGAAGTCTACCTCCTCATCATTTCTTATAGCACAATAGTATTCCATTATGTTCATATACAACAACTTGTTCAACCATTCCTCAATTGATGGGCATCCCCTCAATTTCCAATTCTTTGCCACCACAGAAAGAGCTGCTATAAATATTTTTGTACATGTGGGTCCTTCTCCCATTTGTATGATCTCTTCGGGATATGGTCAAAGGGAATGAACATTTTTATGGTCCTTTGGGCGTAGTTCCAAATTCTGCTCCAAAATGGTTGGATCAGTTCACAACTCCATCAACAATGCATTAATGTTCCAATTTTCCCACATCTTCTCCAACATTTATCATTTTCCTGTTCTGTCATGTTAGCCAATCTGATAGGTGTGATGTGGTACCTCAGAGTTGTTTTGATTTGCATTTCTATAATCAATAGTAATTTAGAGCATTTTATCATGTGACTATAGATGATTTTAATTTCTTCCTCAGAAAACCGCCTGTTTATATCCTTTGATCATATATCAATTGGGTAATGACTTGTATTCTTATAAATTTGACTCAGTTCTCTATATATTTTAGAAATAAGGCTCTTATCAGAGACATTGGTTGTAAAAATTCTTTCCCAGTTTTCTGCTTCCCTCCTAATCTTGGTTGCATTGGTTTTGTTTGTGCAAAAACTTTTCAATTTAATGTAATCAAAATTATCCATTTTGCATTTCATAATGTTCTCTATCTTTTGTTTGGTCATAAATTCTTCTGTTCGCCATAAATCTCACAGGTAAACCATTCCTTGCTCTCCCAGTTTGCTTATAGTATCAGCCTTTATATCTAAATTGTGTACCATTTTGACTTTATTTTGGCATATGTTGTAAGATTTTGGTCTATGCCTAATTTCTGCATACTGTTTTCCAGTTTTCCCAGCAGTTTTTTGTCAAATAGTGAGTTCTTATCCCAAAAACTAAGGTCTTTGGGTTTATCAAACAGTAGATGACTATAGTCATTGGCTACTGTGTCTTGTGTACCTAACCTATTCCACTGATCCACCACTCCATTTCTTAGCCAGTACCAAGTAGTTTTGATGATTGCTGCTTTATAATACAATTTAACATGTGGTATGGCTAGGCCATCTTCCCTAGCATTTCTTTTCATTAGTTCCCTTGATATTCTGTACCTTTTTTCTTCCAGATGAATCTTCTTATTTTTTCTAGCTCTATAAAATAATTTTTTGATAGTTTGATTGGCATGACACTGAATAAGTAAGTTAATTTAGGTAGAATTGTCATTTTTATTGTATCTGCTCAGCCTACCCATGAGCAACTGATGGTTTTCCAGTTATTTAGATCTGATTTTATTTGTGTGAAAAGTGTTTTGTAATTGTGTTCATATAGTTCCTAGGTTTGTTTTGGCAGATAGACTCCTAAATATTTTATAATATTTACAGTAACTTTAAATGGAATTGCTCTTTCTATCTCTTGCTGTTGGGCTTTGTTGGTAATGCTGATTATGATAATGCCGGTGATAGAAATGTTGATGATTTATGTGGGTTTATTTTATATTCAGCTACTTTTCTAAAGTTGTTTATTATGTCAAGCAGTTTTTTACTTGATTCTCTAGGATTCTCTAAGTATATCATCATATCATCTGCAAAGAATGATAGCTTTGTTTCTTCTTTGCCTGTTCTAATACCTTCAATTTCTTTTTCTTCTCTTATTGCTAAAGCTAACATTTCTAGTACCATATTGAACAACAGTGGTGACAATGCACAGCCTTGTTTCACCCCTGATTTTATTGGAAATGCTTCTAGCTTATCCCCATTACATATAATGTTTGCTGAAGATTTTAGGAAGATGTTACTTATCATTTTAAGGAAGACTCCACTTATTCCTATGTTCTCTCGTGTTTTTAATAGGAATGGGTGTTGAATTTTGTCAAAAGCTTTTTCTGCATCTATTGAGGTAATCATGTGGTTTCTATTAGTTTAGGTATTGATATGATCAATTATGCTGATATTTTTCCTAATGTTGAACCATCCCTGCATTGCAACATTCACTTTTGATTTTTTTCTGGTAGTTTTTTAAATTTACATTGTTGTAGTCATTGTGTATATTGTTTTCTTGGCTTTGCTTCACTCTAAACTAGTTCATGGAGGTCTTTCTATGCTTCCTTGTATTCTACCTCCCCCCCTTTTTTTTACAGCTCACTGGTGAGGAGAGAAAAGGGGAAAGGAGAGAAAGAAGGATAAACAGGAGGAAAAATAGGATGGAAGGAAATACACAGTAATCATAACTGTGAATGTGAATGGGATGAACTCACCCATAAAATGGAAGCAGATAACAGAGTGGATTAAAAACCAGAACCCTACAATATGTCGTTTACAAGAAACCCATGAAGCAGAGAGACATAGAGTAAAGGTAAGGGATGGGAGCAGAATATGTTGTACTTCAGCTGAAGTAAAAAAGGCAGGGGTAGCAATACTGACCTCAGACAAAGCAAATGCAAAAATAGATCCAATTAAAAGAGATAAGGAAGAAAACTACAACTTTTTTTTTTCAGCCAAAGACAAGGTTTATTAGAACATCCATCATATTGGGCAGAATCTTAAGGAATCTAAGCATTTATATCACTAATGCAAGTGGGCCAGATCTTAAGAATCTGAGCCTTTGGCTAGATTTTAAGAATCTGAACTACATCTTGCTAAAAGGTACCATAGACAATGAAGTAATATTGGTACTAAACATATGCACCAAGTGGTATAGCATCCAAATTCTTAAAAGAAAAGCTAAGTGAGTTACAGCAGGAAAACTATATTATAGTAAAACTATACTAATGGGTGACCTAAACTTTCTCCTCTCAGAACTAGATAAATCTAACCACAAAACACACAAGAAAGAAGTTAAGGAGGTGAGTAGAATTTGAGAAAAGTTAGATAAAAAAGACCTCTGGAGAAAACTGAAGGGGGGATAGAAAAGAATAATCTTTTTTCTCATGGTACATGGTACCTATGCAAAAATTGACCATGTATTTGGGCATAAAAATTTCAAAATCAAATGTAGAAAGGCAGAACTTAAAAAAAAATTCCCCAATTTTTAAACATTTTTATTTAAAATTTTGAGTTCCAAATTCTGTCCCTTCCTCTGTGATGGTAAGTAATCTGAGATAGGTTATACATATGCAATTATGTAAAACGTTTCCATATAGTAATTTTGTACAAGAAGACTCAAATAAAAGAAAGTAATGAGAGAAAGTGAAAAATAGCATGCTTCAGTCTGTATTCAATCAGTATCAGTTCTTTCTCTGGATGTGGATAGTATGCTTCACTGTTAGTCCTTTGGGATTGTTTTGGAGCATTGTATTGCTGAGAATAGCGAAGTCATACACAGTTCTTCATTAAACAGTATTGCTGTTATTATGTAAAATGTTCTTCTCGTTGTGTTCACTTTGCTATACATCAGTTCATGTAAGTCTTTCCAGGTTTTTCTGAAATCTGCCTGCTCATCATTTCCTATAGCACAATAATATTCCATTACAATCATATACCACAGCTTTTTTAGCCATTCCCCAATTGATGGGCATCCCTTTGATTTCCAATTCTTAGCCTCCACAAAAAGAGCTGCTATAAATGTTTTTGTACAAATAGGCCCTTTTCCCCTTTTTTGGATGTTTTTGGGATGTAGACCTACCGGGGTATTGCTGGATCAAAGGATATGCACAGTTTTATATCCTTTTGGGGTTAGTTCCAAATTGCTCTCCAGAATGGTTGGATCCATTCACAACTCCACCAACAGTGCATTAATGTCTCAGTTTTCCCACATCCCCTCCAATATCCAACATTATCCTTGTTTGTCATATTTGCCACTCTGATAGGTGTGAGGTGGTACCTCAGAGTTGTTTTAATTTGCATTTCTCTGATCAATAATGATTTAGAGCATTTTTTATAAGATTATAGATAACTTTGATTTCTTTATCTGAAAACTGCCTGTTCATATCCTTTGACCATTTATCAATTGGGGAACGACTTGTATTTTTATAAATTTGACTCAGTTATTTACATATTTGAGAAATGAGGAAAAGGCAGAAATATTGAATGCATCCTTTTCATATCACAATGCAATAAAATTACATTCAATGTAGGGCAGTGGAAAGATAGATTAAAATTAATTGGAAAATAAATAATCTAATCCTAAAGAATTAGTGGGTCAAAGAACAAATTATACAAATAATAATTTCGTTAAAGAGAATGACAACATTGAGAACATACCAAAATTTGTGGGATATAGCCAAAGCAATACTTAAAGGAAAATTTATTTCTCTAAACTCTCATATCAATAAAATGGAGAAAGAGCAAATGAATGAATCGGATGTGCAACTAAAAAAAAAACTAGAAAAAGAATAAAATAAAATTTCCTAATTAAGTACTAAATTGGAAACCCTGAAACCCAAAAGTGAGACCAAAAAATTAAAAGTAAGAAGAATATTGAGTTAATAGAACTAGAAGCTAGTTTTATGGAAAAAACCAATTAAGATAGTTTAATCATTGGTTAATTTGATTTAAAAAAACCCAAATTACCGGTATCAAAAATGAAAAGGATGTGTTGTGGTTTGAGAGATTTTGATCCCTTAAGGACCAGAGTACAGACAGGTTTGTCTGGAATGAATTCACAGACTCAAGCATTCTTTAAGTCAAGGTGGCAAAGATTTATTGTTACGTTATACAGTGGGCAGAGGTCCTTAAGGAATTCTGCCATGGTGGGCAGAGCTCCTTAGGAAACTTGCAACCTGACAGGAATGGTGCTAAAATTTATATAGGAAAACCAGTGGATTATGTGCCAAGTAAGCTAGTTAGATGATAACATACAACTATGTCATTCACTACTGGAGGTGGGTTTCCTAAGGGATGTATTTTTGTTATGTCTGTAACAGGATAGTTTCAGGAGTTGATGTCCACAGCTTGACCTCTGGATTGTATATGGTAATTGTGGGCATCAGTACTTGACAGTTCTGCTGGTACAGGATAGTACAAGGGAAATTCTATAGAGGTCAGCTTGTTCTTGTAACAGGGAGAGATAGTTTGCCTCACTGGGCCCACTCATGAGTTATTGCCAGAGTTAGGGTCCTTGGCCTGGAGGGAAACTGTCAGGGATAGTGTTTTTGAGGCTAGGGAGAATTATGATCTTGGAAGTGGAGTTCAAGTACAAGCACCCCAGCACCCCATCAGGTGCATTCACCACCAATGAAGAGGAAATTAAAGCACTTATTATGAAATATTTTGTCCAATTATGTGCCAATAAATCTGACAATCTAAGCATAATTGAATATTTACAAAAAATATAAATTGCCCAGGTTAACAGAAGAGGAAATAGAATACTTAAATAACTGCATCTTAGAAAAAGAAATTGAAGAAGCCATCAATGAACTCCTTAATAAAAAATCCCTAAGATTAGATAGGTTCACAGGTGAATTCTACCAAACATTTAAAGAACAATTAAATCCAATAATATATAAACTGTTTGGAAAAATAGGTGAAGAAGGAATCCTACCAAATTCCTTTTATGATACAAATATGGTACTTATACCTAAATCAGGAAGAACTAAAACAGAGAAAGAAAACTACAGACCAATTTCCCTAATCAATATTGATGCAAAAATTTTAAAATACTAGCAAGGAGATTACAGCAATATATTACAAGTATTATACACTATGACTAGGTGGGATTTATACCAGGAATGCAGGGCTGGTTCAATTATAGGAAAACTATCAGCATAATTGGCCATATCAATAACAAAATCAATGGAAATCATATGATTAGCTCCATAGATGTAGAAAAAGCTTTTGACAAAACAGAGCACCCATTCCTATTTAAAAACTAGAAAGCACAGGAATAAATAGAACTTTCTTTAAAATGATAAGTAGTTTCTATCTAAAACCATCAGCAAGCATTATCTGTAATGGGGATAAGCTAGAAGCCTTCCTAATAAGATCAGGGCTGAAGCGAGGATTACCATTATCACCACTATTATTTCAATATTGTGATAGAAATTTTAGCTATAGCAATAAGAGAAGAAAAAGAAATTGAAGTAATAGTTAATGAGAAAACAACATGATCTTTGCAGATGATATGGTAGACTTAGAGAATCCTAGAGAATCAACTGAAAACTACCTGAAATAATTAACAGCTTTAGCAAGTTGGAGGATATAAAAAAAATCCATATAAATCACCAGCATTTCTATATATTACCAACAAAGCCCTGCAGCAAGAGATAGAAAGAGAAAATCCATTTAGGGAAGGAAGGGAGAGAAAAATTTTAAACTCAAAAGCATATGGAAGTGATTATTGATAAATCAAAATAAATTAATATAAAAATAATAAAAAAATCCATTTAAAATAACTAGTCAATAAAATACTTGGGAGTCTACTTGCCAAGACAAGTCCAATAACTATATGAATACAATTACAAAACACTTTTCACACAAATAAAGTCAGATCTAAACAATTAGAAAAATATCAGTTGCTCATAGGTAGGCTAAGCCAATATAATAAAAATGACAATTCTACCTAAATTAATTTACTTATTCAGTGCCATTCCAGACTACCAAAAGTTATTTTATAGAGGTAGAAAAAATAATAAAATTCATCTGGAAGAATAAAAAGTCAAGAATATCAAGGGAATTAATGGAAAAAAATGCAAAGGAAGGTGGTCTAGCTGTACCAGATCTCAAACTATATCATAAAGCAGTAATCATCAAAACTATCTGGTACTGGGAAAGAAATACAGAAGTGGATCGTTGGAATAGATTAGGTATACAAGTCACAGTAGTAAATGACTGTAGTAATCTAGTGTTTGAGAACCCCAAAGACCCCAGCTTTTGGGATAAGAATTCACTATTTGACAAAAGCTGCTGGGAAAACAGTATGGCAGAAACTAGGTATAGACTAATATCTTATACTGTCTACCAAGATAAGGTCAAAATGGATACATGATTTATACATAAAGAGTGATAACACAAGCAGAGAAAGAGACTAAAGAATAGTTTACCTGTCAGATCTATGGATAAGGGAAGAATTTATGACCAAACAAAGGATAGAGAGCATTATGAAATATAAAATGGATAATTTTGATAACGTTAAATTGAAAAGTTTTTGCACTAACAAACCTGATGTAACCAGGATTATAAGGAAAGCAGAAAGCTGGGAAACAATTTTTACAGCAAATGTCTTTGATGAAGACCCCATCTCTCAAATATGTAGAAAACTGAATCAAATTTATAAGAATACAAGTCATTCCCCAATTGATAAATGGTCAAAGGATATGAATAGGCATTTTTCAGATGAAGAAATTAAAGCTATCTATAGTCATATGAAAAAAATGCTCTAAATCGCTATTGATTAGAGAAATGCAAATTAAAACAACTCTGAGATACCACTTCACACCTTTCAAATTGGCTAATATGACAGAAAAGGAAAATGATAAATTTTGGAAAGGATATGGGAAAATTAGGATACTAATGCACTACTGTTGGAGTTGTGAACTGATCCAACCATTCTGGAGAACAATTTGAAACTATACCCAAAGGGCTATAAAACTGTACATACCCTTTGATCCAGCAACACCACTACTAGGTTGTATCCTAAAGAGATCATAAAAAAGGAAAAAGGACCCACATATACAAGAATATTTATAGCAGCTCTTTTTGTGGTGGCAAAGAGTTGCAAATTGAGGGAATGCCCATTATTTGGAGAATGGCTGAACAAATTGTGGTATATGATTGTGATAGAATACTATTGTTCCACAAGAAATGATGAGCAGGTAGATTTCAGGAAAACCTGGAAAGAAAAGACTTCCATGAGCAGATGGAAAATGAAGTGAGCACAGCCAGAAGAACAGTGTACACAGTAACAGCAGCGTTATGTGATGATCAACTGTGAATGACTTAGCTCTTCTCAGCAATACAGTGATCCAAGATAATCCCAAAGGACTCATGATGGAAAATGCTGACCTCCTCCAGAGAAAGAACTGATGGAGTCTGAAAGCAAATTGGAACATACTAATTTCACTTTATTTTTTCTTTTTGTCTGTTTTTCTTTCACAACACAACAAATATGGAAATATGTTTTACATGATTGCACAGACAGAACCTATATGAAATTCCTTACTGTCTTAGGGAGGGCAGAGGTGAGGCAGGAAGGGAGCAAATTTGTACCTCAAAATAAAAAAAATTAATGTTAAAAATTCTCTTTACGTGTAATTGGAAAAATACTATTTAAAAAGAAAAAAATGTAACATAAAGTTTCATTGGTTTCTTGGTGTCCAGATCTGACTCCTGACTTCTAAGGAGTTTGCTAAGACCTGAAGACATTCATAGCCAGGCTTTCCCCATACTGTATTGGGGAGGTTGTTTTGTGTGTGTGTGTGTGTGTGTGTGTGTGTGTGTGTGTGTGTGT
>NW_020954595.1:439060-754967 GCF_900497805.2 Vombatus ursinus | reverse complement strand
TCTGTCCTTTAATCTATTTTTAAAAATTAATTTATTTTGATTTATCATCAATCACTTCCATATGCTTTTGAGTTTAAAATTTTTTCTCCCCCTCCCTCCCCACCTCCCTCCCCAAGACGGTGCACAATCTGATATAAGATATACATATACATTCCTAGTAAACATATTTTCACATTAGTCATGTTGTAGGTAAGAATTAGAACCAATAGGAGGAACCACCAGAAAGAGGAAACAAAACACAACAGAAGAAAAAAAAATAGCAAATAGTCTGCTTCGATCTGCATTCAAACTCCATAGTTCTTTCTTTGGATGTGGATAGCATTTTCCATCATGAGGCCTTTGGAGATGTCTTAGATCCTTGTATTGCTGGGAAGGGCTAAGTCTATCAACATTAGTCATTGCACAGTGTGGCTGTTATTGTTTACAACATTCTTCTGGTTCTGCTCACTTCATTCAGCATCAGACCATACAAGTTCCAGGTTTTTTTGAAGTCAGCCTGTTCATCATTTCTTATAGCACAATTGTATTCCATTACGCTCATATACCACAACTGGTTCAGCCTTTCCCCAATTGATGGGCATCCTCTCAATTTCCAATTCTTTGCCACCACAAAAAGAGCTGCTATCAATATTTTTGTACATGTGGGTCCTTTTCCCATTTGTATGATTTCTCTGGGATATAGCCCTAGAAATGCTATTGCTGGGTCAAAGGATATGCACATTTTTATAGCCCTTTGGGCATAGTTCCAAGTTGCTCTCCAAAATGGTTGGATCATTTCACAACTCCACCAACAATGCATTAGTGTTCCAATTTTTCCACATCTTCTCCAACATTGATCATTTTCCTTTTTTGTTATATTAGCCAATTTGATAGGCATGAAGTGGCATCTCAGAGTTGTTTTAATTTGCATTTCTCTAATCAATAGTGATTTAGAGCATTTTTTTGGCTTTAATTTCTGAGAACTGCCTGTTCATATCCTTTGACCATTTATCAATTGGGGAATGACATGCATTCTTCTAAATTTGACTTAATTCTCTATATATTTTAGAAATGAGTCCCTTGTCAGAGAGACTGGTTGTAAAAATTCTTTCCCAATTTTCTACCTTCCTTCTAATTCTGGTTGCATTGGCTTTGTTTGTGCAAAAACTTTTCAATTTAATGTAATCAAAGTTATCCATTTTGCTTCTCATAATGTTCTCTATCTCCTGTTTGGTCATGAATTCTTCTGTTCTCCATAAATCTGACAGGTAAACTATTCCTTGCTCTCCCAGTTTGCTTACAGTATCAACCTTTATATCTAAATCATGAACCCATTTTGACTTTTATTTTGGTATATGGTGTGAGATTTTGATCTATGACTAGTTTCTGCCATACTCTTTTCCAGTCTTCCCAGTTTTTGTCAAAGAGTGGGTTCTTATCCCAGAATATGGGGTCTTTTGATTTATCAAATAATAGATTACTATAGTCATTGACTACTGTGTCTTGCATACCTAACCTATTCCACTGATCCACCACTCCATTTCTTAGCCACTACCAAAGCAGTTTTGATGATTGCTGCTTTATAAAACAATTTAAGATCTGGAATGGCTAGGCCACCTTCCCTAGTATTTCTTTTCATTAGTTCCTTTGATATTCTGGACCTTTTGTTCTTCCAAATGAATCTTGTTATTATTTTTTCTAACTCTATAAAATAATTTTTTGGTAGTTTGATTGGTATGGCACTGAATAAGTAAATTAGCTTAGGTAGAATTGCTATTTTTATTATATTAGCTCGGCCTACCCGTGAGCAACTGATGTTTTTCCAATTATTTAGATCTGATTTTATTTGTGTGAAAAGTATTTTGTAGTTGTATTCATATAGTTCCTGGGTTTGTTTCAGGAGGTAGACTCCTAAATATTTTACAATGTCTACAGTAACTTTAAATGGAATTTCTCTTTCTCTCTCTTCCTGTTGGGCTTTGTTGGTAATATATAGAAATGCCAATGATTCATGTGGATTTATTTTATAGTCTGCAACTTTGCTAAAGTTGTTTATTATTTCAAGTAGTTTCTTACTTGATTCTCTAAGATTCTCTCAGTATATCATAATATCATCTATAAAGAGTGATAACTTTGTTTCTTTTTAGCCTATTCTAATACCTTCAATTTCTTTTTCTTCTCTTATTGCTACAGCTAATGTTTCCAGTACGATATTGAACAACAGTGGTGATAATGAATGTCCTTGTTTCACCCATGATCTAATTGGAAATGCTTCTAGCTTGTCCCCATTACATATGATGCTTGCTGAAGGTTTTAGGTAGATGCTTCTTATTATTTTAAGGAAGACTCCATTTATACCTATGCTCTCTAGTGTTTTTAATAGGAATGGTTGTTATATTTTTGTCAAAAGCTTTTTCTGCGTCTATTGAGATGATCATGTGGTTTCTGTTAGTTTTGGTGTTGATATGATCAATTATGCTGATAGTTTTCCTTATATTGAACCAGCCCTACATGCCTGGTATAAATCCTACCTGGTCATAGTGTATTATTCTTGTGATAAGTTGCTGTAAACTATTTGCTAATATTTTATTTAAAATTTTTGCATGTATATTCTTTAGAGAAATTGGCGTATAATTTTCTTTCTCTGTTTTGACTCTTCCTGGTTTAGGTATCAGCACCATATTTGTATCATAAAAAGAATTTGGTAAGATTCCTTCTTCATCTGTTTTCCCAAATAGTCTATGTAGTATTGGAATTAATTGTTCTTTAAATGTTTGATAGAATTCACTTGTAAATCCATCTGGCCCTGGAGATTTTTTCCTATGGAGTTCATCAGTGGCTTGTTCAATTTCTTTTTATGAGATGGGGTTATTTAAATATTAAATAATTATATTAAATATTAAATACTTCCTCCTCTGTTAATCTGGGGAATTTATATTTTTGTAAATATATATCTCTTTCACTAAGATTGTCAAATTTATTGGCATACAGTTGGGCAAAATAGTTCCTAATTATTGTTTTAATTTCCTCTTCTTTGGTGGTGGATTCACCCTTTTCATTCTTGATACTGGTAATTTGGTTTTCTTCTTTCTTTTTTTTAAATTAAATTAACCAAAGGTTTATCTATTTTATTGTTTTTTTCACAAAACCATCTCTGAGTTTTATTTATTAGTTCAATAGTTTTCTTAATTTCAATTTTATTAATTTTTCCTTTGCTTTTCAATATTTCTAATTTGGTGTTTAATTGATGATTTTTAATTTGTTCTTTTTCTAGTTTTTTTAGTTGTATGCCCAATTCATTGATCTCCTCTTTTTCTATTTTATTTATGTAAGAATTTAGAGATATAAAACTTCCCCTAAGAATTGCTTTCACTGCATCCCTTAAGTTTTGGTATGTTGTCTCGTTATTGCCATTCTCTTGAATGAAGTTATTGATTGTTTCTATGATTTGTTGTTTGACCTAATCATTTTTTAGGATTAGATTATTTAGTTTCCAATTATTTTTTAGTCTCTCTTTCCATGGTCCTTTATTATGTAAAATTTTTATTGCATCATGATCTGAAAAGGATGCATTTAATATTTCTGCCTTTCTGAATTGGATTGTGAGGTTTTTATGCCCTACTACATGGTCAATTTTTGTGTATGTGCCATGTACCACCGAGAAAAAAGTATATTCCTTTCTATCCCCATTCAATTTTCTCCAGAGGTCTATCATACCTAAGTTTTCTAATATTCTATTCACCTCCTTAACTTCTTTCTTGTTTATTTTGTGGTTAGATTTATCTAGTTCAGAGAGTGGGAGGTTGAGGTCCCCCAATAGTATAGTTTTGCTGTCTATTTCTTCCTGTAACTCCCTGAACTTCTTCTCTAAGAATTTGGATGCTATACCATTTGGTGCATATATGTTCAGTAATGATATTACTTCATTGTCTATGGTGCCTTTTAGCAGGATGTAGTTTCCTTCCTTATCTCTTTTGATAAGATCTATTTTTGCTTTTGCTTTGTCTGAGATCAGGATTGCTACCTCTGCTTTTTTTACTTTAGCTGAAGCATAATATATTCTGCTCCAGCCTTTTACCTTTACCCTGTGTATGTTATTCTTTTTCAAATGTGTTTCCTTTAAACAACATATTGTAGGATTATGTTTTTTAATCCACTCTGCTATACGCTTCCGTTTTAGGGGAGAGTTCATTCCATTCACATTCACAGTTATGATTACTATCTGTGTCTTTTTCTCCATCCTTTCCCCCCCACCCCATTTATGCTTTTCTTTCTCCTTTCTCCATTCCCCCCCTCACTAGTGTTTTGCTTTTGACCACCGCCTCCTTCAAGTTCCACCTCCCTTCTACTAGCCCTTTCCCTTTTTTTCCCCTTTACCCTTACTGCTTCTTCCCTCTCTTCTATCCCCCCTCCCTTTTCTTTCCCCTTTTCCCTCCTACTGCCTATAGTGCAAGTTAGATTTCTATACCTAACTGATTATGTTATTCCCTTCTCGAGCCAAATCTGATGAGAGTAAGGTTCAAACAATGCTCATCCCCCTCCCTTCTTTACCTCTGCTCTAACAGGTTTTTGTGTCTTTTCCTGTAATGTAATTTACCTTTGTCTGCCTCCTCCTTTCTCAGTACATTTTCTTAGCTCAGACTAATCCACTTACTGGGATCCATTTAACCCACTTGATTAGATTTTTTTTTTTATCATTACATCAAAGTCAACTTATATCCACTCCCTTTATGCATACTCCTTTAACATGGTGTAGTAACAATATGGTTCTGAAGAATTACAAATGTCATCTTCCCTTGTAGGGATGTAAACAGTTTGCCCTTATTAACAACATATTGTATCTTTCTGTCCTATTTACCTTTTTATGTCTCTCTTGAGTCTTGTATTTGAAGATCAGATTTTCTGTTGAGCTCTGGTCTTTTTATCAGGAAGGTTTGGAAATCCCCTATTTTGTTGAATATCCATCTCCTCCCCTGAAAGATTGCCCTCATTTTTGCTGGGTAGTTGATTCTTGGTTGTAATCCAAGCTCCTTTGCTTTGCAGAATATCATGTTCCATGACCTATGGTCTTTTAAAATAGAAACTGTAAGGTCCTGTGTAATCCTGACTGTGGTTCCATGCTATTTAAATTGTTTATTTTTCTGGCTGCTTGCAGTATTTTCTCTTTGACCTGGTAATTTTGGAATTTGGCTACTATATTCCTTGGTGTTTTCAATTTGGGATCTCTTTCAGGAGGTGATCGGTGGATTCTTTCTATAGCTATTTTACCCTCTGGTTCTAGGACCTCAGGGCAGTTTTCCTTTATGATTTCCTGAAAGATACTGTCCAGGCTCTTTTTTTCATCATGATTTTCAAGTAGACCAATAATTTTTAAATTATCTCTCCTGGATCTATTTTCCAGGTCAGTTGTTTTACCAATGAGGTATTTTATATTTTCATCTATTTTTTCATTTTTTTTGTTTCTGTTTGACTGATTCTTGCTCTCTCATAGAGTCATTAGCTTCCATTTGCCCAATTCTAATTTTTTAACAAATTGTTTTCTTCTATTAGATTTCGTACCTCCTTCCCCATTTGGTCAATTGTATTTTTTAGGGACTTGTTTTCTTCAGTGTACTTTTTTTCCAGTTGGCCAATTATATTTTTTAAGGATTCTTCTACCTCTCTCATTTGACTTTTAAAATCCTTCTTGAGCTCTCTAAGAAGGCTTTTTGGGCTTCAGACCAGTTCATATTCCCTTTTGAGGTTCCAGATGTGGGTTTCTTGACAATGTTGTCCTCTTCAGAATTTCTGCCTTGATCTTCACTGTTCTCATAATATGAATCTATGGTATGTTTCTTTTCGCTCATGGTGTTTGCTTATTTCCTGGCCTTTAAAAAGATTGAACTCTCCTGCTGGGGAGCAGAGGGCACTGCCCCAAGCTTCTTGTGTTGGGAGCCCAGGATCTGGTCACTGTCTTTGTGTGCTAGGGCCCTCGATGTTGGCAGTTGGAGGCTGTAGGGTTCTGGCAGCTTACTTGGTTTTAGGCTGGAATCAGTAACACTGGAATTCTAGGGGTAGTATTGGGTAGTCTGGCCCCTGGATGTTGCCTGCCTTTCCTTTCCTTTCACTTTCTTCAGCTCCTTTCAGATGGATGTTGCAGTATGTTTATCCACCTGAGGTCCCTTGGAGTGCTTCACAGATTTTTGCTGAGACACTGGGAGACTGCTGTAGAATGCTGACGCACCTGGTGCTTTTCTGAGCTGGTTTCCACTGGTTCTCCTGCCCTCACTAAGGCACTCGGGGGTCCAAGTGTTGGTGTTTGCCTGCTCTACCACCTGGGTTTCAGGCTCTCCTCCTGGTATACTGAGGTAGGGTTTTCTGCTAACTTGCTGGGATGTCACCCATTCTGTACTACTCCCCTTCCCCCAGGGTAAGAGGGGCCTTTCTCATTAATCCCTCAAGTTACCTAGGCTACTGGACTGCTGTTCCCTTTCTTTCTTCTTGTTCAGCTATCCAAGGGTTTTCCTGGGGTGATATTTTCTGGGTTTTCAGAGGTTGATACAAGGAGAGCGGGAGCGACTTCCTTTTTACTCTGCCATCTTGGCTCCCAGAAGCAGAAGTTGGAGGTTGATTTTTAAAAACTGAAGTGTATTGGGACATTTTCCCCCATTCCATTTCACCTTTAGTCCAGTGTCCTACCCTGTCAAGATCTTTTTGAGTCTTGCTTCTATAATGTGATGTGTTAAATCTCCCTTTCAACTTTGTGCCATCTGCGAATTTGATGAGGGCACTATCTATGCCTTTGTCTGAGTCAGTGACAAAAACGTTAAACAGCACAGGGCAAATTTCCAGTTCTTCACTATCATAAAAAGAGCTGCTATAAATATTCTTGTATATGTAGGTTCTTTCCCCATTTTTATGCTCTCTTTGGGATACAAGTGGTATTGCTGGGTCAAAGGGTATGCACAGCTTTATAGCCCTTTAGGCATAGTTCCAAAAAATTGCTCTCCAGAATGGTTGGATCAGTTCACAACTCCACCAACAATGCATTAGTGTCCTAATTTTTCCACATCTTCTCCAACATTTATCATTTTCCTGTTTTGTCATATTAGCCAATTTTTTCATATGACTATAGATAGCTTTAATCTCTTCATCTGAAAACTGCCTGTTCATAACCTTTGACCATTATCAATTGGGGAATGACTTGTATTCTTATAAATTTGACTTATATATTTTAGAAATGAGGCCTTTATCAGAGACACTGGCTATAAAAATTGTTTCCCAGCTTTCTGTTTCCCTTCTAATCTTGGTTGCATTGGCTTTGTTTGTGCAAAAACTTTTCAATTTAATGTAATCAAAATCATCCGTTTTGCATTTCATGTGTGTATTTTCTAATTCTCATTCTATTAGAATTCTAATTCTGTATATTCTAATCTATATAACTTCTCTGATTTCTTTTTGCTGCTTACTTGGATAAATGAGTTTACTCTATATTTGCTATGCATAATGATCTTTTAAAGTGCAACCAAAGGGCCATGGTGGCAGGTGTAAGATTGAGGTGTCCTTCCCCCTTAAGAGTGACCACTGGTCACTCTTAAGTGGCTTGTTTTGAACCTTTAAAAGTTATGCCCCTAGACCAGCTGTATTTATGGGGAGCAAATCAATGTAATTCCAGTCCAGTATACCACATGGAGCCTGGAGAAAAGAGCACCCAGCCATGCAGTCCTCCCAAGGCCTACCTGCCTCCTCCCTCAGCTAGGGTCCAGGAGGCTCAAGCAGACGCAAAGGAAAAGCAGGCAAAATGGTTGAGGGTCTTCTAGGTTTTCATTAGACTTCGCAGAATCAGAAAGCTGGTTCCAAGAGCAAAACTCAGAATTTCTTAGGTATCCAAGTTAACTGACTGTCCTGGTTAAGAAGTGCCAGGAAAACCAATGTCTGAAAAAAATGAGAGATGATAAACTGTCCCAAAGAGGAGAAAGAAAGAAGGGCTTTGGGGAGGCATTGTGGTATAGTGGAAAATGCACAAGTTTTGTAGTCAAAGGACCTGGATTCATGTTCTGATACTGTCCCTCAATCTATGTAAGCCTCAGTTTCCCCTCTGTAAAATGAAGAGGTTTGACTAGATGGTCCTTTCTAGCTTTAGATCTGTGATGGTCTCATAGGGGGCAGGTGAAAGGACATCATCTTTTCCCCAAAGATGCCCAATAGGTGCAGGAGAAAAATTAAAATTTTTTCAAGAGACATAATCTTCCTTTTTTTAGTATCAAATCCTGAAAACCAGCAGGTTGCTGCAACATTTGTTGAAGTCTTCAAGTTGGGGCACCTGAAGTCACTGCAGAACTGTTATGTCTCGGAGATGTTGTAAGAACAATAATTGTCAAATTTGCAATCTCCTCCACCCCAAATATGCAGGGGAATCACCTAAAGTCTGGGCCTCTGATAATATGCAGCCTGGGGTAGCTCTCAAACGGAAGGCATCCTGGGGAGTTTCTACCAATGTTGAGGCAGCTAATTGTTGCCACAGTCTGGGAGAGAAGAGGTGAACCAGAGAGGAGGATCTCTGACCATGATTATAGGAACTGACCATAGGAAGGAGAAGATACTGGCTCTTGAAAGCAGGTCTTGGAGTCAATTAGGGAGGATTGTGTCTCTGTGAGGTCAAGGAAGAGAGCTGGGAACCGCTTCAGTTTCCCATGGCTGGACTTTAAATTGATGGAGAAAATGGAAAAGATGACATGACATGTGGCCATAAAGAGGAGCCAGATGTGACCTGGAATCATCAGAGGTGGGACTCTGGGTCCCCAGCTGGCAATGATGAAAAGTTCCCTGACCACCACTAGCAATCATCCCCAGAGCTTTAGGCCTGGGAGCTGACCTGGTTTGCAGCAGATGTACAAGAAAATAGACTCATTTGTGACTAATGTGAGAATATGTTTAACAGGAATGTGTATGTAGAGCCTATATCAGATTGCACGCTATCTTGGAGAGGGAGGTGGGGAGGGAGGGGGAGAAAATTTAAAACTCAAAAGCTTATGGAATGAATGTTGAAAACTAAACATAAATAAATTAAAAAAATAAAGAAAAATAGACTTGTTTGGTGTGGCCCCTGAGGGCAGCCCTTGCAGCCCTGGGGACGAGTTGCAAAGGGCCTGTATTGGGCCTCACTGTAAGAAAAGACTTCCTGGTATGTAATATGAACAATCATGAAGGGCCCGTATCGGGCTTCACTGTAAGAAAAGACTTCCTGGTATGTAACATGAACAATCACAAAGGGCCCGTATTGGGCCTCACTGTAAGAAAAGACTTCCCAGTATGTAACATGAACAATCACGAAGGGCCCGTATCGGGCCTCACTGTAAGAAAAGACTTCGCGGTATGTAACATGAACAATCACGAAGGGCCCGTATCGGGCCTCACTGTAAGAAAAGACTTCGCGGTATGTAACATGAACAATCACGAAGGGCCAGTATCGGGCCTCACTGTAAGAAAAGACTTCCCAGTATGTAACATGAACAATCACGAAGGGCCCGTATTGGGCCTCACTGTAAGAAAAGACTTCGCGGTATGTAACATGAACAATCACGAAGGGCCAGTATCGGGCCTCACTGTAAGAAAAGACTTCCCGGTATGTAATATGAACAATCACAAAGGGAATCATGCATATTTATGAAGTAGAGAGGATTCTTGGGACAAATAGGTGCAGGCTGGACTTCAGCAGCCCCTCTGAGGCCCCTCTTGGTCATCCTGGTTTTGGGTTTAGGAAATCTTGGCTTGGGTCCTCTTTGAGCCTTAGTTTTTCATCAGCAAAATGGGCATCAGAATCCCTCAGTATCTGCCTTACAGGGTTGCTTTGAGATTAAATTATAGGTTTATAGATGTAGAGCTGGAAGGCTACTCAGAGGCTGTGGGGCCCAAGCCCTTCCTTTTCCAGAGAAGTTATCTGAAGCCCAGACAAGGGGAACGACTCGACCACAGTCAGTGGGTAGTAAGGGACAGAGGCAGGATTCACACTCAGATCCTTTGGCTTTAAAGCCAGTTCTTTCTGTTGTCCCCTATTCTCTCTGTCTAGCGCAGTGATGCCTGGCGGCTGAAGCCACAGGCACTGGTGGCCTGCAACCACTCCCGCCCTCCCATGAGGCTTCTGCTCTGGGGGAAGCCTGGCTTCTGGGCACGGGAGTCACGCTTCTTCAATTCTCACATTCATTGCTTCATTATTCCTTCCCGTGCATCCCAAGACAAGTTGCATTTATCTTGTCGGGCTCTAGTCTAGGGTTTCCCCAAAGAAGGAGAGAAAATAAGAGGAGACAAAGTATAAATATGAATTATGTAAGAAATGGATCTGTTCCCCCACACAAAGGAATGGTAGCACGTTTTCCAGCGTGACTAGGTTGTCTCTGAGGGTGCGATGGCATGGTGGATAGAGAATCGACCCTGAACACCTGGGTTCACGTCCTTTCTCTGAGGTACATTGGCTCTGTGATTCTGACCAAATGACTGACCTCAGTGCTCTGGCCTCAGAGACGGTGCCAACCTGCAGTGGTAGAGGCATTTTCCTCACCGGAGGTTTCCCCGTATTAACGATATTACAGGTGCAGCCCCTAGTCTAACCTATCCTTACTAGTAGACTTAATGAGACAAATACAGCCTTTCCCAAGGCTGCTGATCAGCCCTTTCACATCTGCTGGGCACAGTCTGATCAAACACCACGCGGCCTCTTCTTTCTGGTGCTCCCCCCTGCTCCTTTGCTCCATCCCTTGGCGCCAGCTCCCCATCCCCCAATCACAAGCACTCAGGCAGCTGCTTCTGCTTCTCACCAGTGCTCACAGGCTTCCTAGGACCTTTCAGGGCTCACAAGGTTAATGCTAAAGGAAGGAAATGGACACCAGAGGCAAAGAGCAGTCAGGGGCATGGAAGAAGGCAGCTGATTGAGTCTACGCTCCATATGTGGCACCCCTATCATGGTTACGTTGAGGGAGAGAGGGGCCATCCTTCACCTTTTGCTATAGCCACATCTTGTCACCTGGTAGAGACCTTTAAGCCCCAAAGCCTTCTTTTAAAAATGCAACACCCCTTCCCAAACATGTATTTTTTTTTTTTAAGGCAGTTGGGGTTAAGTGACTTGCCCGGGGTCACACAGCTAGTAAGTGCCAAGTGTTTGGTCTGAGGCCGGATTTGAACTCAGGTCCTCCTGACTTCAGGGCTGGTGCTCTATCCACGGCGCCACCTAGCGCCCCTCATTTATTGTTGTTTAGTTGTTTCAGTTATGTCCAACTCTTTGTGACTCCATTTAAGGTTTTTGTGGCAAAGATACTGGAGTGGTTTGCCATTTCCTTCTCCAGCTCATTTCACAGATAATGAACCTGAAGATTAAGTGGTCACTCAACAGGGTTATTTAAGTGGTAACTTAAGCAGGGTTAAGTGACTTGCCCAGGGTCACACATCTCGGAAGTGTCTGAGGTCGGATTTGAACTCAGCTTTTGATGACTTCAGGCTCTCTATACTGTGCCACCTTTCCATTGCTATAGGGCCGTGGAGAGGGAGTGATCAAGGAGCCACCCAGAGTCCATCGTGCTATTCTAAATAGTCAGTGTTGGGCTACCCCATGTCCAGGAATGTCCAAGAAGTCAGTCATTCCCAGAGGTCCAAGCAGTAGCAGCATCCAGAGGTTTCCAGGGGCACTCTGAGAGCAGGGGCTGGCCTCTGTTGGCTTATTCAGCCTTGCTCCATATGGGAAGTGCCCTGTTGCTGCTAAAGCGTTCTGTGCAAAGGGAAGCTATGATACATACAGTGCGATTGTGGAATGACGTTTTCTGGCTTATGTGCTCTGAACACGTCAATAGCCACTTAACATTCTCTGAATGTTTTCCTGAAGCTTCCTTCACAAAGGAAACTCAACACCAAGGATCTTCCTGTTTGGTCGTCCAGTTATCTCTGGACATCCACTAGGAGGGGACAGTACTGCCCACGACAGCACAGGCTTATATCTGACAGTAAGAAACAGTCCTTATATCTTATCTGAAAAGTCATTCAGCGCCTATCTTCCATTTGTCCACTAGAGGGCACCCATGCCCCACTTTCAAGTTAACCTAGACTACCAATGGACACGATCATTGGGTCTCAGAGCTGGAAGGAAGCTCAGAAGCCGCCTGGTCTAACCCTCTCATTTTACAAATGAGGAAATTGAGGCTCAGAGAAGGTTACAAGGAAGGAAGGAAACAAGCATTTATGCAGCACCTACTAGGTGCCAGGCCAAATGGTATTATCTCACTTGAACCTCACAATAGCCCTGGAAAGTGGGTGCTATTATCTTCATTTTACAGATGGGGAAACTGAGGCTGAGAGAGGTTAAATGACTCGCCCAGGGTCTCCAGATGGGGAAGAAACCTTTGTGTCAACATAAACTTTGGCTCAATTTCATGAAAAACTAGGAATGGGGCTAGCCTACCATGTAACGTGATTAGCCTTTGCAAAGGAATCAGTTGAAATGGTTAGTTAGAATTAAACATGGTTGCAAATAACTATTTCATGAGAAACCAAGACCAAACAATTTCAATTATAGGAAGATTTAATGCCTTTCTAAAAGTGCTTTTCTAAAAAGCCAACTATACAGATGTATGATCAAGCCGGAAATTTTGATTCCACAAAAGAAGCTCATTGTCTAATGTGCACAGAAACACAACGTCACAATTTACTAGAGATTTGCTTCAGAAGAGCCTCTTCTGAGCTCTCTCTCTCTCCTCGCCAAGGTTTGTAAAATTGCTATTATTCTGATACCACGTAAAGCTTTTCTACAGTGTAGATGTTACGGCTGAATGATGAGGTCTATAGCAGAAAACATGCACAAAACAAGGAAAAGCATGCTTAATAAACCTCGGACGTGGCTTTCTTTGAGACTCAGCTCAAATCCCGCCTTCCACAGCAGGCCTTTCTCCATCTCCCCAGCTGCTGGTGGCTCCCCTCTCAGACTGCCTTCCATCTGCTCTGCATATGCTTAAAGTACTGTGGGAGAAAACTTTGTACTCTTGTTTTAGGCATGAGCCTTCTAGAGACACGTTTATTAATTAAATTATTCTAAGCATCTCTGCATAAAGGGAGAGAAATTGAGAGAGAGACAGAGAGACAGAGAAAGGGAGAAGACAGAGACAGAAAGAGAGACAGAGAGAGAGACAGAGAGATGGAGACACAGAGACAGAGAGGGAAAAGACAGAGACAGAGAGAGACGGAGAGAGAAAAGAGGAAGAAAGAAGAGGGAGAGAGGAAAAAGACTGAGAAAGGAAAGAGATTGAGAGAGAGATGGAGAGAGGAGAGATTGAGACAGAGAAGAGAGAGAAAAAAGAGGAAGAGAGAGAACAGGGAGACAGAAAAAAAGAGAAAGATGGACAGAGATGGAGAGAGAGGAGAGATTGAGAGATTCCAAAAGAGACAAAAATTCTGCTTTGAAAATCTGAAACAAGCCATTTTTACTCGCCAATTTATTGTATTCTCTCACAAGGTTCCACAGAAAAATAAAACATAGTTCTAAGGCTCAAGTGAAAGTTTCCTTAACAGTTTCAATTCCTCAAACAGTCGCCCTGGAAAATACTTTTCCTAAAACCATTCAAGTCTCCTTCAGTTACTCACCAGGATCCCAAAGGTGAACTCAAGAGACACTTTCACAAACTGAATGAAATCTAAGATTTCTTCCTTTCCTCAGCAGAATCATGACCCTAATCACTTCAGAGAGGAATCATGTCTGGACTGCCTAAATGTCTCTGTTTGGAAATTGGTCAGCCCTTCAATAAGAATGGTTTCAAAAGATTTCAGTGCAGGACGTTGTTTTAGATTTGATAGTTTAAAACAAGTAAGATTTCTCATTCAGGTAGGAACAAGGACTACAGAATAAATTATTATTCTAATATCATTTTGTAATATTAACCAACAGGAATTTATCTATTTTAGAAAAAATTTTTTTTCCAATTACATTTAAAACAATTGTTAACATTCATTTTTTAAAACTTTGCATTCCAAATTCTCTCCCTTCGTTTTTCCCCGCCCCTCTCCATGAGATGGAAAGCAATTTGATATAGGTTATACATGTGCAGTCATACAAAACATATTTCTGTGTTAGTTATGTTGTGAAAGAAAACATAGACAAAAAAACTATGAAAAAATAAAGAAAGTAAACAATAGTATGCTTCGATCTGCATTCAGATTCCATCAATTCTTTCTCTGGAGGTGAAAAGAATTTTTTATTGTAAGTTCTTAGGAATTGTGTTGCATCATTGTATTGCTGAGAATAATTGTCATTCACAGTTGATCATTTCACAATAGTACTGTTACTGTGTACAATGTTCTCCTGGTTCTGTTCACTTTGCATCGGTTCATGTAAGTCTATTCAGGTTTTTTAAAACCATCTTGCTCATCATTTCTTACGGCACCATAGTATTCCATCGCAATCATATACCACAAAATGTTTAGTTACTCCTCAGTTGATGGGCATCCCCTCATTTTCCAACTCTTTGCCACCACAAAAAGAGCTGCTATAAATATTTTTGCACGTATAGATCCTTTTCCTTTTTTTTTTTTTTAAAAAGCATTTTTTATCTCTTTGGGATAAAAACCTAGTAGTGGGTCAAAGGGTATGCACAGTTTTATAACCCTTTGGATATAGATCCAAAATGCTCTCCAGAATGGTTGGATCAGTTCACAACTCCGCCAATAATGCATGAGTGTCCCAATTTCCCAACATTCCCTCCAATATTTGTCATTTTCCTTTTTTATCATATTACCCAATCAATCAAGAGGTACTTATTAAGCACCTGCTATGTTCCATACACTATGTTGGAATACAAATGCAAAGAACGAAACAATCCCTACTCAAAACAAGCCTACATAGCCTGAAGAGGGATTGGGCCTCAGTATGCAAAGTGCCAACTTATGTACATGGTGTCTCCCCCACTGGAATGGAAGCTCCCTGAGGGCTGAGGCTGTTTTTGCCTTTCTTTGTATACTAGCTCTTAGAAAAGTGCCTGGCGTATAGTAAAATGCTTAGAGAAGGATTTCTTACTGACTTCCCAAGACCTGACTTAGGAATCTTTTGGAATTATCTGATCACTCATTATCTTTTTGTCTTATTAGCTGAGCCCACAAATGCCTCACAAATCTAAAGGCAGTTCTGCTATCGTACTTTACTCTGAGACAAAAATGAATATTGACAGTGGAGTTCAGTTCTGTTGGCATTTATCAAACTCCTGTTCATGCTGCCCCAGAGCTCAGTATTAGAGAGCTGAAGACATAGATGAAAACACCCCCTGCCCTCAAGGAGGTTACATTCTCCTGGGGGACACAACAAATAATGGATTTATGTACATACAATGTACATACTAGCGTACATGTTTTACCAGTGAGTTTACAACATGTGTCCACTACCTCTGTTTGGTTTTATCATTCAAAATTTGGTTAAGAAAAATAGTATGTTTAGGAAGTGGCAAAAACACTTTACATATAGTAGGCATCTCACTTAAAACTGCACTAGGATGAGGCAGCTAGCTAGTACAGTGGATAGAGCACTGGCCTTGGAGTCAGGAGGACCAGAGTTCAAATCCAGCCTCAGACAATTGACACTTACTAGCTGTGTGACCCTGGGCAAGTCACTTAACCTCATTGCCTAGCAAAAAACTGCACTAAGACTTTTGGAACAACCTATGTTATCTCATATAATTCTTACAACAACAATAATAGGGGCCATTATCATCCTAATTTTACAGATGAAACTGAGGTGCAGAAAGGTTATTTGAGATACAGAGGGGTTCTTCACCAGAATCACACCTGGATTTGAGCTTTGATCATCCTGCTTCCAGGTCCAGCACTCTCTCTGCTGCTCCAACTAGCTACCATTGAGATTATAAAAATATATTCAAAGCAGATACAAAGTAATTATGGAATCTGGAGGAAAAAGAGGATCGGGAAAAGCCCCTTGAAGGAATTGACTTCAGCTGGGTCCTATAGGAAGTTAGGAATTCCAAGAGGTAGAGGAGGAGGAGAAAGGCATGAGGTACAGCCTGTGCAAAGGACAGGGGTGGTAAGTAGGGTGGTTTGTCTGAATCATAGAGCGTACATGGGGGAGAAAATGAACTATCTTGAAAGATAGACTGGAGCCACATAGTGCAGGGTTTTAAGGGCTATGCAGAGGAACCTGTATTTTATCTTAGAGGCAACAGGGAAGCTTCTTTTTTTCTTTTTGAGTTTTGGCCAGGCAATGGGGTTAAGTGACTTGCCCAGGGTCACACAGCTAGTAAGTGTTGTGTGTCTGAGGCCGGATTTGAACTCAGGTCCTCCTGACTCCAGGGCCAATGCTCTATCCACTGCGCCACCTAGCCCGCCCTGAAGTTTTCTTTTCTTTTCTTTTTTTAATTTTAGGCAATTGGAGTTAAGTGGCTTGCCCAAGGTCACACAGCTAGTAAGTGTCAAGTGTTTGGTCTGAGGCCGGATTTGAACTCAGGTCCTCCTGACTTCAGGGCTGTGCTCTATCCACTGTGCCACCTAGCTGCCCCTGAAGTTTTCTTTTTTTTTTTAATTTTAGGCAATTGGGGTTAAGTGGCTTGCCCAGGGTCACACAGCTAGTAAGTGTCAAGTGTTTGGTCTGAGGCTGGATTTGAACTTAGGTCCTTCTGACTTCAGGGCCTGTGCTCTCTCCACTGCACCACCTAGCTGCCCCAACAGGGAAGCTTCTTGAGCAGGGAAGTGACACTGGTCAGGCTTATACTTCAGAAACTTCAATTTGGAATTTGTGGGATGGAAGGGTCAGAGAAGGGAGAATTAGAGCTATGGAAAATAATCTAGGACCAAGGGGAACTGTCCAGATGGACGCTTCACTTCTGCACCGGAGACAAAGACAAAAGTTGTTATTGGAGTTACACAACACCTCTTTATTTCACCTGAAAAATGCTTATGTTCCCCGGGATAAGAACTTGGCCATTATGGTGGAAACAAGAAAGGAGATAGAAATTTGAGTTTTATCTGTTTATCCTTTATACATATATATGTATATATGTAATATATATTGTGTATAATATATTATGTACATCAACATACATACATATACATATGTATACACATGTATTTTGCCCACAGTAGCAGGCACTACATATTTTCTTCTTCCAGTGATGGAGGAAAGCCACAGACCAGCCTTGTACGTAAGTTCCAATTTTGTACTTTAAGTATCTTCTTTGCTTCCTTCCTCCCCCAAGGTTTTCTTGATGTCTCTTGCTTTGACATCACAATCTGACATACTGTTGTCTCTTTCACATCCTCCTCCTCTTAATTTTATGTTTATCTTGATTTTATGCTAAACAAGTTGATGGTCTAGCTACGCCCCAATGGCTAAACATAGAAATGATTCAAACCAATGACCAGTTAGTTGTTTCCAGTATGGTATGAATTATCTCCACTAGTATCCCTCTCAGACCCTTCATTGGTGTGTGTGTGTGTGTGTGTGTGTGTGTGTGTGTGTGTGTGTGTGTGTGTGTGTAGGTGTAGGATATGCTGGGTTCTCCAAGGCATTTCCGGAAGTGTCCATTTGGGCAGATCTGGCAGAGCCAAAAGGACTTTGAGTAAAGGGACTGATCCTGGATTGCATGTCTGTTGTCTGAGCATCTTTCTGGCTAAGTTCAGAGAGCCTCATTAGCAGGTTGGTGGCAGGATGCTGAATTTCTCTACTAAGAGAGCATTTGTAATCTGAGCCACTGGGGGGGAAATGCAGCCAGATGCAGTCATAGGACACTGAGGGGTGGAGGGAGGAGTGAGCCAGTTTTAATTGGAGGGATGTTGGGATGTTCACTGCTCCCTGTGTGTGTCCTTTGCTTTCCAACTGTCTCCTTGCATACAACGTTCATGGCATATAGATGGCTTGATGATGCAGGAGTTAACAATTCTTTTCCCTCTTTTCCCTTTTAATCCTCAAACTTTCCAGTCTAATTTTTTTGGTCATCCTCCTTGTACCAACCCTGACATCGAAGTCACTTAAGATCGAGCTTGGAAGATCTCGACAGCTTCTTCATGGAAGTTCTCTGATTCATCCTCTCCAACAAACCGATCAGTCAGTTCACAAGCATTTATTAAGCCCGTACTTGTGGCAGGCTCTGGACTAGGCACTGGAAGTTCCTATTGCACAAAAATGAAGGAGTTACTGATCTTAGGGAGCTTACATGGAGATGAGGGGGTTAGGAGATAACATGGGCATATATAGATATACACAAAATAAATTGGTGGGGTGGGCACTAGCACAGGAACCATAAAGGTCTCATGTAGAAGGTGATAATTGAATTGACTTGTAGCTTCAGTCCTAAAGAGCTGCTTTGGGCAATGAGAAGTTAAATGATTTGCCCAAGGTCACACAGCCAGTGTGTGTCAGAGTCGGGGCCTGAGCCACAGTCTAGGTCCTGACCCTAAAGGTGCCCCTCTACCCACTATGGAGCTCTGCCCCTCTCCATTATTAACTCATGGTGCTCTTTTTGCATATTCTCATTAGTGATGCAAGGTGGGGTGGCCAGGTATCCCATAATATAAGGTTTCTTATTCCCTTTGGGTACAGAATCAGATTACCTTCTTTATTTGCTTCTCCAAAGAATACTTGGGAACCATCCTTCCAATAACAGCTTCTGATAACAGCCTCTATATTAAGAATGTCAATATTGAAATCTTTGTATGCAAATCTCACATTTGTAGTACCAGCAACTGAGTGAATGTTTATAGACCATCCAAAGGCTGTGAGATCCCAACTACCGTCTGCCCTCATCTGCCACTCCATCACTGTCACTGAAGCAGAAGGCAGCCACACACGACTGAAGGCCATTTCAAAATACTTCTTTGTTTCCTGGGCTGTCATGACCAAGTAAGATATTCAGACCTAAAACTAGCTCAGGGTAAATGGGGCTTTTCATCAGGGCACCAACATGGGAGCAAAAGATGATGTTTTCTCACCAACCCATGTCTGAGTTCATCAGTTCTCTGGAAATGCCCTGTACAATTGTCCCCAGGTCACCACCCTCAGTGTCCTGGTAGAGTAGCAGAGCCCCTGTCCTGGGACCTTGCTGCCCTACCCCTCAGTGATCTTGTAGTTACTTATCACAGAACTGGGGTCAGATGGGACCTCATGGGCCATTTAATCCAACTCGTTCATGAAAGGAATCTCCACAACAGCATTTCAGACCAGTGGTCATCTGGAAAGATCTGGAAAGAGGGGGATGGGATGAGGCAAAAGGGTCACACCAGTCCCTAACATCCAACTCCAGCTATTGAACCTAATATGCTTCTCTATTGAATTGAGAAAAGTCATTTTCCTCCCTCAACACCCCTCCTCCCACCAGAGGAACTTTGGCATTGGAAAGCAGAGGGCAAGGACATCCTGTCGCCTCACTGATCATAAGGTTTTACAGGCAACTCAATTATGCCCAGGCTGATGGTCCAGTCTGGCGATTCTCCTTGCTCTTCCCTCTTTCCCTTCATTCTGCTGGCCAGATTTGCGCTTACGGTCACTTTGACCCAGGAGGAGGTTGGAGGTAGTAGGAAGAGAGTCCATAAATTCAGCTACTTTGGACAGCTCCAGCTAGGGATCTGAGGAGAAAAACAACTAGCTAAAATGAGATTTGGGATGTACATCATCATCATCATCATTTATTATCATCATTGTTATTGTTATTTTGCTGGAATGAATTTATTCATGCTCCTTGGTTCATGAATAGTCGTGTCTATTAAGACGTGGGTGGACCCATCTCTGGTCCATTCTAGAGATGTGAGGATAGTTGACAGGTAATGAGACATTTTGTCAAAGTGTTTATAGGAGGATCCCATGGAACAGTGTGCTGGATTTGGAGTCTGACTCCAGCTGTGTGTCAGGGCCCACATTTAAGACTAAGGGGCTTCACAGAAAAATTTGACAAGCCAAACAATGCTGAAAACAATGGGCTCTCTTATCTGGCACATTTGAGAGAAGCTCCCATGTCTTGGCTGGCAGGGGAAGGGCCCTAGGACGGTCCAATGAGCCCCTATCCCTCACATTGAGGAACAGACTGATACATGCAATTTAGGGTGGTCTAGTGACTTTCCTCACACTGGGAACTGACTCACACTTCCAAGGCAGTACTGGAAAGGGGCAGGGAAGGAATACAGCGATGTTACCAGGAACTGTCCAGCAATGTGGTCTCCAGACCACAATAGGAAGGAGTCTATAATGGTTGAGGTCTCTTGGGTCTGTGCTTCAGGGCAGCTGAGGCAATTACTGAGTCAGGGTAAATGTCTAGACCAGCTCAGGCTCATCCCAGATGGCGTGCCTTATGGGTTTTTATCAAGAGGGAGGAAGGGAGGGAGGGACCCTGCTCAAGTAGATCTGGTCCATTTCTCACCCCTGCTGTGGTCAAGGTCAGAGAGACATCATTTGGTCAGCTAGGAAACTGGGAGATTCTAACCTGGAATGTTCCAAATATAGATGTTTCTAGATATGGGGTTGGGGTAGGAGGTGTTCTATCAAAAGGGCACAGAAGGGAAGGGCATCTGGGTCAGAGGAAGGAACATGATTAGAAAACAGGCAGCTTGTTGAATAGAGAAAGACAAGGCCAGAAAAACCAGAGAGTTTCCGTTCCATTACAGTCACCAGGGGCAAGAGACACCACCTCTCTGAGACTCAGTTGCCTTGTCTACGTTATGGGCACGTTCATGCTTGTAGCACCTCTCTTATAGGGTGGTATTGAGGCTCAAATGAGATAATGAACATTGAGCCTAAAGCAAATTTTGCAGGGCCATGGAAATGTCACTTATCACCTACGTCATTAGGATCCCAGCTCTGCTGCTCAGCATCTTTTACTTTCTTTGTGCCTCCAGTTCTTAGCACAGAAGACACTTAATAAATGCTGATTGACTGGCTGATATGTGTCTGTATGACCTTGATCAAATCACCCTACCTAGGCCTCAAGTTTTCCATTAATCAAATGAGCAGGTTGGATTAGATTCCTCCCAGCCCCAAATTTACAGTCTTATGACGTATGTTTAATGAGGGTCAGAGGTCTCTCCTCATTCTTATTTTCCAGGTTGTTGTTTCTCTGGACAAGATAGATTACCGTAGACCTTGCATCTCTGGACACCATATCTAACTTGTCCATTTCAGAGATGTACGTTTCAAAAGAGGAGCTGATGCATTCCAAGCTGTTTAGAATCTATAGGAAACTCATTTGTGTCTGCTATTTGCCAGACTTTCCATGGGCCCAGCTCTCCTGACGGCTTTGTCAGCTTCTGTGGTGCTCCGGCCCCTAGCAAGGTCAGGTAGGAGGCCCCTCCTTTTAGCCACCTGTGAGAACACAGCAAGACCACAGAAGCAGCATCCATAGAAAGCACCGAAGGCAGGAGAGAGAGAAGAGGGAATGTAAATGTTGGGCTTGATTTCAGTGTCCAAACAAGACCATCTTTTTCAAGTCTATGCTTTAATAAAGTGCTTTTTTAAAAAAAGAGGTGTAACAATGGCCCTAATTTATGTAGGTTTACACCCACTGGAACAAAACATTAAGCGACAAAAAAATGGAATAAAAATAGAACCATCCGAACAAATAAATATGCCTCATTGGTTTGAACAGCTTTCTATGTTGGGCACATCCAAAAATGTATTCCTCATTCTGAAGCATGTTAAGTCCATCAGCTCTGGGGCAGGCAGTGGCAGGGACCTTCTCCCTCAGACTGTGGCCTGTTGATTTATTACTGCATCGGTCAGAGGCCCCAAATTCTCAAAGCTCTGTTTCAATATTGTTGTCATCGCATATATTGCTATCCTAATTCTGCTTACTTTCTTCTGCATCAGATAATAATAATAACAAGAAAATAATAGCTAACATTTATATAGTGCCTACTGTATGTGTTAGGCACTATGCTAAGCACTTTACAAATATTATCTTAATTGATCCTCACAACAACCCTGGGAGTTAGGCACTCTTATTACCCCCTTTTTACAGATGAAGAAACTGAGGCAGATGAAGGTTAAGCGACTTGCCCAGGGTCACATGGCTAGAGAGTGTCTGAGGCCAAATTTGAACTCAAGTTTTCCTGACTCCAGGCCTGACACTCTATCTACTGCACCATCTAGATTATAGAAGTTTCCCCAGTTCCTTTTGACACTGTTTGTTTCATCATCTTTTATAATATAATATTCATTCACATGCTATAACTTGTTTAGCCATTCCCAAAAAGATGAGCACCCCCTTAGTTTCCAGTTTGGGGCTACTACAAAAAAGATCAGCTAAAATATTTTTGTATGTATGAGTCATTTTCCTTTTTCTTTGATCTTTCTTGGTGTATAAGCATAACAGTAGTTTCTTTGGGTTTAAGAATTGTAACTTTTGGGTCACAGTTGTACCAAATTGTTTTTTAGAATGACTGGACCAATTTATAGCTCTACCAACAATGCATCAGCATCTGATGCATCTGTTTTCCCACGGCACCTCTAATATTTGTCGTTTTCCTCTTTTGTCTTCTTTGCCAATCTGATGGGTGTGAAGTGGAACCTCAAGGCTGTTTTAACTTGCATTTCTCTAGATATTAGTGATTTTTCATATAGTTGCTTATATTTCAAATTTCTTCCTTTGAAAACTTCCTGTTCTTAATCCTTTGATCATTTATCTATTGGGGAATGGCTCTTGGTCTTACAAATTTTGATCAATTTCTTATGTATCTTGGATGTGAGACCTTTATCAGAGACATTTGCTATAAACAGGTTTTTTTTTCATATACATGTTTTCCTTCTAATTTAAACCAAATTAGTTTTGTTTATGCAAATTAAAACTAATTTTAAATTAAAATTAAATTTAAATTTTATATAACCAAAATTGTTGATTTTGTCTCCTGTGATCCTCTCTTTATCTTGTTTTGTCATGAACTCTTATCCTATTCATAGATCTGAAAGGTAATTTCTTCCTTGCTTTTCCAATTTGTTCATGATGCCAACTTTTATATCTAAGTCATGTATCTATTTGTAGTTTATCTTGATAAACTTGATAAACTGTGTGAAGTGGTTTGGCTGTACCTAATTTGTGCCAGACAGCTTTCCAGTTTTCCTAGCAATTTTTGTCACATTGTGAGTCCTTTGCCCAGTAACTGTCATTTTTGGAGTTTATCAAACGTTGTATTATTGTTTTCACTCAATCTGTTCCCCTGATCAACCTTTCTATTTTTTTAATCAGTGCCATTCTTTTAATGATTACTGCTTTATGATCTAATTTTGAAATCTGGTAGTGTTAGGCACCCTCCTTTTTCACTTTTTTTCATTGCTTCCTTTGAGATCCTTAACCTTTTTGTTTTTCCATTTGAATTTGTTATTATTTTTTCTAACTTTATAAAATAATTCTTTGGTAGATTAATTGACATAGCACTGGATAAATAATTTAGATGGTATTGTCATTTTATTATGTTGACTCAATCTACTCATAAGCAGTTAATATTTCTCCAATATTTAGGTGTTATGTAGCTGGATTCATATTTCTAGGCATGTTTTGATATACAGACTCCCAAATATTTTGTAGTTATTTTGAATAGAATTTCTCCTTAAATCTCTTCCTGCTGCGTTTTGTTGTTAATGTATCAGAATGCTGATGATTTATATGGATTTGTATTATATTCTGCAACTTTGTTGAATTTATGAATTGTTTAAATACATTTTTAGTTGACTTGGAAATTTTCTAAAGAAATCATCACATTAACTGCAAAAAGTTATAATGGTGGATAGAGTGCTGGGCCTGGAGACAAGAGGATCTGAGTTCAAATTTGGCCTCTGACATTTACTAACTGTATGACCTTGGGCAAGTCAGTTAATCTTTACCTGCTTCAGTTTCCTCATTTGTAAAGTGGGCATAATCATAGCATCTATTTCCCAGGGTTGTTGTGAGGGTAAAATAAGATAATATTTGTGAAATGCTAGGTAAAACATGAAAGCTATACATAGATGATAGCTATAATGTTTATATCCTTCCTCTTTCTGTCTTTTTTTCTCTTTTTCTTTCTTGTCATTGCTATAGAGATGGAATTTCTAGCACTTTATTATCTATACATATAGTATATATATTAAATATATATTATGTATATTAGACATATGTTATGTATATAATAGTAAAGATATCTTTGCTTTATTATTGAGCTTTTTGAAATGGCTACTAGATTTTTTCCATTCATAATTTTTGCTCTTGGTTATAGATAGAAAGTATGTGCTAGATTAAGGAAAGATCCATTTCTTTCTATGCTTATTAATGTTTTTTAAACCAAAATGGGTGTTGGATTTTGTCAAAAACCTTTCCAATGGTTTTTAGTATTTATACTAACATTCAACTCATTCAATGTCTATTAAACACCTACTATGTATTGAGCACTGTGGTAAGTGCCAGGGATACAAATAAGAAAAAGAAAGACAACCTGGGTTCTTAAGGAGCTTTCAAATCTAACTCGAGGAGATAGCACCCAAATGAAGCTGAAAAGGGTTGGGGATCTTGTTCAATGGAGTTCAAACCAAGCAGAGCTGCGATGGAAAGTGGAGAGTGCTTTTGTTAAATTTCTGGCCTTCCTTAAATGAAACCAATCCTGCACTCCTGGTATAAATCCGGTCTGGTCATAGCGTATAATCTTTTTATTATGTTGTTTTAGCCCAAAAGCTAATGATTTATTTACATTTTTCATCAATGATCATTACTGATATTGGTCTATAGTTTTTTTTCTTTTCTTTGTCTCTCTAGTTTCAAGACTACATTTGTATCCTAGAAAGAGATTGGAAGGATCCCCTTTTCCCCCTATTTTTGCAAAAACGTTACATACTATTAGAATGCATTGCTCTTTGAATGTTTGACAGAGTTCACTTAAAGATTCATCTGGCCATGGAGTTTTCTTCCTTTGGGATTTCATTTATGGCTTATCCAATTAAAAAGGATATTGGGTTATTTAAATAATTGATTTTTTCTTTCATTAATCTAGGTATTATTATATCTATCTCTGTCCACATCTATACATCTACACAACTTTAAAGAACCTGTCCATTTCCTCTAAGTTATCGGTTTTCTTAGCATATTATTTCCTTTCTTTTTGAATTTTTGGGCATTTTCTTTTTTGATATGAACAATTTGACTTTCTTCTCTTTTTAAAAATCAGATTAGTTAGAATTATCTATTTTTTTCCCCAAACCAGCTCCTAGTTTTGTTTATCAATTCAATGGTCTTTTTGTTTTCAATTTTATAACTTTCCTCTTTGATTTTCAAAAATTCTACTTTTTTGTTTAGTTGGAGATTTTTGATTTTTTTGTTGTTCTAGTTTCCCTTGCCTGATTCATTGATTTGTTCTTTCTCTCTTTGGTTGATGAAAGCATTTAGAGATGAACATTTTCCCCTGAGGTCTTAAGAGGTGAGATGACTCCAATAAACATTTAAATTAATTTCTAAATCAACTTGACTGAGGTCCCATAACAAGTGTTTTTTGACACAATAATTTATGGTGTGATCTGGCCTAGAAAGCCAACACAAAAACCTAGAGGAAGAAAGATAGCAGATTGCTTCTTGTAGGGCCCCAAGACCCAAACTGAAGATAAAAGAGAGCTTTTAAAAACCTTCTTTGGGACTTCAGAGGAAAGCTTTCCTCTGAAAGTGTGTGGGCTCCTCAGCTAGGTTTTGAGGTGTCTGGATGTCCCCCCTCCTAATACTTTAGGAAGAGCCCGGGTCCTTGTTGGGATTATTCTGCTTGTGTGAGATGGCTGCTTCTTAAAGAGTGGGGTTCTTGCTTTGCTTCCTGGCACATGTTTTCCTAGAGTGGATTCCAGGAGAAAGGAATTGATTCAATGACCTCTTGAATGGAACTTCCATTGAGGGTTTGTCTAAGTCCATATATATAGTCTATATATTACTTGTTTCCCTCATTAGAATGGGAGTTCCTTAAGAGCACCCTATGTTCACCTTTCTTTGTATGCCCAGAACTTAACGGGTGTAGTTGGTGATTAATAAAGTCTTGTTTGCTGACAGACTGACAGATCATCTTTACCTGAATCGAGTGTGTGAATGTCTTCCTGACTGTGTCTGTGAGTATTTATAAGCCATATTTGTCAGGCCCTTTACATGAGTTTTGTCCCTACATATTTATGAGAGCTTAGTCTGGAATTTTCAGACCCAGATTTGATAGAACAGCTTAGGAGATGATTTGATCCTGCTTTTAACTTATATGAATGTCTTACAATAATGTACTTCCTCCTTTGGGGTGTTCCCCCAACTTGTGTTCACATTCTCTGGTTGGGTCCCCAGAGGGCTCATTAGTCTGAGATTCAAGAGTGTACCCCTTGACATCACCCTTCTAAACCACAGCTTGAAAGCCCCCATTGGTGTGCTTCCAAAAGCATTTACTCAAGTGTTATAAGATGTAGTCATCAAATTTCCTTTCTCCATGCCCCATAAATATGAGGTGCAGTCTCTCACAAAGGCATACTATGTCTATGGGAAGAGTTTAGGCAAACAAAGTATAATGGTAGTGAGGAATACATGTAGGTCATACATGTGGTGAAGCTGACTCACAACTTGGAAACTGCAGGGCCTCACAGGGCCTTGACATCTTTACAAAGATTACTCAAAAGTTCTCCACTGGGTATCTCTGCTAGATGTATTGCATGGTTGGACTTGCTCCTCTCACATAGCATCTCTTCTGGGCAGATCAATCTGCTGGACTCCTTGGTCTCTTCCACTTCCAGCTTCAGGCTTAGCTACAAACCTCTGCTGGGCTTCGGTTGTGATCTTGCAGAAAATCAGCCATTACTGAATTGTTGAAGAATCCTGATGCGGGGTATGGGGTTCACCAAAAGAATTCAGCAGCGAGCTCACCTTTATCTGTGGAGTGTCGCTTAGAGGACCCCAAAAGCTGATGGGGGCACCAGGATCATTTTGCCCCACCCTCCCCACAGAGCCCTTTAACTCATGGGCACTATGAGGGAAGGTGGACGTCTAGGACCAGCTTGGCATCTGTGGAGCTGCTGACAGTAAACACTACTGCGAGATGCTACAAGAGCTTCAGAACACAGAGTGTTTGATGCTAAGTAGCTCCATCTTGGAAGTCATTCTCAATTTGTCAGTCATTCAACTAGCATTTATTAAATGTTTTTTATGTGCCAGGCACTGTGCTAAGTGCTGGGGATACAAAAAGAGGCAAAAGACAGTCCTTGCCCTCAAGGAGTTCACAATGCAGCGGGGGGAACAATCTGTAATCAAATGTATACAAAGCAAGCTCTATACAGGATAAATAGGAAATAATTAGCAGAGGGAAGGCACTGGAGAAGAAGCACTTGGGAGGGCTTCTTGTAGATGTTGAGATTTTAGTTGGGACTTGAAGGAAGTCAGGAAAGCCAGAAGACAGAGCTGAAGAGGGAGAGCATTCCGGGCAGTGGGGGGCAGTCAGTGAAAATGCCCAGAGCCAGGATATGGAGTGTCTTGTTCATGAAGTAGGGAGGAGGAGACCAGAATCACTGGGTGGAAGAGTACGTGAAAGGGCATGAGCTGTAGGAAGACCAGAAGGAAGAGCCTTGAACATCAAACAGGATTTTGTGTTTGATCATGGAGGCAATTGGGAGTTTATTGAGTAGGGGAGTGATCTGTGCTGTAAGAAAATCAATTTAATGGTTAAATGGGGAATGGACTAGAGTGAGGAGAGACTCGAGGCAGGCAGACCCACCCGTGGCATGAGGTGACGGGGGCCTGCACCGGAGGGGGGCAGTGTCAGAGGAGAGGAGGGAGGGTATCCAAGAGATGCTGCAGAGGTGAAATCAACAGGCCATGGTGCCAGCTTGGATATGGGGTGAGAGAGATGGAGGGGTCCAGGATGACTCCTAGGGTATGAGATTGAGGGCTTGGGAGGATGGTGGTGCCCTGTACAGTAATAGGGAAGATAGGAGGAAAAAGTAATGAGTTCCATATTGGACATGTTGAGTGAAAGATGTCTACTAGATATCCAAAAGCCAGGAGGCACGCACTCCTCAATTTTCTTTTTACTTTAAAACCTTTTCACCCTTGTCCTTGTGACTCAGCTACTAAAACAAAGTCTTATTTCTGTAAATACAGATTCACCCTCCTGTCAGGCCAATGCTAATAGAAGCTAGCCATTGCTCCTATAAGGTATAAAAACCTTCTTTAAATTCTGAGAATGGGGGCTTTTGTCTTAAACAGGTCTTCCCATGACAATATGTATCTGGATCTTCTAGATCCATTTTTTTTTTTAGGCAATTGGGGTTAAGTGACTTGCCCAGGGTCACAGAGCTAGTAAGTCTGAGGCCAGATTTGAACTCAGGTCCTCCTGACTTCAGGGCCGGTGTTCTATCCACTGTGCCACCTAGCTGCCCCTAGATCCTTTTAATAACCTTCTACTGGTTTGCCCTAAGTGAGAAGTGGCCCACCATAACACATGAAAGGCTATATGGGACAGAAGAAAGAATGCTGGATTTGAAGTCGGAGGGCATTGATTCAAATGCTGTCCATCCCACTTACTACCTATGACCTTGGGCAAGAGGACTCAGGTTCAAATCCTTTCTCTACCAATTACTGTATGTTTGATCTTGGGCAAGTCACTCAAATCTCTTGAGTCTCAGTTTCCTCATCTGTAAAAGGAGACAGATGGACTGGGTGGTCTGTGTTTATGACCCTAAGATCCAAAGGGAACAGACTGCCCCTATCCTCTCTGAATTGGGGGTATAGTACTGCTTCATAGAAAAAAACACAAAAAATTGGTGGAGAAATTAGGAGACAGAGTTGAAGGTTTAGAACCTGGAGGAAGGCAATGGAAACCAGAGCCAAGGAGCTTCAACTGAAGATGAAGGGGACTTTTCCTTCACTTGCCTGCTAATGTCATGTAATCTGTGTAAGCAAAAGAGAGAGCCAATGGGAGCTTGGCTTTCAAAGAGGAAGACGGACGATGAAAGGAAAGCCCCATCATCTGTAAGTACTTTTTACTGTAATGACCAATAGAACTATACTTATCATAATATTTACAGGCCTGTGGGAGAGGAATGAGGTCTCATTAATGGCCTAAGAGTTCTCAAGAATCAGGATGGACACTTCAGGTAAATCAGCATTTTCATTAGGTCAAGGCCTTCTTCTCAACTAGACTTCCTAGGTGGAGGAGTATGTTTTGTGATTGAAGAAGATGATGAAGAAGATGAAGAAGATGATGAAGACAATGATGAAGATGAAGATGATGAAGATGAAGATGATGATGATAGCTGGCAGTTATAAAGTGCTTTAAAGTTTAAATAGCACTTGACTTCACTTGATCCTCCTGTCAACCCCAAGAGATAGGAACGACTGAGCTTCTGCTACCCATCTGCCCTGCTCAAGAATGAGCAGTTGCTCACTATTGCCTTGAGGATAAAATGAAAACTCTCGCACTTGGCATTTAAAGCCCCTCACAGTCTGATGAGCTGACACCACTCCCCTTCACTCACTTTGTGGGTTCCAGCCAAACCAATCTCCCTACTCTGCCTAGGCCTTTGCATAGGCCGTCCTCCCTGTTAGGGAAGCACATAGTTCCCTTCCTATCTCAGCTCAGGAGTCATTTCCTGGGGGCCTCTTATGATGCCCCTGTTTCCTGCTAGGAGGGATATCTCTAGGGCTTCCCTGTTAGAAGCCAGAGAGTCCTCAGAAATCCCAAGAGGACAAATAGGGGCATCTCCTAGAATTGGGGTGTCCAACTCAAAAAGAAATGGGGCCACTAGAACATACATAAAGATCCCTGCAGTCTGCATATTGACTGAGAAAACCACACACTGTGTTAACATTTTCTGTTCTCTTGTTATATTTTTATTTATTTGGTGAAATATTTCCCGATTATATTTTCATCTGGCTCCATGTACTTGGAAGTTTTGGACCTTCAGCTCACATGCTCAATGCCTCTGCCACAGAGCTTACTCAGAGTTGCCCAACCGACCAAGTGGGACCAGATGCTGGCCACGGTTGACTCATGGCTGAGGGGCTCATACTTGAGGAGAAAAAGTCGCCCTACTGGCTGCTGGGATGCAGGAGCTAGAGCCTCAGTAAATAGAGGTCCAAAAGGGTTTAACTCTTCCTCTGACTCTCTCTTCCTATCTGGCTTTGAATCATGCAGGAGTATTTTTAAGCTGCGTTCTGAGAAATGGGTAGTTGAGGGAATGGGTGACCCTATTCCTCTCCTTTCCCATACCTCTGTGCAGCTAGGAACACATGGCAGCTGCTGCTAATAATAATAGCTAGCATTTATATAGGGCTTTACAAAGATTGTCTCCTCTGATCCTGATAACAATCCTATGATTTAGGTGCTATAATTATCTCTATTTTACAGATAAGGAAACTGAGGCTAACAAGTTAAATGACTTGCTCAGGATCACACAGCTAGTAGGTGTTTGAGGCAGGATTTGAACTCGGGTCTTCCTGACCCCAGGCTCAGCTCTTTATCCTCTGTACCATCTAATTCTAAAGCCTATATGACTAGGCCAACTTTAGCCTGTATTTGGGCTGCCTTTTAAAGTTTTTTTTTTTTTTTTAACGAATAGTGATTGAGCAGCAATGTTGAGATATGGAGGTGACTTTGGAGCTGGAAGGGGCTGGAGGTCTTTGAGGGTGGTCATGACCATCAATGTCCACCAGATCAGCTGGTTGTAGCTTCAGTAGGTGCAACTGAGCATGAAGTCTGGAGGACATTTGGATTTCCAATGGACTGACAGTGAAGAGTTAAATGCAAATGTATAATCCCTTATCAACAATCCCACAAACTTGTTTATGATCCTCTAGACATAAGGCCCCAGAAATTAAAGCTAATTTACTGAATCTAGTTCCGTTCATGTGTACTTAAGAATTTTTAAATTCTGTATGAAGGGATAAATTACCTGTCCCATATCTAATTCCTGTTGCATACTGAGTAACTCTTTTACTCTCTCCATCATTTCACCCCCTCCCCCAAGACTTAGACAATTGTTCAAACAAATGTCCTTTCTCTGTTTCTGTTGACTCTTACATTTCCATTTTAAAACCATTTCTCAGCTCTGGTCTTTTCATCAGTAATGCTTGAAAGTCCTCTCGTTCATTGAATGACCTCCCCCCCCCCCCCCCCCACCCCTCTGATTATATTTAGCCTTGCCCGGGTAAATTATTCTTGGATGTAAGCTCACATGCATCTTTAACTTTTTGGAGCAGTGTATTCCAAGCTCCCCACTCATTTATAAAAGAAGCTGCCAGGTTTTTAATGATCTTGCCTGTGGTTCTTTGGTCCTTTAACTCCTTTCTGGATGCTTGAAGTCATTCTTCTTGGATGTGGAAGCTCTGGATTTTGGCTGTGAAATTCCCGATTCCCAGGATGGATCACCAGGCGATGATCACCTCCTAGTCAGTGGGTTCTTTCTGTCTTCCGTTTGCCCTCTGCTTCCAACAGCTCTGGGCAGTTTTCATTGAGGAATTCAGAGAGACTTTCTCTCCTCGATTTTGACTTCAGGGAGAAGAAAGCTGCAGCAGGTGGTCTGTAGTAGCCCGCCCACCATCAGGTCAGGTGGCAGCAAACTTTGGGAGTTATCTCATGGGATTGCCCCTACCTTCTGTGGCTGTGATTGGCTGTAGGGGATCTGAGACTTGGGATTGTAGCATTCCAGACGTGGAGCTGTAATGGACCTCAGAAGCCATGTGTAGCTCAGCTCTTGTTTTATAGAGTGGGGTGACAAACAGCTGTGGCCAGAGTCTCTTCCTTTAGTATTCAGAGACCAGAGCTAGAAGAGGTCTCTTGAGTGCTGAGATTGTCAGCTGTTATAAAGCCCAACGGAATGGGGAGCTGAGTGGCAAGGGACATGGCCTTTCATTCTTCAATTGCTCTTGTTTTTCCAGTAAGTGCCAAGGACCAGAGCTGGGGCCTCGGATATCTCCCAGCCCACCCCACTTAGCACCAGTCCTTGATGAGTGGACCCAGGTGCTTTGGGACCCTTCTCCAGCCACTCCAAAAAGGTAAGGAAGGTCTTTGGAGGAGTTGTGGGAGACAGTCAGCTGGATGACTCTGTTTGGGTGGTGCTTAACTATTTTTTCTTTTATTTTCATTTTGCTAAATAAACTAAGTGCCACAGGTGCCTAAATCTAACAAATGCAGAGTTGGGATTAAGGGGTCATTTAACACACAGAGAAAAGTCCAGAGGAGGGGTGGGGTGAGGTGAAGTCAAAGATTCATCTTTTTTTTAAAAATTAATTTATTTTGAATTATCAACAATCACTTTCATAAGTTTTTGAGTTTTAAATATTTCTCCCCCTCCCTCCTCCCCTCCTTCCCCAAGACAGTGCACAATCTGATATAGGCTATACATATACATTCCTATTAAACATATTTTCACATTAATGATTTTGTAAATAAGAATTAGAACCAATAGGAGGAAGCACCAGAAAGAGGAAACAAAACTCAACAGAAGAAAAAAAAAGAGCAAATAGTATGCTTTGATCTGCATTCAAACTCCATAGTTCTTTCTCTGGATGTGGATAGCATTTTCCATCATGAGGCCTTTGGAGATGTCTTAGATCCTTGCATTGCTGAGAAGGGCTAAGTCTATCAATATTAGTCATTGCACAATGTGACTGTTACTGTGTACAATGTTCTCCTGGTTCTGCTCATTTCACTCAGCATCAGACCATACAAGTCTTTCCAGGTTTTTCTGAAGTCTGCCTGCTCATCATTTCTTATGGCACAATAGTATTCCACTACATTCATATACCACAACTTGTTCAGCCATTCCCCAATTGATGGGCATTCTCTCAATTTCTAATTCTTTGCCACCACAAAAAGATCTGCCATAAATATTTTTGTATAAATGGGTCCTTTTCCCGTTTGTATGATCTCTTTGGGATATAGCCCCAGAAGTGCTATTACTGGGTCAAAGGGCGTGCACATTTTTATAGCCCTTTGGGCCTAGTTCCAAATTGCTCTCCAAAATGGTTGGATCATTTCACAACTCTACCAACAATGCATTAGTGTTCCAATTTTCCCACATCTTCTCCAACATTGATCATTTTCCTGTTTTGTTGTGTTGGCCAATCTGACAGGTGTGGTGTGGTGCCTCAGAGTTGTTTTGATTTGCATTTCTCTAATCAATAGTGATTTAGAGCGTTTTTTCATGTGACCATAGATGGCTTTAATTTCTTCATTTGAGAACTGCCTGTTCATATCCTTTGACCATTTATCAATTGGGGAATGATTTGTATTCTTCTAAATTAGACTCAATTCTCTATATATTTTAGAAATGAGTCCCTTATCAGAGGGACTAGTTGTAAAAATTCTTTCCCAATTTTCTACTTTCCTTCTAATCCTGGTTGCATTGGCTTTGTTTGTGCAAAACCTTTTCAATTTAATGTAATCAAAGTTATCCATTTTGGATTCATCTATTTCTTAAAATAATTCTGAGCAGTATTTCATTATTCCCTAGTCTAAATTCATAACCTAGCCAGATGAGGAAACTGAGGCAAACAGGATTAAGTGACTTGCCCAGGGTCACACAGCTAGGAAGTGTGTGAGGCCAGATTTGAACTCAAGAAGATGACTCTTCCTGACTCCAGGCCTGACATTTTAGCTACTATGCCACCTAGGTGTCCTGTTAATTAATTAATACAATAACAAACTGTTGCTAGGTTTGTGGGCTGTTACTACTTCTTCAGGATTCTAAGCATCTGGTAAAGAGCCATGCAGCTCACCACTCTTTCTCTTCTGAAATTATCTTGTGTTTGCTTATCTATTGACACTCGGTATACCCATAGGTGCTCCCTAAGGGCAGGACCTGGTTTTCTTTTTCTTTTGATTAGCACAGTGCTTGGCATGTATCAGATACTTAAGAAATTCTTGCTAAATTGAATTGGATCCCGGTTCTCTCTCTCTCTCTCTCTCTCTCTCTCTCTCTCTCTCTCTCTCTCTTTCCACACCCCCCACACACATCCTCATCCCTGTCTCTCTCTCTTTCAACCTTGTTGTTGTCCATCCTTCTAGAAGAGGATCAGTGACATTATGGGGGTGATGACTTGTGTCTGAATTGGATTTGAGTGAGGCAGAGCTATCCTTTAAGGTCAATTTCCCCTCTCAAACTCTCTGATTCATCCAGCTCACATCTCTGTTCTCACATTTCCTGTCTATACCATTGATTCTTGTGTGTGTGTGTGTGTGTGTGTGTGTGTGTATGTGTGTGCTTGTCTCACTTTAAAGAGATTATCTTGGAGGCCCTTGTGTCCCTCACAGTTCCTTGTCCAGTCAGCCTGGTCTGATAGTAGGCACTCAGTGACGAGGTTTTCACACAATTTTATAGCTTAGAGGGCCTTTGAGATCATTTAGTCCTACTCTCCTATTTTACAAATGAGGAAACTGAGGTGTACACAGACCTAATCACTTGTATATGAGGAGATCATGGCAAAGCCAGGACTAGAATCCAGAACTCCCATTCAGTACTGTTTTCATACGCAATAGTAGGCCCAGCACTCTGCCAAGTGAGGAGACTAGTGTGGCCCTGTCCGTAAAAGTTCTTGAGCGTGTGCCCCTAATAGATGTATAAATGCTTATTAATAAATTAGATGCCCATGCTACTGTTACTAATAACATCCATAATTATGGCCATTGTAAAATGTACACAAAAATAGAAATTAAAAAGAATGAGATAAAAATAAAATAATATTTGATCCTAGGAAGTCACTGGAGTGAGTGTATTGAGTAAGAGAGTGCTGTGGTCAGACCTGAATTTTGGGAAAATCACATCCAGCTGAGAATGGCTTTGAGACTTAAGGCAGAGAGCAATTAGGACGTTACTGAAATAATCCTGGCAAGAGGTGACAAGGGCCTGAACTAGAGCAGTGGCCCTCTCAGGGGAAAGAAAGGGACGTGTGAGAGGGATGTTATGGAAGGAAAAATGACAAGATTTGGCCACTGATTGTATCCATGGAGTGAATGAGTGAGGCTATGGTGAGATCAGGCAAGGCGGCAGATGCCAGGGGGGATGGGGGCGTGCTGCAGAAAGAAGATGCTCAAAAACTGACTGAAAAGATGTGGACCCTATCTCACCATCTCCTGCATTTTCTCCCTGGGACTCTTGGTTGGCTTAAAGCCAGGTCCCAAAGCAAGAGCTCCTAAGCTCTTCCTGCCTTGAATTGCCCTGCCTACAAACCAAAGGAAACTGTTTTAGAAACTCTCCACCAGCTCTCCAGCCCCAGGGGCAGCAATGCCCCGTACTTTCCCTGCTCCCCAAGGATCCTCTGAGAGCATCAGCGTAAAACTTTAATGCCTGAAAGTCAATTAGAGCAAAGAATTCTCCGGTAATCAAAACAAATAACTCTTTATTGGAAAGGTACAAACTGGTGGAAGTGAGCTAGGGTGTGCAGTTCTGTGGAGCTAATGGTGTTGGCTGGGCTGTCAGTAGACAGAGGCAAGGACATCCATTTCCTTCCTGCTCTCCGCACGGCCATCCTTCCTCCCTTCCCCCTCATCGCCTCTCAGCTGAACTTTCGTGAAACCTTCTCATCGGTCTCTCCCATCTCCAGTCTGCCACAGCGGCCAAGTAATGTTCATAAAGCACAGATCTGATCATGTCATTCTCTGTTCAAGAACTGTCAAGGGCTCCCCATCACCTCTAGGATAACATATGATCTCCTCTGCTTGGCATTTAAAGCCCTGCACCAGCTGGCCCCGCCTGCCTCCCCAGGCTCATCGCCTGGTGTTCTCCATCGCACGCCATCTTCCAGTCAAAATGTCTCATGTGTTATGGGACGCTCCACTCCCTGCTTTCATGTCACTGCAAAGCCCACGTTTTCTGCCACAGTTAGAATGCACTTTCTTCTCTTGGACAGCTTCCTTCAAGGACCCGCTCACATACCTCCGACAGGGTGCCTTTTCCCCTAGAAATTCCTGTGTGTTTCTTTCATATATTTTGTATTTATTTAGCTGTGTAAATCTCTCTCCCGTTGCAAAGAGATTAAGCTCCATGGAGACAGAGGCTGTTTCATGTTGGGCTTTGCATCACCGCCTCTCAGCCCAGTGCCTGAAACACACAGGCATTTAAATGCTTATTGAATGAATAAAGGAATGGGTGGGCAGGAAGCAAAGGGGTTAAAGGATACGTAAAGGGCCTAGTTAATGAACACATGTTTAGTGAGTACATGAAATCAGTCAATCCCACAAGAATTTATCAGAAGCCTATTACGTGACAGGCTCTATGCTTGGCATTGAGAGGTGTGGGGTGCAAAAGGACACAGGACCTGGTCTGTGCCTTCTAGGAACAAGAATTGGGAGCTGAGACCAGACAAGCACACAAATAACTGTGGGACCGAGCGGGCCACGAATGCAGATTCAGGGGAGGAAGAGATCAAAGCGGGAGGCAGGGATCAGGAGAAGCTGCACAGCGGAGGGGGCATTGGGCTGGACCTGGAACGATGGTTGAGCCACAGCAGGTGAAGGCAGGAACAGTTGACATCCCTAGAGGTTTGCATGGTGCACTTGATCTCATTGGTTTCCAAGCTTGTTGATTCTGTTGCCTTGATGTATCCTTAATTGTTCCCTTCTCATTCTCATTGGCACCATCCCATGGTGCCCTCTAGGCATGGTATCCACCCCGTGAGGTACATCAGAGCTGGTATCTCTGTAGCTGTGTAAGATTTGCAAAGCAGTTTGAAATGTTATATCATTGGATGCTACAGGTGTTATTCCTACCTTACAGATGAGGAAACTGAGGCTTAGGGAGGTGAAATGATTTGCCCAAGGTCTCATATAACTATCAGGGCAGAATTTGAACTCAGGTCTCTTCTGACTCCAAATTCAGTACACTCTGCATTCTAGAATAGTTTTCTGTAGAGAACAGTCTAGGTAGAGGATATAGCATGAGGACTGGGGTAGTGGTGGGGCATGTTCAGAGAAAGGTGAGGAGTCCAGTTTGGCTGGAGGGCATGCGTGTATAGTGAAGTAATGAGAGATAAGCCTGGAAAAGTGGTTTGGAATTGGGGCACAAAGGGCTGGAATGTTAGGGTGAAGAATTTGGATTTTATTTACTAGAGGCAGTAGGAAGTAATCAGAGATTTTAGACATGGAGTGACATGATCAGAGTTATGCTTTACGGAGATTTGTCGGGCAGTTGTGTGTATGACAGATTTGAGGTGGGAGGGGTATGTGGTGTGTGTGTGTGTGTGTGTGTGTGTGTGTGTGTGTGTGGGTGTGTTTGGGGGGAGAGCCCAGAGTGAGTTCCACCCAACTAGGGTGGAACCATTGGGAATGGGAGGAAGGGAATGGGTTCTAGGTCCATCATGGAAATAGAAAGAAAGAGGGGTCGAAGATCACTCCAAATTGTTAGGCCAGGGTGACATGGGGAATGATGGGGAAGGCTGGAAGCTTGGCAGGGAAGCGGGGTTGGCTGTGGACATCCCCTCCCCTTTGGGGATCTCATCTAGTTCCACAGCTTCTCTCTAGTCATTCTGATCTATATCTCTCCCTAGTTCACACACAACCCTGAGTTCTCTTGTGAAATTCAGGTCTACAATACAGCTGCCTGGGCAGTTCACCCGGATGTCCCACCGAGACCTTGAATCCTAAATGTCCAAAATGGAATGCTTCTTTAACGGTGCCTGGCACACAGTAGGTGCCCAACGAATGCTTGCTGATTCATTTGCTGATTCACTCCGAGTCTTTCCTTCTTCCCACTTTTCCTGTTTCTTTCGAAGGCACCATCGTTGTCCTAGTCACTCAGGCCTGGAACCTCAAAGTTGTCTTGGGTTCTTTGCTCTCCCTCTCCTCGTACATCCAATCACTGGCAAAGTCCTGTTAATTTAACTTTAATTTTTTTTAGAGGCAATTGGAGTTAAGTGACTTGTCCAGGGTCACGTAGTTAGCATCTGAGGCCAGATTTGAACTCAGGTCCTCCTGACTCCAAGGCCTGTGCTCTATCCACTGTGCCACCTACCTGCCCCAAAGTCCCGTCAATTTTAACCTCCCCAACATCTCTCGTGTCTATTCCTTTCTGTCCACCTGTACGTCCATCACTTAGTTCAGGCTGTTATTACCTTATCTGGCCTGTTTAGTGGAACTGCATCCTAACTTCTCTTAATCCATTCATTTGGACACATTTGTCAAATACCATATTCTTACCATTCAGGTATGACTGTCATTCCCCTGCTCAAAAATTTCCAGTGGATCCCTACTGTATCTAGGATAACATACACACTCCCTAGCCCAGTTGGCTAGGAAACCCTCCATGATGGGGTTCCAAACCACCTTTCTAGACTAATTGTACACTTTGCTCCTCTATACATTCTGTATTCCTGCCAGACTAGACTGCTGACTGTTCTCAGATCTTATCCTCCACCTTTCTGCCTCAGTGTCCCCATGACAGCCATCCACCCCCATACCTCATTTCCACATGTTGAACGCCTTCTCTTCCTTCAAAAGTCCCTTCAGGCTCCACCTCCTTCATGAAGCCCTCCTGGATCTCCCCAGCTGCACATCTCCTCAGCCTCAAACTTTCCTAGGGCATTTCATCTGATTCCTCCTTTGTTCATGTCACAGAAGCACAGAATTCCAGTTAGATGGACCCCCCAGAGGCCCAGCCCATTGTAACTTAGGTCACACTTCACTTTCCATTTGTCTTCCTCTCCCCCCAGTAGATCGTATAGTTCTTGGGAAGCAGGGACTGTGCCCCTTTTCACCTTGGCATTTCCAGTGTCTAAAACAGGGATGGAAACACATACAATGAGCTTACAAAATGTTGGCACATGATCCCAGTGGGGACAGAATTTGGAACCATGGGGCTATCACTTGGGATGGTGGTCAGAACTGGAGATTTAGAATTGGAGCCATCCATCTACTGAGGAATGATTGCAGAGTGAAGCTCTGGAAGCTGACAAAGTGAATGAAAGAGGCAGCATGATGAGAGGAGAGACAAAAGCCAAGGACCAACTTTGCTGGATGTCCAACTGGAGGTGATGAGAAGAGAGGAGAAAAACAACCAGACCAATGGGAAGAGGCAGAGGTGACAAGAGATTGAGGCTCATTGAAGCCAAGGAAGGTTTTCAGGAGAGCCCATCAGTCCTGTGGTGCAGAGAGATCAAAGACGATGAGGTCCCTGGATTGGTCATTAGGATCATAGGTTTATGTCCATTTGGGCAAAGAGGAAGGGATGGGGACAAAGGAATCAACATCATAATGGGGAGCACTTAAGTAGGACAGAAAGGTTTGCAAAGCATTTCACATTCATCATCCCATATGAGGGAGGCACCATTATTATCCCAACTTTACAGATTATCACACCGCTGTTAAGTGTCTGAGGCCAGATCTGAGCTCAGATCTTCCTGATTCCAAGTCCAACAATCCACCCTCTGTGCCATCCAGCTGCCCTGTAGCTATGACCTAGGCTACGATCTCAAGGAGCTTCCAGTCTAATGAAGGGAAAAGATGAAGGAAAGGACTTTCTACCAAGGTTCCTTTTCTGTTAAATTAAATTCAAAAAGCATTTGTTAAACATCTATTGTGTGCCAGGTGCTGGGAATACAAACATAAAAATGGTTGTTCTTCCCATTAGGGAGCTTACTTCTTCTGGGGGTGGGGCACAATATGTCTGCACATACAGGATGTAGACAAAATAAATCCACAGTGATTTTATTGGGGAATTAGGAAAGGCTTTATGAAGGAGCAGATGCTGGAGCTAAGGACTGTAGGGCCCCAGTTGAAGAGCCAGAGATGAGGAGGGAGGGCATTCCAGGAAGAGGGGAAGTCTGGGCCAAGTCACAGAGGTAGAAGATGGAATGTCATCTATGGGGAAACGGTGAGCAGGCCAGCTGCGCTGGCACATAGACTGTCTGAGGAGGGTCTCATAGGTAATCAGTTTAGACAGACAGGGTGGGACCAGACTGGGAAGGGCTTTTGACGTCAAACAAAAAGTGTTTTATACTTAAGGTCATGGTGAGATGTTGAAGCTTCTTGAGCACAGGAATGATACAATCAGAGCTGTGCTTTAGGAATGCCCATTTTGCAGATGAATATAGAGGGATGCAGGAAGATCAGTTAGGAGGATATTGTAATAGTCTGGGTAAGAATGAATGAAGAAAGAAGATATTAAACATCTATTATGTGAGGGAAAAAATGATGAGAATGGAGCCTAGTGTGGCTGTGGTGTGGGTAGAGAGAAAGGCATGAGATTCCGAGGAGGTGGAATTGACAACACTCAAGGGTGGTGGGAGTAGGTGAGTAGTGGAGGAGAAGTCCTAGGCTGCAGACCTGGGAGACTGGACACATGAAGGTGTTGTCCTTGGCAGAAATAAGAAAGTGAGGAGGAGAAGGGAATTTAGGGAAAGATAACAAGTTCTGTTTTGGACAGGTGAAGCTTGAGATACCTCTGGGAATTCCAGGTGGAGGTCTAGCAGTCAGTTGGGTAGGTAGGATTGGAGATCAGGAAGAAGATGGCAGATGGATGGGGAGATTTGGGAGTCATTTCAATGGAAAAGGTAGTTGAAAGGTACCCAGGGTCTGGCTGGGTTCATCTGGCTGCATTGGATAAACTACAAAGTGTGGCTTTGTCTCCGCACCATCATACCAATTGATATGGGGTGGGAGGTCAATGTAGGGAAGGGGATTGGCCCACATTTAAAAGGACAAGTCAGTTCAAGGAGACAGCCTTGGATGACTCAGGATTCTCCTCGTCATCTCTTGCATGCTGCAGTCTTTCTCTAGAAAATGTACATAAAGTGCTTTGTAAACCTTAAATCGCTATAGAAATGTCAATGGTTATCAATAATAGAGGCTACACACTTGTCAATGTGTCTCATGAAATAATCACTGAGCAGTCAACCCTGTTACATAAGTCATAGATTTAGAAGACACCATTTAGTCCAACCCCTCATTTCACAGATGAGGGAACTGAGGCCCAGAGAGGTGAAGGGACTTTCCTAAGGTTACACAGATAGGAAATAGCAGAGTTGGAATTCAAACATGCAATCTCTGATTCCAAGGGGAAGGAGACACGCTGGCACCAGTGATTAAACCATTTAGCTAACAATCTTCCCTTCCTCCCAAGGGCTGTTGTTCATCTGTGTTTCTTCTTCTGAGAACTGCATAATGTTACAAAAACAATTAGCATGATAAATCAAATTAATATGGCAGGGATGAGTGGCTGCCTTCACGCCAAGGTGGGGCATCTGTGCATAAGCAATCCCTGGGCTTACCCTGCTCACCCACTTATACCATTGATCTTTGGAGGGACCAGAGCAGGCAATAACCAGCTTCCCTAAGGTGAAACCCAACAGACTTTGTTCCAGAAATGAAAAAACTAGTTATAGTGGGAAGACTGATGGGAAATAACACTACTGAGCATGGGACATGGTTTCTTTCCCCATACCAATGCAGCTGCAACCAGGAGGGCCCCTTCAGGGTGTCTACAGCCCGCTGAACCAGTTGTGAGTTAACTGCATGTATCCAGCCTCACTTTTCCTAGTAACTGGGGGCCGTCTCCAGTCATCCTGATCGATATCTGGCCACTGGACCCAGGTGGCTCTGGAGGAGAAAGTGAGGCTGGTGACCTTGCACAGCCCTCCCTCACTTAAATTCGATTCACTTGCGAGTCATGACATTATCTTCCCGATGTCATGGTCCTCTTTGAGAAGGAAGGACAAACAGCAACAATCCTAGTAACTGGGAAGGTATCAGTTCCTATCCTCTTGCAACTCAGGCCTTGGTCCAGGTGCCTGAGTCTGGGGATTTGGATGAGAGCCCAGAGGGGGCCGGGGCTGGGTCCTGAGACTGCATGTGGCTATGTGACATTACAATAGTTGTTGTTGGGTCATTTTAGTCATGTCCTACTCTCTGTGACTCCATTTGGGGTTTTCTTGGCAGAGATACTGGAGTGGCTTGCCATTTCCTTCTCCAGCTTATTTTATAGATGAAGAAATTGAGGCAAACAAGGTTAAATTACTTGTCCGGGTCACAGCAAGTAAGTGTCTGAGGCCAGATTTGAGCTAAGGAAGATGAGTCTTCCTGATTCCAGGCCCAGAACGCTATCCACTGTGCCATCTAGCTGGCCCTCTAATCTGACTAAAAGCTTTATAAATTAATGACTCTGGGAAAGGTGACATAGTGGAAGTACACAATGTGAGCCGCTAGTGGGTGGGGCCACTAAAAACATAAACACATTCTTCCTCAATCCAGGTGAGAGACTGAGACCTGTGAACCACCCATGTAGGACCAGAGCTAAAGGGTGACCGGCAACCCATGACCCCGAGATCCCGACAAAGGACAAACAAGTTGGCCAATACTCTCTGTGTCTCCTGGTGTTGCATTGGAACACATCACCTTGGATTATCAGCCCATTTTATTCCAATGAGTCAGATGCTTTTAAAAAAAAACCCTGGGGGCAGCTAGGTGGTGCAGTAAATAGAGCTCTGGCCTTGGAGTCAGGAGGACCTGAGTTCAAATCCAGCCTCAGACACATAACACTTACTAGCTGTGTGACCCTGGGCAAGTCACTTAACCCCAATTGCCTCACCAAAAAGCAAAAACAACAAAAAAAAACAGAAAAAAAACCCTGAGAAAGTAGACATAATAAAAAGTAGATAAAATGTGTTTTCCATACATCTCAGTTGGTTTTTGTCACTTTAAAGTAATAGCTAGCATAATATATTGCTTTAAAGATTATAGAAAATGCTTTACAAGTACTATCATTTCATCCTTGCAACAACCCTGGGAAGTAGATTCTATTATTATTTCCCTTTTGCCAATGAGGTAACAGAGGCAAACAGAAATTCAATGACTTGCCTAGGGTCACACAGCTAGTAAGGCAGTAAATACCTGAAGCTGGATTGGAACTCATGTCTTCCTGATTCTAGATTGGGTGCTCTATCCACTGTGTCATCCAGCTGTGTGATTTGCTGTAGAAAATAGTCTCTGAAGTCTTCCTTATTTTCATCAAAGATACTTTTGATGTATCCATGGGCCATTGCCATAAAGATTTGTATTGTGTTAAGAATGATAGGCATTTGGGTTAGTACTTGCTGATGACTTGGCTGCCAGTTTGGGGAGTAAAAGCCTTGTGTGTGGACTTTTTCATTTGCAGAATCTTACAGTGGGAAGAGATCTCAAAGGTCATCTTGCCCAACCTGTGCATGGCCACGAATCCCTTCTAGAATCACCAATAGTCCCCCAAGGCAACCATCCAGCCTTTGCCAGCCGTCATGTAGTGAGGGAGAAACCATTGCCTCTTGAAGCAGACCTTCCGCCATCTTCCAGGTAGAGATTAGCAAGTTTTTCTTTCACCTGCCTTTCACCTGCTTCTCTGTACTTTCCATCCATTGCTCCTAGGTTCATTTCCCTTTGGGGCTAAGAAGAGCAAATCTAATATTTCTTTTGTATGATAGTCATTTAAAATATACATCATCAGCTAGGTTATTAGTAAATTCCACAAATATTCATTAAGTCCTTTCTATACACAAGATATTGTGCTAGGCTCAGGAATTATAGACAGCTCCTACCCCTCAAGAGCTCACCTGCTATTGGAGGTATGTAAAAGGCACTCGGATAAATATAATGCGAACTTGAGGAGGCAGAGAGCTCCAGAGATTTTAGGGGATTCTGGGAAGACTTCGCAGAGGAATTGTCCTAATCCTTGAGGGGAGACAAGGATTGAGGAAGGCAGCGGTATAGTCTGGGTGTGGTGAATAGCTTGAACAAATGTAGGAGGAGGTGAACCACCAAATTCGGGGAGTAGCTCTTTGATCTGAAATGTGCAGTGTGTGAAGGCAGCAAGGGGAAACAACGCAGAAAGGTTTCTAGGAGCCAGGTCATGCATGTTCCCGAGTGCCGAGTGAGGGAGTTTGTATATTTTTTCCCCCAGAAGCTAGAGGGTTTTATGGAAGTTTATTGAGTAGGGAAGCAACCTGCATATCTAAATTGTCTCTTCTCTAGGTGAAATACGGCTACTTCATTCAGGCAGTTCTTCCATAGGGTAGTCTCAAATCCCATCACCGTCCTAATCACCTTTTTTGAATGTTATTTAGTTGATCAATGTCTTTCTTAAAACGCGTCTTGCCGGCAAGCAACAAGATACTCTCAATCTGGTGGTTCTCACCAACAAGGAGGAGCTGGTGGCCAGACTGAAATGATTGGAACCTTGGGAGGAAAGTGACTATGCCGTCTTAGCCTCTGTAGTCCAGTTGGTTATAGTTTGATCGACTCTCAGGAAAGTCAGATCAGATTTTAACGGGTTGAGAGAAAGCATCGATAGGGACCTGTGGACTAAAATTCTATGGGAGAAGTCAGCCTAAGAGGAAAAGGAGGTTCTCAAATATGAAATTCTGAAGAACCAAAGAGAAGCAATTTTGATGAAGAAAAGGGGAAATTGTTCAAAGGACCTGATACAGATGCACAGCGAGCTCATACCCCACTTAGACTAAAAAAAGGTTCAGAAGATAGAGGTAAGGACCGGTGATAGAGGATGAATTCAAAAGCCTGAAATGTTCCTGTGAGAAGTGTCAGAGGTCTTTCTCCAGCCATTCTCTCCTCCTCAACCCCTGCCTCACACTAGGGGACTTTAATATTTATATTGATACTCCCTCAAGCGCCTTAACCTCATAGTTGAAGTGGTGATCCTCCATTTCACATTTCTTGCTTCTTTAAAATTTACAGAATAAATTCTACGTTACCTTTAAAACTTTTCTGCTTGTCTGTGCTTCCTTCTAAACTTCCTGCTGTTCTCTTCTGTGCATTAAAAACCCCACATCCCTCCCCTTCTGCATTGATATTGTTCTCCCCCAGCCTACTTCCATTAACCAAGAGAATTTTAAAAAAAACTGCTTTGGAATAAATGAGCATGATAAAGCAAAGCTAAATCCACGCAATGACCATATTGAAACATGTATAACATCTCTGTTCCTTGTATCCATCACATCTCTGACAAGAGTTGACTAACCTGCTTTCTCGCAGGTCTTTTGGAAACATGGTTGGTCATTGCATTGATCAGTTATTAAGTCTTTCAGAGTTATTTTTCTTTACTATGTTGTTGTCCTTGGATAAATTGTTCTTCTGGTTCAAGTCACTTTTCTTTCTGTCAATTCATACTACCCAGGATGTTCTGAAATAATTTCTTTTAGCATTTGTTATGGTATACTAATATTTACATTTATATTCCACAACTTCTTCAGCAATTTCACAATCTAAACCCCTTTTTATTTTACTTCTTTTTTCTTCTCCCTCCCTCTTTAATCCCCACTTCAGGATGAGGAAGTTTGTTTTGCCTGTGACTAATCCTTTCCCAGTATTCTTCTTCTTCTTACCCCTGCCTCTTTACCCCCATCTTCCTATCCCCAAGTTTGACATATTCTGTATTTCTACACGAACTATTCATGTGTTGGTGGGCCCAACTTTCTTTTGTTCATTTCATTTGAGTGAGGGCCATCTAATTCCCACTCCTCGAACCCCTTACCCCCCTCTCCATGTTTGCATAGTCTTCCTGCACATCCCAACATGAGAAATAGCAAGTGTCCTCCTTCCATCTTCTTTCAATACTTATGTTTTCTGCCTTTTATACTTCCTTCTCTTTCTGCTATTCAAGTCCTCAGAAGATAACCAATTTACTTCCTCCCCCTCCCAAGTCCTTTTATTATTATTATTATTTAGCTCCCTCAATAGCTTTTGAAGACATTAAGGTCTTCAAAGACAAAAATGTCCTTTCAAATGAAGGGCTATTGGTTTCTTATCTCCCTTTTAGAATGTTAGCACAACATCACTCTATAGCTCCTTCCAATTGCCCAAATAAATGTACATTTTGGGGTTTCTATGGACTTTTATTTTATATTTCAAAGTTTTTCCTCAGCTTTTCCCTTTTATAGGAAATGCTTAAAAGTTTTCTGTTCCAATAAAGGTTTATTTTTCCCCTACAGTATTCAATTCAGCTTTGCAGGTTAAGTTATTCTCAGTTGCAAACCTTTTTTGGTTTTGGAATATTGTATTCAATATTTCTCATTTTTATTAACAATTGCCAGGTTTTGTTTTCTCTTGACTGGAAGTAACAAGTACTTAAAGTATTTTCTGGATGTTTGCAGCACTTATTTTTTTTTTTAATGTGTTGGAACTCTAGATTATGGTTATGACATTCTTGGAACTTTTCCTTTGGAGATTCCTTTCAGGAGGTGATAGGCAGATTCTTTCCCTTTTTATTTTGTCCTATGGTTCTAATAGTTCCAGTGGCTCCCTATTACCTCCAGGATCAAATATAAAATCCTGTTGGGCATTTAAAAAGCCTTTCTCAACGTGGCCCCTGCCTATCCTTTTGTCCAATTTGTCACTTTCTTTCATTTTTATTTGGTTGTTTAATCCATTCGCAGATAAAATCATGAGAATTAGGTTTTCATTTTCTTCCATTTGTACCTAATATTTTTTTTTTCTCTAGGATTTTTTTTGGTCTTTTTCTGCAAATACATTGCTTTGTTTCTTCAGTTTAGCTTAATGTACTTTCAAGCAATCCTATTTCCATCATTTCTTTTCAGTTTACCCTCAACCCCTCCTCCATTGGGTAGCCCTTTCCCTAGTTTTGAAGTTTTGCTTGACTTACTAATTCTCTTTTCTTTCTTTTAGTTTCCTTCTTTTCCTTTCTCAATTAAATAAATGAAATTACCTTACCTCTCGTTCCCCTTCAGTTTTTTGTTTTTTTTTCATCTTTTCCCCATCTTTTTTGCTTTTTTCTAATAAAAAGCATGTATTTCCCTCACTCCCTTGATTAATTTTTTTCCCTTTCTATCCATATACACTTTTGTTCTTTGAGTCATGGTCCTTATACTATTTATTCCTTCTTTATTCTCTGTAAAAATTCTAAGGTATCTATTGAATTCCTTCTTCAAAAAGGTTTTTACTCTATTGCTTTGTAGATCTTGTTGCTACCCCCCCTTTCCTGTCATGCCTCACTCTTAAAAGTATTCATTCCTTTAGGAAACAGGATAGAAATATTATTCCATGGTAAGAATTTTCCTTTGTCCTTCATTGTGTTGCCCTTTTGCTGCCCCCCCACCATCATTTTCTTTCTATTTGCCATGAAATCCCCTCTCTGAGTTCGTGCTTTTCCTCCCTCCTAGTTTTCACTTGCCCCCAGAAGCCCTGACTCCCCTTCTTCTGAGGCAAGATGCTGTCCATGGAGACACAGCCCTCTCTTGAATATAATGGTCTCTCTAAGTGACAAATTCCTACATATTATACCCATTTAAGGTCCCATCTCCCATTATAGAATATCTCCTCCTCACGCGGCCTTCTTCAGTGGGATCCTCTCCCACCACCAAGATTTTCTTTAAACAGGATTTTATATATGATCTAACAGATAATAAAGAACCACTGGAGTTGATCAGGTTTGGGCAGAGGGAGTTACTTGGTCACACCTAAGCTTTTGGAAAATACTTTGGCAGATGAGTGGAGGATGAATTGGAGTAGGGGAGAGAGTCGAGGCAGAGAGGCCAATGAGAAGGCTATTGAAACGGACCAAGAAAAGGAGAACCAATATAAAAGTAGTGGCCGTGTGAGTGAAGAGAAAGGGAAGTATACTAGAGATGTGGTCAAGGTGAAAATGTTGTTATTATTCAGTTATGTCCAACTCTCTGTGACCCTATTGGAAGGTTTCTTAACAAAGATACTGGAGTGGTTTGCCATTTTCTTCTCCAGCTCATTTTACAGATGAAGAAACTTGGGCAAACAGGGTTAAGTGACTTGCCCAGGGTCACACAGCTAGTAAGTGTTTGAGGCTAGATTTGAACTCAGGAAGATGAGTCTTGCTGACGCAAGGCCTGGTCCTCTATCCACTGCACCACCTTGCCGCCCGATCAGGTAAAATTGATCAAATTATTATTATTATCTCATTTTATCCTCACAATAACTCTGGGACGTAGGTGCTGTTATTTCTGTTTTACAGATAAAGAAACTAAGGCAGCTGTTAAATGATTTTCTCGGGGTCACACAGGCTTGCAAATGTCAAAGCTGGATTTGAACCCAGATTTTCTTGACTTGAGGTCCAGTACTCTATCCACTGAACTGCCTCTTTGTCTCTACTTGGCAGCATTTATAGACAGTGCTTTTTTTTTTTTAAGGTTCACAGAGTGTAATTTTGAGATCATTTGATTCTCATGATAACCCCGTAAGAGAGGTGCTATTATTATCCCCATTTTATAGATTAAGGAACTGAGGCTGAGGCTAGAGGTCTTCAAGCAGAGACTAGATAACTATATGTTAATTATGTTACAGCGGAGATTATCTTGGGTATGAGTTGAACTAAATGACGTTGAGGTCCCTTTCAACTTTTGAATTCCTACTTTTATTTGTGCCACCATGCATTGAGGAAAACCGGGTCAAGATAATAGGTCATTCTTGTGGAACAGTGATTGTCTGCCCCTGACCCCACTAGCCTAAAGGTCAAGAGTGTTCAATTTCATCCCTTCTCCAGGGTTCTCTGGTACCTTTAGGGGATGAAAGTGTAATTCCTCATCTCTGTCATGGGCTCAAGCCCCGCTGATTGTGTTCCCCTAATTTTAGGTGTCTGAGCACCCCGATTCCATGTGATCACTTAACAGTCAGATTCATTTTTGTAAAGGAACATTTACTTCAAGGTAATCTGAGCAGGTGCTAAACAACCTTCACGCTTTTAAAGAGTCACAGATATAATAAGTACAGGCATTTTCTTTTGTAAACTTTGACACTCCTGTGCTTTTTCCCAAGGCCCATTTGAAATGTTTATTTTTCTAGTGTTGCCTGGATCGAAGCCAGGCAGCATTAAGGCCTGAAGATTCTGATTTTCCTGGTGATAAAAACAGAATATTTTTTCCTATTCCTTTATATTTGATATAGAGAAGGGGAGTTTAAGATAACAAGTGACTGAGTAGAAATGCCTATGAACCCCACCCAGTCCAATCAAGAAGGTTCCTGTTTGACTGGAAACCAGGGTTGTAGAAGAGCATTTGATCCAGCAAGTGGGAGGATTCCAAATTTGGCTAGGGAATGTTCTGATGGGGAAGGGCCATTCTCTCTGAGACTTGCACAGAAAGCCGGGCACACAGATATGGAACTCTTTCATACTCCGGAGAAGACAAAATCCCACATTAGTCTGTGAGTCATAAGATGGATGAATTTACATCCTGACCAGCAGAACTTTTATTTCCATTTAGATATGTTCTTAGAAAGGGATACCGAGGGGCACAAAGATATTCATGTTTATTCTTTAGGTCCCATCATTCTAACAGTTCTAAATACACCTAATTGTCTGATTGATTACCCATCTTTTGCCTTCCCTTCTACAGCTTTTTCCTGTTCTGTGTGGTAACATTGCTTGAACTTTTCCACTATTCTCCTCCGTGATGTTTTTCAGATGAACTCATACTCTAATCTGGTGCTGTTCTTGACTGTCTATCATTTTTCCTCATCTTGCAAAGGAGAACAAGTGTTTTCTGACCAAGTTGGTCAGGTACCATTTGTTCCCTTTATTATGATAAACTGCTTTATATTGCTTTATTTGTGTGGATGCTTCCTAGGTGTGCGATGTTGGCCAACGTATTTAACTTCACTGACTCTCAGTTTCCTCATCTGTATAATGGAGATAATCATAGCATCTACCGCACAGGCTTATTATGATGCTCAAATGAGATAACACATGAACACCTTAGAGCACCATATAAATGTTAGCAATTGTTATTGGTTACACTTCTCTAAGAAATGATGACAGTCAGTGACGTTCACTTTTGTTTAGTTTCACTTATCAGAGTCAGTAGCTTACTTGAGTAGTTGTTTTTTGTTTCTTTTTTTTGCTGTTCTCCTGCAATCTTACCACACACTGACTATTCATTCTGAAACAACTTCCATGTTGGTAAAGGAAAATATGTCCATCAACAATTTATGATGTGGTGAGTATAAAACCAAAGACAATGGAAGGGGAGCCTTAATTTTCTCATGTGTAGAAGTGAAGCCATGGCCCTGAATGACCTTTAAGGCTCTTCCAAGTGTTAATGGTCTATGTCAGGGGTGGGGAACCTGTGGCCTCGAGGACACATGTGACCCTCTAGGTCCTCAAGTGTTGCCCTTTGACCGAATCCAAACTCCACAGAACACATCCTCTTAATAAAAGGATTTGTTCTGTAAAACATGGACTCAATCAAAAGGCTGCATCCAAGCACCTTAGAAGCATGTGGTCTTGAGGCTGCAGGTTCCCCACCCCTGGTCTAAGATATTAGTAGAGGTATGGAGTAGCCAATAGTTCTGGAATATATCTCTTGAAATATAAGTCAAATCGTGTTTGTTATTGTTTAAAGTTAAGCTTGCAAAAATCACTTCAATATTTCCCTGGATCTATGATTGCAACAGTGTGGTAACTTCCTCCCCTAGTACAGAGCTCAATGCTCTCCACAGCTTCTTATTCTGTGCAATTTTTGTCCATATTTTCTCACAATTACTCCATAGAGAATCATCCCCCAACCAATATGTCAGAAGCATCCTCCTGACTTTTTAATATTTCATGGTTATTAGCAGCAACTTATGAATGTATTACCTATCCAATTATTTATCTCCCCTTTTTGCTATGTAGCTAGTCCTTTTTCTTTTCTAATAACGTGAGTACTTGGGTTTTTTGGATGCCTTTTTAATGCCACTTCTTATGCACAAAGTCATTGTTGCTGATACGCTGTAGTGTACTTATGTTTGCCATGAGTCTTTCCCTTGCTATTTGGGCAACTTTGATCATCTTGATATTCTGATGTTCCATGATGCACAGACTAAGCTCGGAAATGAATTGCAGTTCAGACTGGATCACAGCTGGGAAATGGGGCAATATTTTCAGTAATGCGAAGATGATTGCTGTTGTGAAGATCCATCTTTTTTAATGCCAATGTTCTCACAATGGAAACATTTCTTTAACAAACTAATAATGCTTCATGACGTTGATTTGTGGAAGGCGAGAAAAATAAAAAATTTTAATTGTTATCCAAAGGGCCAAGGAAAGAGGATGGGGGTGCTTGTTAGTAAGGATAACGTGCATCTGCATGGTTATACCAGGCTATTGCATACTTGGGCAATGCTCCTAAACTAATTTCCCATCTCCTAATTTTATAATAGTCTGCAATTTAAACATGGATTCATGGACTACATCAGCTCTTCCTCGTCTCTCACAATGAGAATTCTACTTTTTCCTAATCTAAGATTCTATGACTTTCTGCTCTAATTATTGGCTGGACTTCCATTGTTAATGCATTTTCTATACGCTTCCTATTCTGGCTCTCATTGCAAGAAGTGATGATAGGGAGAATCCATATTTGTCTCTCATTTCAAGGGTTACAGAGCTATTTCTCTGCAATAATCTTGTGAGGTAGACAGCAGCAGAGAGGTCAGTGGATTTCAAAGAAAGATGATGAGTTGTCAGGGTCCCTGGTCTGAACTCCCAGCCCTGTTTGAACAAATCCCTATGCCTCTCTGGCCTTCAGATTCCTGTAAAATGAAGCATAGATCTCTAAGGTCCCGATTAGCTCTTTGAGTCTACAGTCTACCTTTGTTCACTGCTCTTCTCAGCCCTCCCTTTCTCCTTTGCTTTGACCACACCCTCTCTATGCTCAACCACATAGGAGCTCATCTGATCAGTGTTGATGCCAGCTGTATTTTCCCCAAGCCCACTTCCCATGACTCTGTTGTGTGGCCCCATTGGGATGGGATTATTCACAGAGAATCTCCGGGGAATATTGCCCAAGGAAGCCACCCATGCCCTTCTTTGCCTCTGCACTTCCAACAACCCTGTTCTTCCCATCAGACTGACCCACTTTGATCTAACTCTGCCTGTCCTTTCTCCTCTTCAGAAATCTCCTGGACTCTATGGCTTTTTTCTTATTCGCTTCTTCCTTCCTTTGCCCATTACCGGCCTAGACCTGTGCTGTCTTCCAGGTCTTTTTTTACCCAACTAGAACACTGGGTCTGGAGTCAGAAAGACTGATGTTCAAATCTAGCCTTGGACACTTAATAGCTGTGTGATCCTGGGCAAGTCACTTAACCTCTGATTGCCTCAGTTTCTTCATCTGTAAAATGAGGATTGTAGTAACATCTACTTACCAGGATTGCTATGAGGATCAAATGACATAATATTTATAAAACTCTTAACACAGTGCCTGGAACATAGTAGGCACTATATATGTCTTTGGGCAACTAGATGGCACAGTGAATAGGGCACTGTGCCTGAAGTCAGGAAGACCTGACTTCAAATCGGGCCTCACTCACTAGCTGGGTGAACCTGGGCAAGTCACTTAACCCTGTTTGCCTCAGTTTCCTCATCTGTAAAGTGATCTGGTGAAGAAAATGGCAGACCACTCCAATATCTTTGCCAAGAAAACCCCTAGTGGGTTTGGAAACCCAAAAGAGTTGGACATGACTGAAACAACAGAACAACATATACACATTAACTGTTAGTATTATTATTAGTAGTAGTATTATTAACTAGATGTTGGGCCTGCCATCACTTGACCAATCCTTGACCTCTTAAGCCTGAGCTTAGGAATGATATAGATGTATCTCAATTTACTCGTGACTCTCTGGTCCTTCTCTTCTAGTTTTGGGTTAAGTTGCCCTGACAATACCCCACTCAGACAAACTGCCTGAATCAAATTGGTTTTCAAATGTTGTTTTCTATAAGAAATAGCATTCTTTAACTGGAGCAGAGGTTTAAATGTAGATTTATATAAATACCTGATAGATCACTAGGAGGTAGGTGTTTCTGGCACATTTCTCGGTTCCTAATTTTGTTCCAGATGATTAAAAGCTGACTGACTAATTTATTTTCCTTTCCTGTAGCAAGAACATTTAGTGTACAGGGTCAATGGGATATATTATGCTACTTTTCTTCATGCACTGCTACTACAGGAGCAACAGTTTCCATATGACCCAAATAATTCATCTCTAGAAGGAGGCTATGATGCATCCAGAGCATCCGTCTTCGGCTCGTACAAGATCATCCGGGAGCTGGACAATATGTCAGTTCTGTAGAACGAGAAGCTAGTGACAGGTCTAGAGGAAGAGTTACTTAGAGTTGTTCAAGCACAACCTGGCCCTTTCAACCTTCCAAGTGTGCTTACATTTTCCCTTCTACACACTTGGTAGAGTGGATGATAATTCAGTTCCTGGAGCACATTTAAGGTCTTTCTCCTGGTGGACATGGGACTTTAGGGGCCTCCAGATGTGGACTTGACCTCTCCTTGGTGATATCTTCATAGGGGTAGTCGGGCTAGGACTTACCCTGGACATGCCTTGACATGTGAAAGCATTTTCTAGAGAAGGTTTGGTATGGTCAATTGACCAACTTGCATTACCATTTGGGAATCCTGGGTCCCAGCTAGGATAGATAGCAGTGCTGAAGAGAGCCATGTCAAACATGAAGCTTTGCCAAATGGGGAGTGGCCCTGTATTTTTGTTCAATGTTTACAGTTTTGCTGGGGGAAATGTAGCTGTAATCCACTCTGTCAAATTGGTCTGGGACCTGTGGATGTGCTATGTTGAAAGGAGACGCATCCAAGAAATTAGATTCATGTACTCAGAACTGAAGCTATTTCCAGAAAGTCCTGGCCCAATGGAACAGATTGGACCCAGATTCTTCTCTTTATTTGATCCCATTCATTGGGACAATGATGCTTGTTTGACTCAGTGACAGATTCTGACTTTGTGGGTGAAGGGATGAGGCTGTGTGTGGGGAAAAAAAAGATGATTTTGTTTGCTTGGACCGTGCTGGCTCCGTATGTTGCCCTGGGCTATTCATACTTTTTTTCCTCTGTCTTTCAATGATTCAGAATCTTTCTCTTCTGATATTCCCAGCTCTTTCCCAACATGACTTCAACAAGTAATGAGACCAAGTAATTTGAGTAACCATTTATTGTAGATTCAATTTTCCATTAACATCCGCCTAATATTTCCTTTGTCCATTTCAATTAAACCTTTTCCTGACTTGAGTCTGTTCTTATGCACATCTTTTAGACAATTCTCTTCTTTCCCTTCTGGGTGGGAAGCATGTATTCCTTCCTAGAAGTGACTTAGCCATCTTCATTCTTGGGTTCATTTGGTCCTTTAACATTATTCTTGAAAGTGAATAATAATTAAATCACCAAATTTTTTTTTAAATCACTAAATATTTGACTGGTCACCTACTATACCTGCTAGGTATTGTAGGGGACACAAAAGAAACCATTGCCTTTGGGGAATTCATAGTTCAGTTGGGAAGACAAGCCTTAAATATTTGGGAAAATACATGGCAATATGTGATCGAGTGTGAGATTGTGTGCGAGACTGCGTGCTTCAGCCTATCAATACTGAAGGTCAGAGAAGAATGCAAGGTGATGGTAATAACTGAGTTCAGCTCTGAAAGACAGACACCATTTGGATAAGAAAGAAGGGGATGAGATTATTGCATTGAGCAATGTCCCCCAGAATATTTCTCTAAAGACAGGCAACTGAAAGGAAGTTTATCTGGTACAGTTTCCCCTGAAACTGTCTCCTCTTCCAAATTTCCCTCTTTCTGCTGAAGGTGCCACCACTTTTTTTTGGTGCCTTGAGTTCATAATCACACTACTGTTTCTTTCTTCCCTGCAAAACTTTCTTGACTGCCACAGTCTCCTCCCACCATGGTGGTATCTCCAAATGAACCGGGATCCCAAATTCTGGCCAGTTAACCTCTGCCACCCCCAAACCACTCACATGTCATCAGCCTTCCCACTCTTTGGATCAAATGAGATAATACGTGTAAAGTGTTTCACTCAGTGCTTGGCACACAGTAAGTGTTTAATAGATGTTTGTCCCCCTTGCCCCTTGTCTGCTCTGCACGTCATTTAAGGAGCTATGTAGACAATGATCCTTCCAGTGCAGACAGCATTAGCTTCACTCATTTCTGCCTCCTGGCCCTATAACATGCCAATTCTATGACAAAGACTCGAGTGGGACAAAGGTCTTGGAGATGTGAATGAGTAGGGTGGCTGTGTAATCAGATCAGCATGGCTAAAGGAGGTGGTACAGTCTGAGTGCTGGATACAATTAGATATGGCGGGTCAGACCAGATTGAGAAGGCCTTTGAGGGTCCTGCTTTTCTCTTTTGTATCAGCTTGCTCTCCCCAGTTATTTTCTCCATTGTACCCATTCTACAAAGCTCAGAGAATTTAAGTTACTTGTATTTGGCTTTATGACTAGTGAGGCCACACAGCCACGCCTGGACCCAGAGTTAGTGGCACTTGGTCCAGAAGTCTTTTCAGTGCACCCAATCATTGCCATTTCTAGGCTGGAACCTTGATTACCACAGATTTTGTATCTCCTTTTTTTGCATGATATGAATTAAAAGATGTTCACATTTGATTTGCCTGCTATTTTTTATGTTATACTGATTTTGACTTCCCCAATTTTGCTGAAGCTCAACTCTTACTTTTTCTTCTACTTCATTTATTCAAATTCTCCCCATGCTTTATCCTTCAAGGCCTCACTTATGTCTTACCTTGAAAGTCTCTTTCTGTCTCTACAAAGATCAAGAAAAGAAATGGACTGTTTGTGAAATGGCCATAAGAAAGCACCATCAAATAACTCATATTTCTGTTATACTCAATGGTTTACAGAGCATTTTACTCCCCAGAACTCGGTCAGGTAGTGAGGTAAGTGCTCAGAGGAGGAAGCTGGAAGACAGGTTAGACCACACAGCTTGTGTCAAAGGCAGGAGTGAAGCTTCTGCCCTCTGGCTCTAAGAGCAATCTTCATTTCACTGGAAACCTGGTAACTCTTTGTCCTCACTACCTGGCTTCTTAGAATGGGATGTTGCTTCCAGAACTGATGCTTCTGAAGCCAGTCAGAAGAAGGTGTCATCTTCAGGTTCTAAGATTTTCCTGATTTCATGAGTGTTGCACCTTTAAAATTGCCCCCATTCTCTTTGGTGCCCCACCCCTCCCCAAGGGAAAATTGAAAGAGATGAGACTCATGGTAAACAGGGAAAACACTGAAACCTATTTAAGAGCAGCCCCAAGTTCATTGTGCTTCTTAAGTTAATTACATTCTCTTTGACTTCCAGCCAGGTCCTTCTCTGGGACTCCATAGAGACTTGGCCACCTTTCCCATCCATAGACTGGACTGCCAGTTCGCCTGCCTTCTTCCTTTCCTTAGTATGTCCCTTAATCCTTAAACAATGGAAAAAAACCCAGATCATTCCTGAGTGTTTTTTTGTGTGTCCAGCGGGGTGGTAGGTGCTGTGGGCTATCCATGAGAAAATGCATGAACTTACCTTCGGATCTGGAAGAAAAAAATTGATATGTGAATCTACTGGAAAAATTTGGTCAAGTGGAAAGAGTGTTGGAGTTGGAGTTAGAGGGCCTGGGTTTGAATCCTGCTTCTGTTATTTATTACTCATGTGACTTCATTTAGGCTCTCAAGGACTCACTTTCTTCACCTCTAAAATAAGGATCTTGAACCAGAGGATCTCTGTGATTCTTCTCAGCTCTATGACCCTAAGAACAATGTCAAGACTAAAATACATACAGAAAGAGGTTAGAAGGAGTGTTTCCTAGTGCTTAGAACACTAAAACAGGCATAGGGAGTGCTGGGTCTATGGTGGTAAAAATGGAAATTAAAAAGACAGACAGATGGAGGAGGTCATATGGAGGAGTGGAGAGAAAGTTGGCCTTGGAGTCAGGAAGCTCTGGGTTCAAGTTCCATCACTGACATGTATGTGCTTCTTTTATGACTGGGCAGGTCACTTCATCTCTCACTGTGTCAGACATCTCTTATCAGTTGTTGACTCACTTTGGTACAGAGAGTTTCCTCATTGGGAGCTGCTTATACCAAGGAAATCACAAGTACAGACCAAAGCAAAACTGTGTAGCTCAAGTTCTATAGCAACTCTCTTGAACCCCCTACCCCAAGTCCCACTGGCAGGTTGGGGTCCCCTAGAAGGTGGGTGCTACAGCTTCACCTCAGGGCTTTTGGGATACCTCTGAGGACCTGGGGGTTGTTTTCTGGTATTATAGTTAGTGTTATGAGCCCCAGTGGGACTTTGTCCTATGATTATCAATTGATATCAATTGGACAACCAGACCTATTTAGCTTTAGAAGTAGTATTTACTGCAGTGACATAGTTGAAATAGTTGGTACAAAACATCTCCCCTAGAAGTCTGTGACACATTTTGCCCCTGGTACATAGAGATTCCAGGGGAAAGTGGGCTCAAGTGTAGAGAATGCATGTGGCAGAGGGTTAACTCCCAGCTTTGGGAAGTCCTTTTGCTGGAGTCTTCAAGATAGTCCTTTCAGATATGGTGTCACTTTTCTGCTAGGCTTCTGGTAGAACTGTGAACCTGCCTTTCCTCAGCATATCCAGTCTGTCCTCACTTCCCAATGCAGACCCCAATGGGGAGAGCACTGCTCTCTCAAGATCGCTGCTAGAATACCGATGGAAGTGAGAGGTCCTAGATTCCTTCAAGCTTGCAAGGTCCTCTTTTGGCTGGGGTGAGGAAGAAGGAAGGCAGCTGCTACTGAACCCATGTTCTCCCTCCATTCAGGCCCTTCTCCTTCTCAGGGCCCAAACTGGAAGGCATCTTCCATATTGTTAGATCTCTCAGGTTCTGAAATAGCTCTTGGTTTTATACAAGATGTTCAAGGTGTGACCAAGTCCCTTGACCCATCTGAACAGATTTACTATAGGATGTAGACAGGTCTTCAGGCTTTGTTATATTAGTAAGCACAGAAATGTGTTCTCCTCTGATCAATATATCAGGATACAAAGCCTCGCCATTTTCTTTACGGTTTTGATCAATCAATTGATTAAGCTCCTCAATCTCTACTCCATGGGGCAGCTAAATGGCTCAGTGGGTAGAGCGCCAAATTTGGGGCTAGGAAGTTGTTGCTCAGTGGTCTCAGTCATGTCTGACCCTTTGTGACCCCGTTTGGGGTTTTCTTGGCAAAGATACTGGAGTGGTTGGCCATTTCCTTCTCTAGCTCATTTTACAGCAGAGGAAACTGAAGCAAACAGAAAGACCCGAGTTCAAATCTGGCCTCAAACATTTTCTAACTGTATGACCTAAACTCTCTTTACTTCAGTATCCTCCTCTGTAAAATAATAATAGCTTTTACCTCCCATGGTTATTGTGAGAATCAAATGAGATAAGAAAACACTTAGCACAGTGACTGGCAGATAGAAAGTGCCATGTAAATGTTGTCTAAGACGTTTATTATAATGATAATAATAACAAACATGGATATAGTTTCAAGGTTTCAAATCACTTTACATATAGTATCTCATCTGATCTTCACGAGAGCTCTTGTCTTCTTATCCCTATTTTGTAGATATAAGAGACATTTATGAAAGGGAAAGTGACAGAGCCTTCGTTCTGCCTGTCTTCCTTTCTTTCTTCCTTACTGGAACTTTGAAAGATTTTTGTCAAATCTTTGGAAAGACATTTTGAAGAACTTGGAGAATGGGAGAGATCCTGTAGGCCTAGGTAAGAACAAAGAATTAAAGGTGCGAACCTTGGTCAGTGATTGACGTTGATTCTTGGCGAATTGCTTGAACATGTTATTAAAGGGGCAGGTTTGTTTCTATCTGAAAGAGGGAGTGGTGATGATTGAGTGCTAGCAAGGTTTAATTAAGAGCTCATCATACCCAGGTGGCATGTGAGTGTGTGTGTGTGTGTGTGTGTGTGTGTGTGTGTGTGTGTGTGTTTTGTTGTTCTTACTGACTGCAATATTAGGCTAGTGATTGGGGGAATTCTGCAGTTTAGCTTTTTTATATTTCAACAGAACATTTGGCAAGTCTTCTGTGGTATCCTCATAGACAAGATAGAGATGTGACTTAGAGGATGGTACAGTAAAAAAGCATGAAATTGGCTCAGTGATCATGTCCAAATCAAATTCATTAATTTTTGTTCAGTCATGTCTGACTCTTGGTGACCCTATTTTCGGTTTTCTTGGCAAATATACTGGAGTGGTTTGCCATTTCCTTCTCCAACTCATTTTACAGATGAGGAAACTGAGGCAAACAGGATTAAATGACTTGCCTGGGGTCACATAGCTAGTAAGTGTCTGAGGCCAGATTTGAGCTCAGGAAGAAGAGTCTTCCTGACTTCAGGCCCAGTACTATCCACTGCACTACCTCGCTGCCCAAAGTCATTAATATCTCCATAAAATTGTGGAGGTCCCTAGTGTGGTACCCTAACCATCTCTCCTTGGCTTTATGCTGTTCAACTTAAAAAAAAAATCAGTGACTTAGATGAAAGCATTGACCAATCAATCAACAAGTATTTATTAAGTGCCTACTATGTGCCAGGCACCAGATAGAAAGACAGAAAGAAAACAGTCCCTGCCCTGAAAAAGCTCATTCTGATGGCATATTTATCACATTTGAAGATGCCATGAGGCCAGGAGATAGAGCCAACATGTTGGATAACAACACCCAAAGCTCTAGACAGGCTATAGGAATAGGCTAGATCTGCTAAGATGAAATGTTATAGTGATCAATATGAAGTCCTTCACTTGGGTTAAAAACAATGACCTTCCACAAGGACCAGATGGGTGAGGCATGGAGAAGAGAACAATCTGTCTTAGAAAGAGCTAGGGATTTCAGTGTTTGAAAAACTCAATGAGTCAACAATGTGCTAATGTAGCCAAAAATGCTAATGTAATATTAGAATACATTAAGAAAGGCTGAGTGTCCTGAATGAGGACAATGACAGTGCTGCCGAACTCTGCCATGATTAGGTAGTATATGGTGTATTGAATTCAGTATTGGGTGCCACATTTTAGGAAGGACACCAATTCATTAGCTCTTAGGTATTCAATGATCATCTCTTTGCAAACTACTCACACATACACACATCCAGTCCCAATCTCTCCCCAGTCCTACATCACTAGCTGCTTTCTGCACATCTTTGCTCAGATACCGTATTGGAATCTCCAATTTAATATGTCCAAACTAGAACTCATGATGCCTAATTTGGTGATTTTCCAAAGTTCCATATCTTGGTTCCTTTGCTGTTCTCACATCTCTGAGGTCAAGCACTTGCTGTTCTTTCCTCCAAGAAGCTGGGTCCTGAACCTCAACATCGACCAGGAAATCTTCTGTTAACACTCCATCTCTGCCTCTTCCTCTATGTCCGCCTTGGGGGAACAGGGTTCCCTGAGTGGGGAACAGAATGGGAGGGTTGGGGACACTGCCTGGATGTACAGGTTTCACTTCCAGGAACCAGAAGCTACTGTGTGTATGTGTTAGCTCTGCCTTGGTTATCTGGTCTATTTGCTCGTATTTATAGGACAGATTCTGAGGACTCAGATCCACAATAGCCAGATATCAATGAATCATCAATGAGGATACTCACATCTTGTACAGGGAGATGTCTTCCAAAGCTGAATAAAGCCCTTATTGAGACGGGGGTCCCTCCTCTCTAACACTGTACCTATGGGCTCTATTTTCACTCCCCCGCTCCTTGCACGGGTCCAGGAGGGAGTTAGAATATTGCCCTCCCCATTGCCACTTCCAGACTCTACCTTTACCACTATTGCTCAGCAACCTGTTCTTTGAAGTACGCAGTATCATCATTTTCCACCCAATTCAGATTATGGTGGCTGTTGTATAGCAGCCGCTAGATCATTCTTCCTCTTTTCTTTCTTTTTTAACGTGTAATTTTTAATTTAAATTCTTTCTCAATTACATGTAAATTTTTTTAACTTAAATTTTTTTTTGAGTTCCAAATTCTTTCCCACCATTCCTCCCTCCCCTTCCCCCTTCTTTAGAAGGCAAGCAAATCGATAGATTTCTACATGTGCAGTCATGCAATTTTCCTCTCTTCTCAAAGAGTTCAGTACTTGACTCATTGTCTTGCTCTCCCCCCAATTCCTGCTCTTATGCTAGGCGACTTCCACGTCCATGTTGATGTCCCTCAAATTCCCCTAACTTCTGAATTCCTCAGTCTCCTTAAGTGTCATGACTTACTCTTTCATTCTACTTTACACCTTCATTGTACTGGCATTTCCCACCATGCAGAAGTTTTTCACTTCCTTGATTAAAAACTCTGCCATCCCCTTCTCTTATTGTACTGTCCCAGATAATTAAATTTCTCCCTATGCCCATAAAGATGTTCAATCCCTCTCCTCTTCTGTGCTTTCTTAGGCCATTACCCCTGCACTGAATACACTTCCCTCTCTCTAGTCTTGACTTGGTGGTTAGTTAGCCAATTCGATTCCACACTGTCCTTTGCTCTAGAATCCCTCACCCTTATTTCTTCTCAAATCTCTGCCCTGAGCTACTTTCACCATCCACCTCTTCCACTCCTACTTATAATACTGCTTAATTGAACTAGAGAAAGTGTCACAACCAGGTTGACTTGGGTGAACATTATACATTCAGGTTGTCTAGTAGCTCTCATTGCAACAAGGTGGTCCTTTTTTTCCTCCCTAATTGAGTCCCTGTCTCACCTCTCAAAAGTCTTTCCCAAACCTAGAGCTTCTCACAGAAAACCACAACTTTTGCTTTACTGAGAAATTTGAGTCCATTTGAAATGAGTTCTTTTTCTCCCTTTCTGTTTATCTGAATCTCCCTTAACATCCCCCTTACTCCTCTTACCCCCAGTTTCTGACAGTGAGGTGGTCTTTCTCCTTGCTTTCAAAGCCAACCCCTCTATGTGTGCATTGGGTCCATTTCATCTGCCATCTTCTCCAGCAGATTATCACTCCCTTTTCCACTCATTGTCTTTCTATGTAATCTTTCCATATCAACTGGTTTCTTCCATATTGCTTTCAAACATGCAATCCTTCAAAAACTAGTTCCTATATCCTACCATTCCCTCAAGCTATTGTCATATATGTTCTGTCTTTTATGGCCAAATTCCTAGAAAAAGCTGTCTATACTTGCTGTCTCCATCTCCCCTCAACCCTTTGCAGTTCAGCTCCTGACCTCATCGCTCAACTCAATTGTGTCTTTTTATCTTCAGTGCCTGGCAATTCACTCCTGAATCCTTTAGATGTTGTGATCTCTATGGATTTAGCACAGGAGATGAACTTTCTTTCTATGCCTCCGCTTCCCAATTTGTATAATGGTGATAGATATTAGCACTTGCCTCTCCTCAAACTCCCAGTAGGGAAAGAGGATTCGTGAGTGTGAACTTTATAGGAACCACCCCACATAATTGTAATAAGTGATTTCATCTTCCTGGTCATTCCTTGTACCCTTCCATTATTGTTTCAATTATTTGCCTTTACCTTGAAAACATAGGTAAAAAGATTCTCTGTGTGAAGATTGTGTAATATGACTTAACCACCCAAGAGAACATGGAGAGTTTGTAGTTTAAAAGCCTGTGGTCTTTTAAGGTAATGGCTTTTGAGAGATCAGGTTAGAGGAGTATGGACTTTCTTAGCTTTGCAAATCTCCATGTGTTTTTACTCATGTAAAAAGATTTAGTAAATGTCAGTGCATCACCCAGTAGCAAAGGGCTGTGGCTGGTTGATATGGGTCCTATGTGGAGCCCTGAAATGCCTCAGGAAGCTGGATTGCTTCAGACAGTTCTCATGGGCCACCTGGTTCTGACATTCTAGATTTTTTCATACTTTCTTCCTCTCTCCATGCTCCCATCTCCAACATCTGGACCTTGGCCTAGCAACCAACCAACCAAGTATTTATTAAATACTTATTATGTGCAAGTATCCTGGTAGACACAGGACTGCAAAGATGAATGAAACAGTCTGCCTGCCCTCAAGAAGCTTGCCATCGACAAAATACCTACCTGTAAGCAAGAGGGCTTGGATTTCCCTCTTCCTCTCTCCCTCCCAATTGATATAGTCACAGGACATCTCTTTGGCTCCTTGAACTGTCTGTGTGTCTTTAAAGATCACCCAGGGTGTATAGCCAATCATTCTTTGTCCAATAACTTTGCTCCCTTCCCACTCAGTGAAAGGACATCAGGTTTCGAAGAGGGATAACAGGAAGTTAACAAACACTTTCTGTCATCATTCTAACACCTCATTATCATTGATGACATGTGACTTCCTTGACTAGACTGGGTTGGTGGAGGTACTAAATCTCCCCCCTTTATATACAAAATAAAGGTAAAATAATTCATGAGTCAGGAAGACCTGAGTTTAAATCTGGCCTCAGACACTTACTAGTTGTATGACCTTGGATAAGTCATTTAACAATGTTTGTCTCAGTTTCCTCATATGTAAAATGAGTGGGAAAAGGAAATGGCAAACCACTCCAGTATCTTTGCCAAGAAAACTCCAAATGGGGTATCGAAGAATCAGATAAGACTGAAATGGCTGAACAACAACAATTCATGAGGAGAATGCACTAGCAGCTTAGGGAATCAGGAAAAGCTTCAGGTAGAAGGTAACACTTGAACTGAACTTTGAAGGAAAGTAGGGATTGTTAGAGGCAGAAGGAGAGCATCTTGGACATGAGGGAGGGCCAAGGCAAAGATACAGAAGTAGGAGATTTAATGTTGTGTTTGAAAAGCAGATGGAAACTAATTTGTTCGGACCACAGAGTGTGTGAGGGGGAGTAGTATAAAATAAGACAGGAAAAGTAGATTGAAGCTAGGTTGTGAGATGTTTTAAATGCCAAAACAAAGGAGGCAAAAGGGAGCCACTAAGGTTTATTGAGTCGGGAAGTGCCATGGTGATACTTGTGCATGATGGAAGTCACATTGGCAGCTCTGTAGAGGATGAGCTAGAGAGACTAATTAGAAGTCTATGGAAATAATCTGTGTTAGATAATGAAGTTCGTGTGACTATAGAGGTGAAGCTCAGTGCAAGAGGTTGTGGAGGTAAAATTGACAAGACTCAGCAACTGGCCACAACTATGGGAGTGAGAGAGAATCTGAGTTGATGGTGACACCAAGGATGCCAAGCTGAGCGACTGGAAGGTGATGGCACCCTATGGAAATGACTCCTCAAACTTTCCTCTCTCTGTATCTGTCTTTCTGTCTTTCCTCTTCTTTGATTACCACCTGCCTAGTGGATATTTCCAACTGGATGTCCTATAGGTATCTCAAATTCAACACATCTAAAACACAACTCATTATCTTCTCCTGTAACCCACCTCTTGAAATCCTCCTTGGCTCTTTACCTTCTGTCACCTCCCATATCCAATTAATTGCAGAGTCTTGTTGATTATAACCTCTCACATCCCCTTTCTACTCACATGGCTACCACTCTACCCAGCATAAGCCTCTGTCACCTCTCGTCTGAACTATTTCATCGTCTCCTCATTCCTCATCATGCTCGTCTCCTCCTCCGCCTACCATCTCTCCCTTCTCTCAGTTTCTTCCCATAAGCTTGTCAAAGTGATGTTCCTAAGACACAGAAATAACCACGTCACTCTCAGCTTAAAAATCTCCAGTTGTTTCTTATGGGCCCTAGATGAAAATACATCCCCCTCTGACAATCTGCTTCATGCTCTTTGCCATCTTATTACCCATTTCTCCCATTTATGAACTTTCTGTCACAGCCAAACGGGCTTCCTCACAGTTCCTCCCAAGCCCCTGTGCCTTTCCAATGGCCATTGCCTATGCCTACAATGCCCTTCCTCCTCACCTCTGCCTCTTAGAATTCCTAACTTTCTACAAAGCTTAACTCAAGGACCATCTCCTATAAGAGGCCTTCTCTCCAGCTGCTAGTGATCACACTTCAGAATCACTTGCCAGTATTTTGTATCGACTTATGTGTACACAATTCCCCCAATGGAATATAAGCTCCTTGAATGCAGGAGACATTTTGTTTTGTTTCCATCTTTGTATCTCCTAATGTCTGATGCATAACAGGCACTTAATAAACGCTTACCTTACTGCTTAATCATACCTTTCTCTATTATAATGAAATTCTATACTGATAACAAGGCCAGGCCTTGGCAAGATGGGAATTAGGAAAAATTGGTTCTTTATGTCTTTCTGGCTTTCCTTTCAGCACCTATTTTATCCAACTCCTCTAACCCTATGGAGACCTGTTCATTCTCTTCATTGTCACCTAAACTCTTGTAAGGTGTCTGTGACTAAAGCTCAAGCTGTCTTTCCGGGGGATTTGTATTTCTTTCATTATTCATGGAAATTAGCTCTAAATTAAGGGATTTTAGGTGCCATGCCAGTGGGGGTGACATTTTTGCATAAGGAAACCTTCCCAGGCTGTAGAGGTCCTTTGTTCATGTCTAGGGTTAGCCCCATATACTAGATGGTGCAGAAGAACGGAGACCATAAGGCCCCCTGAATCATTCTTGACTCTGCCAAGTTCTCCAGAGTAAGGAATGAAGTGCAGAACCCTGACCCCGTGTTGTACAAAGAGCTTTGTGCGCTCCCCTGGGGGATTCTGGGAGTGAAGGACAGGTTGCCAGAGAGATTCTTTCATCTCTTACTCACTTGGATCAGAGTGAACACAAACAACCTGTTTCTTTATTAATGCCACTCTCTTTTTTTGCAGAGCTAGATTAAGTACTGATTAAAGGTGAATGATTCCACAGTCTAAATGTAAGTGCCTTCTCACATTACAGACTTTACTCTGAGATTCTTTAAAATCACTTTGGCTCTTTTCCCATTTGCCTCACACAGCTCTCTCCACCCCACCCAAGAGAGGACTCCAGGCTCCCTCAGAAAGGCAGCTAGCTCTGCTCTGAGGAGCAGCTCAGCTCAGCTCCTGGGAGGCGTCTTTGGGGCGCCCTTGGGCTGCTGAGGACACAGGGAAGGGCCCTGGAGACTCTCTGCTCACAAGGTAGGAAGAAGCTCAATCCTGTTGTATAGCTTTCCTTTTTTTCTCTTTCTTTTCTAGAAGTCCAGGGCTGGGAATGTGCACTTCTCCTTGGGTGAATATTATAATCAGGAAAAAGAGGAAAATTCACTTTTTACTACTTCCCCTCCTCAAATCCAGAAGCAACTTTAGCTATGTCTCAGTCCCTGGTGGTGGTGAAAAGGACATGGCTCAGCTTGTTAGAGTTGGCTGGCTGACTTATAGGTGTGAGAGACAGGTTTCTGTCCCCACTGATCCAGGCTCTCCTGTCCTGACCTAAGGGGAATATTATGCAAATTTTCCAAACCTGGGATTGATTCATTATGACTAAATGACTTGATCAGAAAAAAATTCTCTTTTTTGCTGTGTGAGGATCTAATAAAGAATAGTCACTGCTCTGGAGTTCCTGTTTTAAACATTTTGTATTAAGATTTATGTCTGTGAAGATTTTGTTACTGTTACGTCTGTACGTGAAAACGAATCGAGCGTGTCCAGTTTGTGTGTAAGAATGTCAGATGGAACAAACTGTGGCCTGTCATCTCTGGCCTGATTGTTTTCATCGGAGAGGTCAGTGGAAGCCACTGAAATATGTTTGACTGATTTGTAAATGGGGGAGTCTGCTGTCCTTGGGAGTCCTTGCCCACCTGATTCAGGAGGAAGAGGAGCTGGACAGCAGCTACACCCCACTGTTCTGCTCAGCATTCTTGTCTTCCCCCACCCTGTTGGGAATATAGAAGTGCTGAGCCCAGCGTGGAATTTTGAGATTTGGAAAATTAAGATTCCTATGGGTTCACATGCAAATTTAAAAAAAAAATCTATTGTTTATTGTTGCTTTCTTTGGGTCGTTGGGGTCAGGATAAAAATTAGTATTAGGAGTGTCTTGCTTCTAGCTATTTGGCCACACTGGCAGACCTCGTAGGGGAGAGAACCCCTAAATATATGTCTGAGTAAAGTTGCCTGAGCTTCCCACTTGGATGTAAAATTACTCAGCTAGGGCGAGGGGACATTTCTCACTGAGCTAGCAGTCTTTTTCATTTCCACCCCTTTCCTGGGGACATGGGAAGTAGGTGTTTGGATTGAAAAGGCCTCTTCTACAGATGGAGGTGATATTTTTCTATATATAATAGAGATAATGATGTATAACTAATTTTTAAAAAACTGAAATGATCCCTCTTTAATCACTGACAGTATTTTTCTAAAAGTTCTAATGAATTTGCTTTGAGACTGGACTATTAGGAGAAAATTGACTGAAGTTGTTTGTAGCTTTTGGGCTCATATACATACATATGTACATATAAACACTTGACAGGGAAAAGTTGAGTGCAAAGAGAATAACAACATTCAGAATAAAAATTATGCTTTGTATGACAGAGTAGAAAAACCAAATTATGGGGAAGGGAGAAAGTGCCTAGCCAATTCTCCTGCCTCCAGCTGTAGCTGGTGCTTTGTTAAATGTTCAGCAACCAGCTCTCTGAAAAAAAATGTCCTCACTACACACTTTTAAGGTTAATGTGCATCATGAACATTTTCTCCATTAATTTTTTAAGTCTGAACAATCAATAAAACAACAAATCAAGCCCTGGTTTGTAGTGTGTTGATTTCCCAATGTGTAAGAACTCACAAGGAAAATTTGACAATCATTTTAGGATTAACGCACATCCTAGAATTGTAATACTTTACATTTATGTAGAATGTTATGGTTTACAAAAGGACTGATATGAATACACTCTGCTCCAATACAAATTGTGCTTGTTTTATGCATTGTGAGTCCATACAATTAAAATTTTTCACCCAATCTAGATTATAGTAGATGTACTAAGTCAACATACCAGGTCATTCTCTCTCCCTTCTCAAGGAATTCAGTACCTGACTCACCATCTTCCTTTCCCCAACTTCCATTAGGGAGCTTAATATTCACATACCTTGAAACCTCTAATCTCCCAGTTCTTTAGCCTCTTTAAATTCCACGACCTACTTCTTCACTCCACCTAAGTCATACATAGGGATGGTCACACACTGGGATTTTATTATTACCCATCAATGATCCACTTCCCAAATTAGAAACTCTGACATTCCTGAGATCTGACCATGACTTCTTATCATTCCACCTCTTCCTACATCCCATCCCTCCTAGACCTGCCCTTCCCTTCATAAGGTATTCATTGCCCCCACCCCTCAGTGATTTCTTAGACCACCCTTGCTCTGACCTCACTTCCTACCTTTCCAACCTCAACCCAATGGTTAGCTGGTCCAACTCAACTTGAATCTCTTGTCCTCTTGCCCTATTGCTACTCTCCTGTTTCCTAACCTCAGCCTTAGATAGTTCCTGCCATCTTCCTCCTCACAAGTCCCTGAATGTAGTTTGAGATGGTCTCACAATGGTGCTGACTACATTATAAATTCATGTTATCCAAACTCTATAGGGCCCTTACTACAGCAAAGCAGTCCTTCTGTTCCTTCGTGTCCAGTTCCTTCTCTCCTCTCAGAAGCTGTTCCAAACCTTCTCTCCCCTGTCCCCCCTGCCCCAAACCTTTTCCACCCTTTCTTACTCCCTTCAGTTTAGGACCTTGTCTAGTATTTTATGGAGCAAATGGAGGCCATTTGATGCAAGCTCCCTTTTTCTCTCCTTCTTTGCATCTCAAAACCCTTTGACAGCATGCCTTTCTGTTACTTTCTGACAAAGAGGTGGCCCTTCTCCTTGACAAGGCAAGCCCTTCTACATGTGCACGTGATTCCATGCCCTCTTCTCCTCTCTAGCACACTACTCCCTCGATCGTCTTCTCTCTACCTGGCATCTTTAATCTCTGCCTATCAACAGGTCCCTTCCCTACTGCATTCAAACATGCCCAAGTCTCTCTCATCCCCAAAACAAACAGGCCTTAAATAAATCTAAAAACAAAAAAATCTTGGCTAGATCCCAGCATCTCCTTAAACTATTGTCCTCCACTCCTCTGTTTGGCTTTTAAAGCCCCTCACAGCTTGGCCCCAGCCTCTCTCTCCAGCTTTATTGGACATCCCTGCCCCTCTTATACTCTGTGATCCAGCTAAATTGGCATCTCTCTATTCTTCAACACATGCCACTCCATATCCTGGACCACTAGCTTTGCATATGATTGGAATGCCCTCCCTCCTCCCTGCCACCTCATACAGTCTCTTTCATCCTTTCAGACTGAGCTTAAGGACCATCTTCTTGATGGAAACTTTTCCTGATTCTCTCCAATTGTCCTTTCTCCCAAATTAGCTTGTATTTAACTTGTGTGTATTTGTATGTGCACATGTGTTTATTTGTATTCATATTCCTTCTTGTATGTATTTGTATGTGCACATGTGTGTATTTGTATTAATATTCCTTCCTGTGAGTATTTGTATATGCACATGTGTGTATTTGTATGTATACTCTACGTATTTTCCTATGTACCTCTTATCTTACCCACCAACTAAGCATCCCATGTGAACAGGGACTATTTTATTTTTTGTACTTACACCCTCAGTGCCTAGAACATGGCCTGGCACATTAATAAACCCTTACTGATTGATTGATTGATTGGTAGACAGTCTGCTGAAGTTTCTTAAAAACAACTGAAAACGACAAACTGGGGTTTCTTAAAAAAACCCAATCATTAACTGGTGTCCAGTCTTCTGTTGATGACCCTCTCCATACTTAGCTTGGTTGGTAAAGCTATTCATGTTTCTTGTAGGACCTGCCAAGTTTTTCATTCTGCCCTTTTAGGGACAATTTTGTGGTATAATAAATCACCAGAACATGAATTTTCCCACAGAGCAGAAATCCCATTTTTTTTTGGTTTTGACAGATAGCCAATTTGGATGATGTAAATTGTTTCTCCACGGTATTATTGCCCCTTTCATGGCTGGGATGCTATAATTGTTATTAAGAAAGTTCTTAAGGTGAGACACTTTGCCATCTTGTCATTTTTATCCAGATGTCTTAGACTTACTTTTTAAAGTTACATGAACAAATTGCTTCGTCTTACTTGCTCTTAGATGTATTCTTGCCACCTTTTTATTTGGAAATACCATTTTCAGATAAAGTATTTCTTCTAAAATCTCTGGTTTCTAGTTTTTAAACTATATTTACTGAGGAGTCATTATGTCCATGAATTCATAAATCCAGTGACTTCCAAGCAAAAAGCAGCCACTACATTCATATCTTCCTAACTGGAGAAATGATGTGTGTGAGTGCGTGTGTGTACATATGTATATATATGCACACATACAGCAGATGGGGTTTAGGGCCTGCCTATCTTGGAAGGTGGCTAAATCACAGAATCAAGGGTTCTTGGAGTTTGAAGCAACCCATAAACCATTTAATCTAACCTGAAGAGCAAGTGCATAGGTTTGCTGAAACTTGGATTGTGTGAAAGAGCTGGAGTTTGGTGGTGAAAGGCTTTAAATGCCAGGCTAGGGAGTTTATATTTTATGCTGGAAGTAATAACGAGCCACTTAAGATTTTATAGCAAGGAAATGATAAGCTCAACAACAATAACAACCAGAAGCATTTATTAAGCACTTACCATGAGTCAGGTACTGTGTTAAATGCTAGGGATACAAAGAAAGGCAAAAGACAGACCTTGTTCTCAGGGAACCCACAATCTAGTGCAAACAGCCAGGTGCAAAAAAGATGTATGCAAGATAAATCAGAGGTAATCAACAGAGGGAAGTTGCTGGTGTTACGGGGAATTGGGAGAGGCTTCTTGTAGAAGATAGAATTTCAAGTGGGACTTGAAGGAAGTCAGGGAAGCCAAGAGACAGATAAGGAAGGAGAGCATTCCAGGCATGGAGGACATTGAGTGAAAATGACTGGAGGCGGGAAATAGAGTGTTGTGGTCAAGAAAAAGCAGGGAGGTCAGTGTCATTGGATTGCAGAATACATAGAACAAAGTAAGGTGTAAGATGACTAAAATAAGAAGGGGCTGGGTTATAAAGGGCTTTAAAGACCAAACAGAAGATTTTATATTTGATCATGAAGGAGGTAGGAAGTCACTGGACTTAACTGAACTCTCTCTCTCTCTCTCTCTCTCTCTCTCTCTCTCTCTCTCTCTGTGTGTGTGTGTGTGTGTGTGTGTGTAAGACACAGACATGCACTTTAGGAAGATCACATTAATGGCCAAGTGAAGGATTGGAGTAGGGAGAGACTTTAGGCATGGAGACCAACTAGTAGCTGTTGCAATAACAGTCCAGGTGTGTACTAGCAAGGAGATTACAGCAATATATCACAAAGATCATACACTATGAACAGCGGGGATTTATACTGGAAATACAGGGCTGGTTCAAAATTAGGAAAACTATCAGCATAATTGACTGTATGAATAACAAAAACAACCAAAATCATATAATTATCTAAAAAGATGCAGAAAAAGCTTTTAACTATACCACACTCATTCCTATTAAAAAGACTAGAAAGCATAGGACTAAATGATGCTTTCCTTAAAATGATGGGTAGTAGCCATCTAAAACCATCAGCAAGCATTATCTGTAATGGAGACAAGCTAGAAGCCTTCCCCGTAAAATGGAGGTGAAGCAAGTATGCCCGTTATCACCACTATTATTTAATATTGCATTAGAATTGCTAGCTATAGCAATACAAGAAGAAAACAAAATTGAAAGAATTAGGATAGGCAATGAGGAAACAAAACACTCTTTGCAGATGATATGATGGTATACTTAGAGAATCCCAAAGAATCAACTAAAAAACCAACTGAAATAATGAACAACTTTAGCAAAGTGGCAAGATATAAAATAAACCCATACAAATCATCAGCATGTCTATGTATTACCAGCAAAGCCTAGCAACAAGAGATAGAGAAAGAGAAATTCCACCTAAAATAACTGTAGACAATATAAAATACTTGGGTGTCTACCTGCCAAGACAAACCCAGGAACTAAATGAACACAACCTCAAAACACTTTTGACACAACTCAAGTCAGATTTAAACAATTGGACATATACTAATTGTTCATTGGTAGGCTAAGCCAATATAATAAAATAACAATTCTGCCTAAATTAATTTACTTACTCAGTGCCATGCCAATCTAACCATCAAAAGTTATTTTATGGAGCTAGAAAAATAATAACAAAATTCATCTGGAAGAACGAAAGGTCAAGAATATTAAGGGAATTAATGAGAAAAAAATGTGGAGGAAGGTGGCTTAGCTGTACCAGATTTCAAACTGTAGTACAAAGCAGGAATCATCAAAACAATCTGGTACTGGCTAAGAAATAGAGTGATGGATCATTGAAATAGATTAGGTATGCAATACACAGTAGTAAATGACCATAGTAATCTAGTGTTTGATAAACCCAAAGATTCAGACTTTGGGACAAGAACTCACTATTTGACAAAAACTGGTAAACAGTAAGGAGCTAGGTATACACCAATATCTCACACAGTATACCAAGACAAGGTCAAAATGGGTGCAGAATTTAGACACAAAGGGTGACACCATAAACAAATTAGAAGAGCAAGGAATAGTCTACCTATTAGATCTATGGAAAAGGAAAAAATTCATGAGCAAACAAGAGATAGCATAATGAAATATAAAATAGATAATCTTGTTCACATTAAATTAAAAAGCTTTTGTACAAACAAACCTAATGCAGCCAAGATTAGAAGGAAAGCAGAAAACTGGGAAAAAATTTTATAGCTTGTTTTTTTGATAAAAGCCTCATTTCTCAAATATATGAAGAACTGAGTGAAATTTATAAGAATAGAAGTCATTTCCCAGGTGATAAATAGTCAAAGGATATGAACAAGCAGTTTTCAGATGAAGAAATCAAAGCTATCTATAATCACATGAAAAAATACTCTAAATCACTATTGATTAGAGAAACACAAATCAAAACACAGCTGCTGGGAGGGTGGTGGGATTGAGCAGGATTTGCAGAACTTGGGTGATACTTCTAGGCTTTCTGGGTGGGCTACAGGGGCTAGGGCTGTTGCTTGCAGGGCCCCAGCTACAGCTACTCCTCCTCCCCATCTCCTTCCTTTTACCAGACAGGGGAGGTGACTGACATTCCCTACCATTCTCCAGCACTCTTTACTATTAGTCTGATCTAGGATGAAAGGGGTTAACAGGAAAACACGGGGCTATTTGTGATCCCTGCACTGAGATACCCTCTTGACTCAAGGAAAGGGAGTAGGGGTAAGAGAGTGACCAGGATTGTAAGAAGGTGTTTCAAAACTCCATAACGATCAATCTCAAAACCTCCAGAATCTGCTAAGATGTTTTTAGCTGTCCTAACTTAAAGCTGTAGCCTTAACCCGGTCAGAGCCAGGATTACAGGAAGAAGAATCCTAAGGATTTTTTTTTAACTTTTACAATTTTTCTTCAATACAGTACAATATCTCTAGATAGTGCTGAGGCCAGGCACAACAATTTTCTTGGTCCTCTAGATCATATCAAGGCCAGGCACAAAACTTTCCTTTTCAAGGTCTTGGAGACTGAGCTTTTTCCAATTCTAGCCTAGGGGCAAATCTCAGGGAAGTCCTGCTGAGTCTGGCTTTGAGGATCTAGTGGCCATGAAGCCAGAAGAGAAGTCCCTCCATGAAGGAGGATCCTGGGGTGTAGTAAGCCTCAGAAAAACAAAAAGGAACCTGCAGTTTTTCCAATTCTCTAGCCTCCTAAGAGAACTGAGAGAATTGGGCATACGCCTAAGCATAGGGTGACCGTCCTTTATGTGACGAAGATGTGTCCAGGCCCATGGTCTGGAACCAAGAAGCTAGACCTACAGCCTGAGAGCATCAGATGCCAAAAGCACCTCCCAGCCTTCCTAGGTGCTTGGAGAGCAACCTCAACTGTAGATGGAGAAAGGGATGGGGAGAGAGGGGAGGCTCACATACCTTCCGGTCTTGGCTGGAGAAAGGGTTGAGGGAGTCAGGCAATTCCCTGTAACAGGGCCACCAAAATATGATGGCAGTTTCAAGTTCAGGGTGCTGTTGTGACTTCAATAGAAGCAGGCCAGATTTTAAGAATCTGAGCCTCTTGGATTCTTCTCATCAGCCTCTCCGTGTCTGTAAACAAGTCAGGAGACACTCATCTATCTGACACTTTTGACATTTTGTTGGTTACTTTCATTTTGGTGTTATCCGTGGAGGGTCTTTGGGTTCCACCCTTAGATCTTAGCAGTCTCATGGGCTGTGTTCAGGGGTAAACAAATATCAATAACATTCAATACATCCAGTTGTGGGTACCTATTGTCAGGCTTTACTATTGCTCTGAGCTAGGGTGTGTGTCTGTTACAGTTTAGCTAGGTGGCTCAGTGGATAGAGTGATGGACTTGGTGTTAGGAAGACCTGAGTTCAAATCCAGCCTCAGACACTTACTAGCTGTGTGGCCCTGGGCCAGTCACTTAACCACTGTCTGCCTTAGTTTCTTCATTTGTAAAATGGAGATGAAAATAGCATCTCCCTCTGAGGATCAAACGAGATAATATTTTAAAGCACTTTGCAAACCTTGAAGTACTATATAAATGCTTCTTCTTCCTCCTCCTCTTCCTCTTCTTTCTGTAAAGTTTTGACCTGTGTAAAGTGAATAGCTAACAAAATTGTTTAAACCTGAAGTCATAGTGAACACAGGGCAGTCCATGTTACAGGGCTGTATTTAGATATTTATGATTTGGGATCTGGCCCACTCTGTCTCTGAGGGAGACTCTGCTTTCCACCTCTGTGGAATTGTGCCATTAGCCCCCTCAAGGAGGGGCAGGCAGGATCCATGACTGTTTTGCTCTGTTGTTTTGGAGGAGTATTGGGCTAGAATTACAACTACTTCACAATAAATATTTGTAGTACAGGGCATGTAGCTTTTTTAGGGGTTCAGAACAAAGGCCACTTTTCCTGGTTATCCCAAGGGGAGGGTAACTGCTCTTGGCACTCTGAGCTCACTCCAGCTAAATACTAGTTACCCCAAAGACAATGCCCAATATAAAGCAAACATGGAAAGTTGTACAGATCAGAGCAGATTATAGGATACAAAAGAGTAAATGAGAATGACCATGCTGGCAAATCTAGTTTTAGCAGTCTTCCATGTTAAGGCTGCTGAGAATCAAGGGATGTACTGCATGGTTGGCTTCCTGCCCCCCCCCATATATCTGCTCAGGGGCTGCCATTAGGACGTTGGCACCTTCTGCCTTCTCTTGGCCATCTCTCTGGCAATCAGTTTCTTTTTCCTCTGAGGTCTCTTCACACTTAAGTGACATTGTGGGCCCTTAGGAGTCAAGTCTCCCTCTGTCCCCAAGTGCAGAGTCACGGGCCTCTGGGCCATGAGCCTGGTGGGTTGGGTAAGTTACACCAGTTTAACCTAGAACCATCAATGCTTCTCCTCCTTTTATGAGGAGGAAGTACTGATCTTTCTATTTCTGCCTTGTGGTGAGGGGCCCTGTGCTTTCATAATATCATGTGGATTTTTGTTGGTATATTCCTCCTGGATTCAAAGATTCATGGAGACCTGCTCCAAAGTTGGCATTAAGTCATTAATGACTGCGCTTTGGAGTCAACCAAATAATTCTGAATATGTTTAGACTATATAATCCTATCTTTTCCACAAGCAAAATAGAGTATGAGAGATTTTTGAAAATGCTTTGCTTCGAAAAATGCTTTGAAAAGTCTAGGTAAACCATATTTACAACACTTCCCTGATCTTCCAGAAGACTCTCTTGATGAACAACATTCAATAAACATTTATGGATGCCTCGATTGTACCACTTATTGTTCTGAGGGCTGGGAGCATATGCATAGACCAAACCAAAGTAGTCCCCTTAAGGAGCTTCCATTCTAAATTCAGGGTTGCTCAGTATAATGTCTTCTTGATAATGCCATCCTGCCTCTTTGTGATCATCATCTCTTTCCTGGACAGTCATTAACTTACTTTCCCTTCAAAAACCTTCCAGGAACTGAAATCAAGATGATCGGTCTATAATGTAAAGACTCCATTCTCTTCCCTGCTCCCCTTTAAAAAATCAGGCTATTTGCAGTTCTTTAATCTCAAGAAACCTCTTCCATTTACCATGATTTTTCAAAGATTGATGAATGATAATCTGCCTGTTTCTTCAGTACTTGAGAATGTAGTCTCTTAGGGCTTTGTAACTTGAACTCATGAAGACATCTAAAGGACTTTTAAAAATAAAACTACCTTAATACTTATATACTGGGATCCAACTCAAAATAATTATTTTTTATTTTGTCATTTCTAGTCCAAAGGAAAAAAAACTGAGCAACTCTGGCTTCTCTCTGTAGTGGTCCCGTTCGTTCTATGAATCAATTTGTGGTGATGGTTCTTTCCCTTTACATTGTTGCAGTCATTATGTATATTCTTTTCTTTATTTCCTTCACCTTGCATCAGTTCATGTAAGTCCTTCTGTGTTTCTCTGTATTTATCACATTTGTCATTGCTTACAGCATAGGACTGTTCCATTACATTCATGTACCACAATTTATTTAGTTATTCCTCAACTGATGGACATATACTTTGTTTCCTGTTCTTTCACTTCTATAAATGTTTTGGTGTCTGAGGACTTCTTATCAGTGACTTCCTTGAGGTCTATGCCTTAGTAATGGAATTGCTGGGTAAAAAGGTACCATTTCATTTGTGTAATTCTAAATTGCTTTCCAAAATGGTTGCACTAATTCATAGTACAAACCAACAATGTACTAGGGTACCTATCTTTCCACAACCCCTCCAACATTGACTATTGGTTTTTGTGGTCATCTTTACCAATTTTCAGGATGTGAGATGAAAGCTTATCATTGTTTTGATTTATATTTCTTTTGTTACTAATGATTTGGATCATTCTTTTATATGGTTGTAAACAATTGCAATTCTTCTTTTGAGAACTGTTTGTTCTGGCTTCTGACTTCATTCCACTGAAACTACTTTCTCCAAAGTGACCAGTGATCTCTTAGTTGCCAAATCCGATGGTCGTTGCTCATTCCTTATTCTCCTTGACTTCCCAGAAGCCTTTGATATCATTGATCACCCTGTCTTGTGGGATAGTCTCTTCTTTCTAGGTTTTCCAGATATCTTTCTCTCCTGGTTCTCCTCCTACCTCTCAACAACTCTTACGTCTCCTTTGCTGGATCCTCATCCAGTTCATGCCCTCTAATTGTAGGTGTCTCTTGGGATTTTATACCAGGCCCTCTTCTCTTCTCCCTCCATGCTATTTCACTTTCTGATCTCTTCAGCTCCCATGGATTTAATTACCATCTTTATACCAATGATTCTCAAATCTACCTATCCTGCCCTAACCTCTATGCTGACCTCCAATCTTGCATCTCCAATTACTTTTCAGATATCTCAAACTGGATGTCCACTAGATATCAATCAATCAACCAACCAACCAATAAACATTTATTAAGTGCCTTCTATGTGCCAGGCACTGTGCTATGTGGTACAAAAAAGGCAAAAGACAAGCCCTGCCCTCAAGGAGCTTATAACCTAATGGGAGAGACAACATGCAAACAAACATATACAAAACAAGCTACGTATGTGATAAAGAGGAGATAATTAAGAGAGGGAAGGCATTGTAATTAAGAGGGGTTGGGAAGACTTCCTGTAGAAGGTGGGATTTTAATTGAGATTTAAAGGAAGACAAGGGAGTTCAGCAGTCAAAGTGGAGGAAGGAGAGTGTTCCAGGCATGAGAGACAGTCTGAGAGAATTCCTGGAGCTGAGAAATGGATGGTTTTGTTCATGGAACAGCCAGGAGGCCAGTGTCATTGGATCAAAGAGCACGTGGTGGTAAGAAAGGTGTAAGAAGACTGGAAAGGTAGAAATAGGCTAGGTTACAAAGGGCTTTGAATGACAAACAGAACATTTTTATATTTGATCCTGGAGGCAATAGGGAGACACTGGAGTTTATTGAGTAGAGGGTGACATAGTTGAACTTTTGTTTCAGGAAAATCACTTTGGTGACTGACTGGAAGATGGACTAGAGTGGGGAGAGACTTGAGGCAGTTATGCTCACCAGCAGACTATTGCAGTAATCAAGTTATGAGGTGATGAGGGCCCCCCCCACCAAGGTGGGGGCAGTATCAGAGGAGAAAAGGGGGTACATTATGTAGATGTTGCAGAGGTGAGGTCAACAGGCCTTGGCACTAGCTTGGATGTGGGAGGTGAAAGATAGTGAGGAGTGCAGGATGACTCTAGATTGGGAGCCTGAAGGATTAGAGGCCAGCTGAGAGGCTGGGCAGGAGAGGTAGTTCTGAGAGTGATCATATAGATGGTAAATCCATGGAAACTGATGAGGTTGCCAAGTGAGCTTGTATGGAGGGAGAAGAGATGAGGGCATAGGACAAAACCCTGAGAGATACTTATCTTCAATTGAGCATATTCCAAAGAGACCTTATTATCTTCCCCCAAACCCTCCCCACCATCTTCCCTATCACTGTATAGTACAACTGCGTTTTCTAGTCACTCAGACTTCTAACCCAGGAGTCATCCTGGCTTCCTCATGATCTCTCACTCCTCATCTCCAATCTGTTCCCAATGCCTATTATTTCATTTTTACACCTCCTGAATACTCCTCCTTCTCTCTTCTGATACTGCCATCACTCTAGCACAGGCCCTCATGTTTGGATCATTGCAGATGAGTCTGCCCATCTCCAGTCTCTCCCCACTCCAATCCATCCTCCTCTCAGTCACAGAAGATATTTTCCCAAATACTGGTCTGATCATATCATCCACCTACTCAATAAATCCTAGTGGCTTCCTATCACCTCCAGGATCAAATAGAAAACCCTCTGTTTGTCATTCAAAGCCCCTCACAACCTGCCTCCTCTTACCTCGCCAGTCTTCTTACACCCTACTCTTCCCCACCATGTAATTTGGGGTCCAGTGACACTGGTCATGTTGTTCCTTGGCCGCAATTTGCCATTTCCTGACTGGATGTTTTCATTCGCTGCCCCTTATGCCTGGAATTCTCTCCCTCTTCATCTCCTCCTCCTGGCTTCCCTGATACCCTTGAGGTCTCAGTTACATTCCCACCTTCTGCAAGAAGCCTTCTCCAGACCTTCTTAATCACAGTGTCTTCTCTCAGAAATAATATCGTTTTTTTCTTTTAAAATTTTTTTCATTGACATTGGTGTTACAGTTTGGACAACCGATAAACACATTGATGGAAATCTGCAGAAATAGACAGCTGATGGACATAATACTTGTTACATAAATTTACATAAAGCCTTTTGAGGAAAAAAAGTAACCTTAATATCAAGTAACCTACTTATTCCTTTTTTAAAAATATTTTATTTTTATATGGAATAAAACAAGTATTTCCATTACATAGTACAATAAAAAAGATAATTGTGCATGACACTGCACATCTACTATGCATAACTTTCAAAACAAACTCAGGAACCATATGAATAAAATTACAAAAAACCTTTTTATACAAATAAAATCAGATTTAAATAATTAGAAAAGTATTAATTGGTCACGGGTAGGCCAATATAATAAAAACGACGACTTCACTCAAAATAATTTATATATTCAATGCAGTCCCAATTAAATTAACAAAAATATTTTACTGAATTAGGAAAAAAATAACAAAATTCTTTTGGAAAAAACAAAGTCAAGAATATCAAAGAAACTAATAAAAAATGTAAAGGAAGGAGATTTAGCAGTACCAGATCTTAAACTATATTATAAGGTAGTAATTATCAAAACTATTTGATATTGGCTAAGAAATAGAAAGGTAGAGCAATGGAACAGAGTAGACATACAATCTACAACAGCAAATAAATATAATAACCTTGTATTTGACAAGTGTAAAGACTTAAGATTTTGTGATAAGCATTCATTATTTGATAAAAAAATTGTTGGGAAATCTGGAAAGCAATAAGGCAGAAACTGGGCATGGACCAATATCTCACATCATTTCTGAACATAAGGTCAAAATGGATACATGACTTAGATATAAAAAGAGATTTTACAAGAAAATTAGAAGAACATAGAACATATTACTTATCAGACTTATGGACAGGTGAACAATTTATGAATAAACAAGAGATAGAGAGCAGAGTGAGGTATAAAATGGATAATTTCAATTACATTAAATTAAAAAGTTTTTATACAAATAAAAAAAAGTATCCAAAATCAGAAGGAAAGCAAAAAATTGAGAAAAAATTTTTATAGACAGTTTCTCAGATAAAGGTCTCATTTCTCAAGTATATAAAGAACTTTGTCAAACCTAAAACAATATGAGTCACTTCCCAACTGATAAATGGTCAAAGGACGTGAACAGACAGTTTTCCAATGAAGAAATCAAAACAATTTACAGTCATATGAAAAAATGCCCTAAATCATTATTGATTAGAGAAATGCAAATTAAAAACCTTTAGATATCATTTTACACTACCAGATTGGCTAAAATTCTCTCTAATTTATCCTGTCTATATCTTGTCTATATATACTTATTTACTTCTTGTCATCGCCTCAGACTGTGAGCTCCTAGACGAGGATTGTTTTTGCTTTTTTTTAATTCCCAGCACTTTCACTGTGCCTGGCGCATAGTTGGTGCTTAATAAACGCTTCTTGACTTGCCTTGCTTTTCCTTAACCCATAGGTATCTATCTCTTTCTAGTTTTTCCCCCTCTTTTCCCAGAGTAATATATTTCATTGCTGGTGTTTTCATTAGTGGCAGTGACAGGTTTAAACACCAGTTGTATTTTTCTCTTGTCTGGCTTGTTTACAAAACAAACCATCTGCTCCTGTCTGTTTGTTATTATTATTGTTGTTGGAAAGCTTCATTTTTTTTTTTATTGAACATTCATCTTTTTTCACAGAGGTTTAAGCTTAAGTTTTAGGATAGGTCACCTTGGCTTGTTGCTTGAATTTCTTTGCTCTTTGAACCTCAACTTATTAATGAATAACTTCAACAATTATCAATACATTAATAATGAATCGATGATGGATAATTATTAATTAGCTTAATCCCTTCCCCCTTCTGAAGTTTTTGGTGGATGCAAAAATTTCCTGTTATTCAAATTGATTTTACTTTATATTTGAAAGTCTTTCTCCTGTGATTGCAGAATTTGTTGTTTCTTGCTGGAATTATTGAATTTAACTTTTATATGCCAGAGTTTGCAGCATAGGCTTATTTGTTTTTTTCCTTTCTGGAGGTGAACTGTAGATTCTTCTACTGGCATTTGATTTTATGTCTTCAGATTTGGGCCTTTTTGTTGTATTCTTTCTTGCATGACCATGACCAGGTTTTTTTGACTTAATGTTTTCTTCCGGGAGCCCTGTGATCCTCATATTCTCTCTACGTATCCTATCTTTGGGATCAATATATTTTCCTCCTCTTTTCACCCTTCATTCAGTTGTCATATCTTGTTTCTACCCTACAGCATTTTTCACTTCTGGCCCCTTCTTTTTATTCAAATAGCCACCATTCATGACCTCATCACCTTTGCCAGGACTATTGGAATGACCCCATAGTTGGTGTCCTTGCCTTGTCTCTCCCATTCTAGCTCATTTCCCACACAGCAACAAAAACTTTCTCAAATACAGGTTTGCTTGTGTCGATCTCCCCACTTGAGACACTACAGTGGCCCCTTACCTTTGTCTAAGGTCAAATATAAACTCCTCAGCTTAGCATTTAAAACTCTGTCCAGTGGCTAGCCTCAATCTCTCTTTCAGGCTTATTCCATGTTGCTCACCTTCACGTACACCATGGTTCGGCTACGATGTCCTTTTGACTCTTTCTCCTATGTGCCTGTCCAATTTCCCTCTCCATGACTTTGCCCAAGATCACCCTCCTCCTGGTCTAGAATTCACCAACTCCTCACCTCTGCATCTTAGAATCTCTGCTTTTCTTCAAGTCTCAGCTCAGGCATTATCTTCTCTCTATGAAGATATTTCTGATCATCCCCAGCTGCTAATGTCTTCCTCCTAAAATTATTCTATTCTATAACATTCTGTTTTATGCACTCATATGCTCATGTGGTTTCCTCCATTAGAATGTAATTCCTTGTTGTCTTTGGGACTGTATTCCCAGAGACTGGAACTTGTTGATTGATAATCATTTTCAAAAATACTGCACACCAGTGTACTTATTCTCCAGAGACCCACCAGCATTGTATTGTATTGTATTATCTTTAACTAGCTGATGCCTAAGAATTGTTTTAATTTGCAACTTCTGATTATTAAACAGTTTGAAAACTTTTTTCAGGTGGTTATTGATAACATTTTGAGAATTGCTTATTCATCAATTGATCAGTATGGCATTTATTAGGTCTCTAATATGTGACTGGCAGCTAGGTGATGCAGTGGATAGAGTGCTGGACTTGGAGTCATCTTCATGAGTTCAAATCCAGCCTCAGGCACTTGCAAGTTGTGTGACCCTGGGCAAGTCATTTAACCATGTTTGCCTTGGTTTCCTCAACTGTAAAATGAGCTGAAGAAGGAAATGGCAAACCAAAACCCAAAATGTAGTCATGAAGAATTGGCCATGACTGAAAAATGACTGAATAACAATAACAACATCAACAACAATATGTGATAGGCATGGTAGCACCGTGCTGGTGCTGGTGACAAAAAGAATAAATGAAGCCGACCCTGACTTTAAGAAGTTTATAGTCAGTAGAGTGAGGCAACACACATACTATAAGCATATGTGAAACATAAAATAAATACAAGTTTGTGCGTGTATCGGGGCAAAGCAGCTGGGGGATTAGAAAAGGCTTTATATAAGAGGTGGTATTAGAGCTTGGCTTCGAAGGGGGCTAGGGATTTGAAGAGGCAGACTTTTGCACAGGCTGGTGAATGTGCCTGGAATGCATCGACCTCTCATGAGATGCTCCTTTCACCCAGCTGTGGAGGGTGTGAAGGAGAGGAATGTAGAATAAGGCTAGAAAGGTAGGTTAGAGCCAGATTGTGAGGGGCAGAGGACTTTTTATTTCATCCTAATGAACTGCTACAACTTATTCAATAGGGAAGTGATGAGGTCAGACCTGAACTTTAGGCAAGTCACTTTGGCAGCTGGATGGAGAAAGGATTGGAGAAGGGAAAGACTTCAAGCAAGGAGGCGGATTGGAGGTTATTCAATGAATCAATAATAACCATTTATGAAGTGCTTGTCAATCACTGTGGGAGGCATTGGGCACATGAAGAAAAGGCTAAAACTATCCCTGCCCACATCGCTCTTACTTTTTAGCCCTCCAGTACACACAGAGGTATATTCAAAGTAAATATGAAATACTTTGTGATGAGGAGGTGCTAAAACTGGGGTGGGTAGTGGAGAGGATGGATTCAGGAAAGATTTTATTCACGTAGATGGTGGAAATTTAGCTGACCCTTGAAGGAGACTTGGGATTCTTAGAGATGGAAATGAGAAGGACCAGGTGGTTTGGAAGGCTATGTGAGTGGGAAAAAATGGGGCGAGGTAGGACAGATGCTGTGGAGATAGCATCAACCAGACTCAGCCACTGATTAATGATGGGCAGTGAGGGAGAGTGAGGAGTAGAGAATGATTCTAGGTGTCTAAGCTTGGTTAATGGAAGGATTATGGTACCTTTGACAGACATAGGGGAGTTTTGAGTAGGAGTGGATTTGGGGGGAAGAAAATGAGTGCTGTTTTAGACATATTGGTGCCTCGGTAACACCCAACTGAAAATGTCCATTAACCATTGAGTGAGCTCAAACTTTTAACTATTTTGAGCACTTCTCAAGTGATCATAATCAGTCTTGCTTTCACAAGTTTGTATCAGTGCCTTTTAGGTTTTGGAGGTAAAATTTTCATCAGAAATACTATGTATACAATTCTTTTCCCAATCTGTTTCTTTTCTCTTGATTCTGGAGGCATTGCATGTTGAGGGCAGATGATGTTTTATTTCACCTTGGAATCCTCAGTGCATCATTTCTCTTTATCACAAGGATAAAGACAAAAGAAAAGATGGCCTGCCCTGTGATCTTCCCAGATGCTCGCAACTTCCACCTCTTCACTCCCGATTCCCTGGCTATGATTGAGAAACTGATCGCTGCAGAGAAACTGAAGAAGAATGCCCAAGACTCCTCAGTTTTGGAAGCCTCTCCTCGGCCCCAGCTTGACTTGAAAGTATCTAGGAAGCTGCCCAAGATTTACGGGGACATTCCTCCTGAGGTTGTGGGGAAGCCTCTGGAAGACCTTGACCCTTTCTATGTGAACCACAAGGTATGCCCAGGGAGGGCGCTAGGGGGAAAGGGCTTGAGGCAGAGTTCCTAACTGTGTTTTTATGTCTGTGGAATCAGTGGCCTTGGGGTTCTCACCCTCATCTTCCTAGTTCTAGACTGTGCCCCTCTTTTCAGGGTGTTTCTTGGGGTGGAAATCTGGGCCAGTAATAGAGGGATAAAGAAGGATAGAGAAGCAAAAATGTTACTAGTTTTGGTGAATAGAGAATTAAATTGTGAGTCATAAGACTGAGGTCCTTAGTTCTGACTTCATGTCTTTTCTGAAGTAAAAAGTCAATTAAAGGTGAGAAAACACAGTAAGAAAAACAGCAGAACCTTTAACTGAATTAAAAGGAAAGAAAAAAATTGTAATGGCTCAAGGCCTGTCTCCTTACTATAAAATGGGGAAAATAATATCTGTCCTGTCTCTTTCACAGTTTTATTCAATCACTTAAACAGAAAGTATTTGTTAAGTTTTTACTGTGTGCCCAACACTGGGGACACAGAAAAAAATAGAAAACATTCTAGTGGGGGAATCAACATGTACATAAGTACACATATATATTTATCTTATATATGCATATTTAATTTATTTGATATATTATGTTATATATAATATATATAATTATATAATACACATATATAATATATAATATTATATATATAAATATATGTATATAATTTAGCCTGCATTTGCAGGCTAAAATTAACTTTAGTGGAGATGGCACTGGCAGCTGGGAGGGGAGGGATGGGAGAGGTCTCCTGAAGGAAGTATCATTTGAGCCAGGGATTTTGAGAGGCAGATATAAGGAGGGAGAACATTTCGTGTATAGGATATGGCCAATGCAAAAGTCTGGAGACACCCAAAAGATGGAGTATAATATATGAGAAAAAGAAAAGTGTATTGCAAGTGGTAAAAGCTATAGAAATATGAACTATTTTCAGCCACTGAGATTTTTAAAACTCATTTTTAAAAAATTTTCAGTTCCAAATTTTCTCCCTCCATTCAATCCCCTCCCCTACTCATTGAGAAGGCAAGAAATGCAATAACTATTATATATATGAAGTCATACAAATCATATTTCTGCATTAACCATAATTAAAAAAAAACAAGGAAAAATGAGCAAAATATATGCTTTAGTTTGTACTCTGAGTCCCTCAGTTCTCTATCTGGAGGTGGACAGCAGCATTTTTTTTTTACCATGAGTTCTTTGGAATTGTGAGGGATCGTTGTATTGGTCAGAATTACTAAGTCTCATAATTGATTAGTTTTCAACTATTGTTATTACTGTGTAAGTTGTTCTCCTGGTTCCGCTCATTTCATTTTGCATCAGCTCATATAAGTATTCCCAGATTTTGACCATTTATCATTTGGAGAATGGCTCTTAGTCTTACAAATTTAGCTCAGCTAAATTTGAGAAATTAGACCTTCACCAGAGAAACTGCAGATATTACCCCCTAGTTTCCTCTTTTTCTTCTAATTTTGACTGTATTGGCTTTATTTGTACAAAAATTTTAAATTTTATGTAACCAGAAGGAATGGTTTTAGAGGAAAGATAATGAGTTCCTTTTTGGACACAATGAGTTATTGAAGGAAGTATTATTAGCAATAACCATAAAATAACATCCTCACCTTTTTTTTTTGGCTAGGCAATGGGGTTAAGTGACTTGCCCAGGGTCACACAGCTAGTAAATGTTATGTGTCTGAGGCCAGATTTGAACTCAGGTCCTCCTGACTCCAGGGCCGCTACCTAGCTGCCCCTCTCCTCACCTTTTTCAATGTAGAAATAGATGGCTACCAAAAGTATTTAGGTTAGACTGAAAGGGACATGTGCTCTCCATAGGAGTTAGTGTTTGGTGTGGGTTGTTGAGTGAGATCTTAAAGCTACTTCCCTTAAAAATTTCAAGAATAAGACAGACAAGTGGATACTTTTAGGGTAGTTCTGTTTGGAATTTGAAACTGGAAGACGTGATCTCTTAAGATACTTTCCTACTCCTATGATTTGAAAAACTGATCAAAGAACTGATTATTCTTCATATGAAAGCTAATGCTTCCTTGGAATCACATCTTTAGGTTGGATAGTCAAGAAATGAAGTTATGCGCAATCTTGATTTCCATATTAATCATGATTCTTACCGCCTAGTTTGAAGCAGGTTTTTGATGCTTCCTTTAACTTTCTTTATTCCCCCATCATTAAATATATTTCCTATTGTTTGTGTCTTTCAGACATTCATGGTGTTGAACAAAAAGAGGACCATCTACCGCTTCAGTGCCAAGCCAGCCTTATTCATTCTTGGGCCTTTTAATCCAATCAGGAGGTCGGCCATTGGCATCTCAGTCCATTCATATCCTTTCATTAACCTTCTTTCTCCCCTTGCTTCCATTACTAGTCATACACCATCTTTGATGTACTGAGTGGGTGGCCATGTGCCATCATCAGGAACTCCATAGGACTGGGTAATTGAGAATCCATGTGCAGAGTATGAATTTTCAGAGTCAAGTAAGTGATATGATTGCAGATAACCTTATAAAGACTAAGGTCAGTAACTTTTGTAATGGTAATCTTGTACCAATATCCAGGAATGCTTTAAATAACATCTCAAAACACCTTTCAAAGATATTGGGCGTTAGCTTCATCAGTGTTGATGAGGATCTCATACCTGACTTCTTGGTGTAAGGACAACAAAAGGGTCTGTTTGTTTTTTCTTGAAGCTATATTGGGGAAAATAGGAGTAATCAAAGGGAGATTGGGACCACTGTCGGGGGTGAGACAATGATAAGACTTAACAATGAGAAGGCAGATTTATTCAGGTTTTGTTTTGTTTTGGTTTTCCCTGTCAAAGAGAATGATATTTGGACTGGAAAGCATATCATCATCATTGTCATTCTAGCATTTATGTGGCACTTTATATGTGTTATCTCATTTTGATTCTCCCAACAACCATAAGGTAGGTGTTATTTTTATCCCTATTTTATATAACACAAATGAGGAATGTGTTGAACCCCCAGGGAAGAAAGCACTTTGTAAACCCAGATGAATTCCAAGTCACCAGAGCCTGATGACCAAGATGGTGTTTGGACACTGAAAGAGCTCATGATGGACTGACTGAGCTACCATCAGTGATCTTTGAAAGACTGAGTCAAATGGCAGATGTAGCATAGGTTGGAAAAAGGGCAAATGTTTCTGATTTTCACAAGGTGCAATAAGAAAGGTCAAATTTTACAGAGTTTTAAAGGCAATGGTTATGGAATATCTAGGGAAAAAAAGGTGATTATCATAAGATTCCATATAACTTCATCAAAAACAAGTCATGCCAGACTAACGTCATTTCCTTTTTTGGCAATATTAGTAGATTGACTTATGTCAGGGAAATGCTATAGATATAGTTGCCTAGATTTTAGTGGAGTATTTGGCAGTCTCTTAAGCTTTTCTTGTGGAAGAGATGTGAACAAGAAGATATTACATTCTGGCAAAATCAAAATTGATTGAATGGCTAGATCCTGGAAGTATGCATTAATCATTTGATGTCAGCTTGCAAAGAGGTCTCTACTGGAATATCCCAAGGCTCTGTCTTTAGCACTGTGCTAGTTAACATTTAATCAGCAGCTTGGAGAAAGGCATTGATGATGTGCTTATCAAATTTGCAGATGATGCAAAATTATGATGCATCACTAATGGGATAATAATCAGGGTCCAAAAATATCATGACAATTCAGAATGTTGGGCTAAACCCAAGAACTATAAATATACATAATATAAATATAATATGAAAGAACTATAAATATAAAATCTTATACTTGGGTTTGAAAATTGAACTTCACAACTCTAAGATAACTTTCATTTAGGTGCTTTCTGAGAGAGAAAGAGAGAGAGAGAGAGAGAGAGAGAGAGAGAGAGTGCATTTATTGCATTTATTAAGCTCTTACTTTGTGCCAGACACTGGGCTAAGCATGGAGGGGTTAACAATATAAGTAAGCAAAACAATGTGTATCCTCAAGGAGCTTATATTCTCATAGGAGAAGACAACAGAGAACAGAGAGAATCTATGTGATGGCAAGGCAGGTGGTGAGGAGGAGACAGCTTTGAAGAAGTTTGGCGGGGAGTTGTAAGTGAAATCAAGTATGCCTGGGGCCACTCCCCAAAACTGTGGTCTAGAGCTGTGGTGGCAAACTCAAATAAAAACAGATCCCTGCATCTGCAAATTGACTTAGAAAACCACAAGTTAACATTATCTATGTCGTATTTTATTTATTTTGTTAAACATTTCCCAATTACATTTTCATCTGATCTGGCTACACCTGGGAATTTTGAGTGGCCTCTGGTCTAGGGTATCAGTTGTCTATAGCTATTTTTGTTCTGTCTTTTCCCACTTCCGACAGTCATTCTCCTTGGCTTAGAAAATAGAAACAAAATAATATTGAAAAGCTCTGCTTTTTCTCTGTCAGTTGTCCTTGTCTTGTCCATCTGAGAAGTGGGTCCCATCCCTTCCTTGACTTTTTCTTCACCAATATAGCTACAGAGAAAATGACCTGATTCTTTTTTTTGGCTTGCCTTTTGCTTTTCAGCTTTAGATCATTCAAGGCATTAACACTTCCAACACTATTCTTATAGAACCACGCATACATGACATGTATTCCTCCTGTGTTATCTGTCCTTGTTTCCACCTCCTGTATCCATCTTTAAGAAAGTGAAGTTGGTTGGTAAGTTCCCTGGGTGTCTGCATTGGGGCTCTTTAGACATTGATTTTTCTTTATCAGAATTGCTTGTTTTTATGTATTCAAAATTTCAGTCTAGGTTGACTTTCCCTATAGAATTTTAGCCCATGGGATCCTCCTTATCTTTCCAGAGGATTTTTTGTGGGTCATTTGTTTTTTTTTTGACTTAGGAAGACCATTATTTTTTAGAAATTAGACTCTTTTATTCCAAGGAGAGACAAAGTTTGATGAGGAGAAGGGGGATCAGGTTGGCGGGAAGGATGAGAGAAGAGAGCACAGGCAGATGGGGCTTTCATTGTTTCAGGGGAGGAAGGTCAGTTGTGAGATTGCTGGGCAAGAGAGAGAGTGGGGGGATGGGTAAGGTGGGTAAGGAGTGAGCATACTGCAATGGGAAAGAATTAGTGGAGTTGACTTTGCCATTAGGCAATGCCACAAACAAGTGACACCCTGTGTGACATGATGAATGGGTAACAACATGATGAATATTACAGGATGATGTTTGTAGGATGCCAGCAAGATGGACAGGGTACTTAAAAACAGGAACCACCTGAAGAATTTTGTAGAATAAGAGTTTATGGGAGGTCATTAATGAGCCAATAGATTTGTGGAGTGTCCCTCTGTGTGTCCATCCTTGTGCTAAGCACTGTGGGGGGAGGCAAGAGAAGAGGACAGGATTCCTGCCACTGCAGATTATAAAGCCTATAGACTAGCACGCATGGGATCTTCATGAATGATATATGACCGAAGTTGAATTGTGTGGTCCGTGCCACATTTGCTATAGGAGGCTGGGGAAGAGAGAGATAAGAATGAGATGAGGTTGGAGAAGTTAGCTTCACAGAATAGGTAGGACCTAAGCTTGATTACAAACACTGGAAAGTGTTATTGTTGGGCCAAGTGGACAATGACAAGTAGCGTGATGTAGTGGATAGAAAGCAGTGTTTGGAGTTTGGTCAACCTGGGTTCAATTTCTAGGTTTGGCATGTATTTTCCTATGTGATCCTGGGCAAATCACATTACATTTTAGTGTCCCAAGCAACTTTCTATGATTATAAATTACAGGATATTTGACAATCTGTATTGATAAAGGGAATTTCTTCTCCAGGAGTTCAGGGGTTGATACAAAAATCCAACGGCAGTGAATCCTCAGGGACACTCCTATAGAAAAGCAAGAAGACGACGAGGAAGATGAGGGTCTGGCACGATTTTTTCAAGAGTGATAAGAATTATTCACTGCAATTGTCGCTTCAGTTGAATAGAAGCTCCTGGGCTAAACCTAGGGTAGGCTAATCAGAGCTTTGCCCTAGGGTGTCAGATTTAGAGGGAAATGAATAAACTTTCAGTGTTCATTAGACGGTTGATAAGGTACAAGGAATCACCACATTCCTATGGTGTTAGCCTAGCCCTGGGCCCTTTCCAGTATTGGCTATACCATCACTCATTCTTCTTGGCTTACTGGTCGAGGCCAGGAAGTCGGAATACTTCTTGCTCCCCATTGCCAGTTTCTATCACTCAGTAACCTCTCCTCTTTTGAGGTTCATGCTATCCATATGCACCATCCAACCAAAGTCCTGGAAGCTGTTGTTTACAGACCTCTAGGTCACTCTTCTTCCTGTCTCAGTGAAGTTAGTACCTGGCTCAGAATTCTTCTCCCTTCTCCAGCTCCTGCCTTCTAAAACACTGTCATTTTCTCAGCCTACTTATTTCCTCTAACCTATGTCCTTCACTCCACCTCAGCCGCACCTCCTCCACATTCATGAATTCTTAAATCTCCTTATCCAACCTAATCTATTGGCCTTTCTCCTCTCCCTCTCCCTTCCCTTACCAAACCCTCCTCTTCATCTGCACCATGACCCACAATCCCTCATTCCCTCTCCCATGCTGTCTCTTCTGCACTAGCCAGTACCTCCTCTTCTCCTCATTTGACCTCTTGGTGGATCAGCTAAACTTTATACAATGCTCCTCTGTTGAATTCCTAGCCCCCTCACCATTTCACTGATTATGCTCTGCCAACTCTCAGCCTTGAATCACTCCCACCATCCACCACCTTCCCTCCTACACATGTGCTGCTGAACAAAGGTGGAGGAAATCATGTAACCATTTTGACCAGGCCCACACAATATCAGTTAGGCCCTCTTTGTTGCTAAGTAATCCTGCTGTCCCTGCCTTATCAACTCACTTTTCCACTTTCCTCAGTGGCTCTTCTAAACCTTTTTATTCCTCCTCAAATTTCTCATGGGCCCCCTCCCACAAGTCTCTGAGCTGAGAACCTTCCTTCATCTTTACAGAAAAAATTGAGGCCATTCACCTTGACCTCCCCTTCTCCCCTCTTCTCACCTCCTAAGCTTTCTGCCACTATCTCCTCTATCTCACATGAAGAGGTGGCCGTAATCCTTACCCAGACAAACGGCTCTACCTACACAAATGATCCCATTCCATCCCCTTCTTCTCCAGCAGATTGTTCCCTCTACCACCCTCACTCTGTCACTTATCTTTGATCTCTTCTTGTCTACTAATTCCTTCACATCTGCTTCCGTTGGAAATTCACGTCTCCCCCATCCTGAAAGAACCATCACTTGATCCTTTCATCTTCAATAACTATCATCCTATATCTCTTCTGCCCTTTGTGTCTAAAATTCCTTGAGAAGGCCATCTGCAATAGGTGCCTCCACTTTCTCTCCTCTCACTCTCTTCTTAACCCCTTACAATCTGGCTTCTGACTTTTTCATTTCACCCAAGCTGCTCTCTCCAAAGTGACCAATGACCTCTTCTTTGCCAAATCCAATGACCTTTTGTCAAACCTCATTCTCCTCGACCTCTCTGCAGCCATTGATACTACTGACCACCCTCTCCTCCTTTATACTCTCTTCTCTCTCCTTGTTTCTCTGTCCTGGTTCTCCTCCTTCCTCCCTGACTGCTTCTTCCCAGTTTCCTTTGCTGGATCCCCATCCAGATCATGCTCTTTCACCTTTGGTGTCCCACAGGGTTCTGATCTGAGCCCTCTCCTCTTCTCCCTCTATACTACTTCACCTGGTGATCTCATCAGCTCTCACAGATTCAATTGCTTTCTCTATGCTGATGATTCTCAAATCTCCCTTTCCTGCCCTAACCTGTCTGCTGACCTCCAGTCTCACATCTCCACATGACATCTTGAATTGTATATCCAGTAGACATTTTAAACTCAACATGTTCAAAACTGAATTCGTTATCCCCCCCAAATCTTCCCCCCTCCCTAACTTCCTCATTACTGTTGAAGGAATCACCATCGTCCCAGTCCCCCTTACTCACAAAGTTAGATGTCACCCCCAAGTCCTCTCTAGCTCTCATTCTCTTTATCTGTCCTGTCACTAAGGTATGTTTTTATTTCACCCTTGCACCATCTCTTGACGATATCCTCTTCTCTCCTCTGACACTACCCCCACTCTGCTGCAGGCCCCCACCATCTCATGCCTAGGCTACTGCAACAGCTGATGGTGGGTCTGCCTGCCTCAAGTCTTGCCCCACTCCAATACAGCTTCCATTCAGGGATCAAGGTGATTTTCCTAAAGCACAGGTTTGACCATGTCACCCTCCTCCTCAATAAACTCCAGTGGCTTCCTATCACTTCCAAGATCAAATGCAAAATCCTTTGTTTGGTATTCACAGCCCTTTATAACCTCCCTCCCTCCATAGTCTTCTTATATCTTATTTCCTGCCATTTGGTCTTCAATACAGTGACATGGGACTGGCCGTTACGTGAGCAAGACCCTCTGACTCTGGGATCTGGGAATTTGCTCTAGCTTTTCCCTATGCCTGGAATGCTCTACCTCCCCATCTCAGCCTCTTGGCTTCCCTGGCTTCATTTAAATCATGGCTAAAATTCCATCTTCCCCAAGCCTCCCCCAACCCTTCTTAATTCTAATGCTTTCTTTCTTGTAATTATTTTCTTTTTAATCCTTATTATAGCTTGTTTGTACATGTTGGCTTGTGCCAATTAGATTGTAGCCTCCTTAAGGGTGGTCTTTTACCTCTTTTCATATCCTCAGAACTTAGCATGGTGCCTGGTACATAGTAGGCACCTAATAAATGCTAACTGACTGACTGACTAATGGTATACAGACGTTAACAAGGCTGCCAGACCTTGGAGCACACTCCTCTATTTAGGGTTTGCAGTGGATAGAATGTTGGGCCTAGAGTCAGGAAGACCAACTTCAAATCTAGCCTCAGACACTTAAGTTACTAGCTGTGTGATACTGGCCAAGACATTTAACCTCTGTTTGCCTTTATAAAATGTGGATGAGAATAGTACCTTCTTTCCAGGGTTACTGTGAGGATTAAATGAGATAATATTTGTAAAGAGCTTATCACAGTGTCTAGTACAAAGTAGGTGCTTAGTAAATGTTTGTTTCCTTCCATCTCTCCCCTTTTCCTTCCTTCCTTCCTTCCTTCCTTCCTTCCTTCCTTCCTTCCTTCCTTCCTTCCTTCCTTCCTCCATTTCTTCCTTCCTCCTTCCCTCCCTTTTTCCTCCCTTTTCCCCTTCCTTCCTTCCTTCCTTCCTTCCTTCCTTCCTTCCTTCCTTCCTTCCTTCCTTCCTTCTTTCCTTCCTTTCTTCCTTCCACTTGTACCATATATCTGTGTATGTGTATGGGCCTTGGTACCCAGCTCTCTCTTTTTATGCTGATTGCAGGTGACACCTGACCCCCAGACAAAGAGTGAGAGAGTTTGGACCAGGGGTAGGGAACCTGTGGCCTTGAGGCCACATGTGGTCTTCTAGGTCCTCGGGTGCAGCCTCTTGACTGAGTCCAAGTTTTACAGAACAAATCCTTTAATTAAGGAGGCTTGTTTTGTGAAGTTTGGATTTAGTCAAAGGGCCACACTTGAGGACCTAGAGGGCCACATGTGGCCTTGAGGCCTCAGGTTCCCCACCCCTGGTTTGGACCCTCTTTCCAAACACAAAAAGTATTGAGAATAGTGTTTACAGGAGTAATACCAAGCTAGCCAGGCTGCGTTGACGCCCTCTTTGGCCTAAGCTGCGCCTTAGAGCTGCAATGAGCCTCCAGGAAGACCTTGGATGGGTAGAGAGCAGCGAGAACCAAAGACAGCTCCGCTGGCTATGTTCCTGTTTCATTGTTCTTTCCGTGTTTTCTTGTGTCTTCCTTAACCGTCCTGTTCACGCTATTCAGCATGTTCATCATATGCACTGTTATTGTCAACTGCGTCTTCATGGCTGCTGTAAAAGACGGCAATGTCAATAAATATGCTGAGTAAGTGTCTCCCCTGGATCCCTCTGCTCCCGACACTTACCCTTGCTTCCTTCTGCTTTTGTTTCCATAGTTTACTGAGAAAAGGCTAAGAGATGAGAAACTGGACATTATTTTCCTCTAGGACAAATTTGGATGTGATTTCTGGGAGGTTTTTTATCTCCCAGGGCTCTGGGAGTGAATGTGACCACAGATGAATTTAAATCTCCTAAAACAACTTAGATGAAATGAAGAGTTTTCAGAAAATGTCCGAGTCTTTGCTGAATTGTTTCTTTAAAACAATTTGAACTTTGAGGAAAACTATGGTTTTAAACATTTATTATGCACTTGCTGTACATAGCTTATTGTAGATAATGAGTAAAAAGATAAAGTTTAGATAAAACACTGAGTAGTTATCTGTCCTTTAGGGTTATATAGTAACCCTTTTTATCCCTCTCTCTTTCTCCTCTGGCTCAGAGTTGTCTGAGCACACACAGAATCAGGCATCCAGTCAAAATCGTCTATTTGGCTATGGCTGTCCCACATCTCTGAAATACACTTTCTTTTCATCTTTACCTCTTAGAATCTCTTGTTTCCTTGATGACTTAGTTCAAAAGCACTTTCTACATGAAGCCTTTCCTGATCCACCCACCTGATAATTGATTTCCTCCTCAAGCCACCTTATGTTCATGCTGTATTATTATGGATAATAATATATATGTACATTATATCCCCCTCATTGAACAAAAGGGGTTTTGCCCTTTTGTCTTTGTAGCCCCAAACACCAAGCGTATTGCTGGAAACCTATTGAGTGCTTAATAAGTGCCTCTGGATGATTTGATTGATGTGAAAACTGAGAACCAGGGTTATGTGACTTATTCAAGGTCACATATGTGGTAAGTAGCAGAGTTAGGATTCAAACCAAAGTCATTTAACACAGAATGTGGTTGTGAATTCTTTGGAGAATTCTTGGTTCCTATCCTTTCACTACTTATCTATTAGGGGATGGCTATCAGTCACACATATGATTAATATATAACTATATATAAAACTGTCTATATAACTATATATGTATGTATGCATATATACACATATAAACATATATATACATGTATGTATATGTATGCATATATGTGTGTATATGCATAGACATAGACATATTTATCAATGTATGTATTATTTGCAGATCTTAGATACTGAACCTTTCTCAGAAAAATTGAATACAAAGATTCCCGCCCCTCCCCCCCCATTCATTCACTTCCTTCTTATGCTAGATGCCTTAATGTTGCCGGTGCAGAAACTTTTCAGTTTAATGTGATCAAAGTTATTTATTTTTCGTAATTGCTCCTTTCTCTTGTTTGGTTAAGCATACATCTCCTATCCATAGCTAGGAGAGGTATATCATCTATTTTTTTCTAGTATTATATAGTATGACTTTTAATATTAAGATCACATCCTTTTACAACGTGTTGTGGAATATGGTGTAAGGTGTTGGTCTGTGCCTAATTTCTGCCAGATTACTTTCCAATTTTTCCAGCAATTTTTTGAAAATCAAGAGTTTTTTTTCTAGGTAATTTATATTTTCCACTTAATCAAATACTGGATTATTAAGTTCTATTTTTTCCTGATTCTCCTCATCTAGTCTGTTCCACTGATCTCTATTTTTTTAGCCAATTCTAGATGGTTTTGATGACTAATGTTTTATAATAAAGTTTGAGGTCTGTAAGTGCTATTCTACCTTTGCCCTTACTTCTTTTAATCATTTCCTTGATATCTGGGATGTTTTATTTTTCCAAATGAAGTTATTATTTTATCAATTTGATTGGCATAGCATTAAAAATATAAGTTAATTTTGGTAGTATTGTAATTTTTATTATATTGCCAAGGTCTAGCCATGAACACTAAATATTCCTCCAGGTATTTGGGTTGTTCTTTATTTCTTTAAAGAATATTTTGTAATCGAGTCTATAGAAGTCTTATGTGCTTTGGTAGGTTAATCCCCAGATTATTGTTGTTTAGTTGTTCAGTTGTGTCTGACACTTTGTGACCCCGCAGACTATAGCACACCAATACTGTCCATGGGGTTTTCTCGGCAAAGATATTGGAGTGGTTTACCATTCCCAGTGGAATCTGATCCCCAGATACTTTATGCATTTCATAGTTATTTGGAAAAGGAATCCACTCTCTATTATTGCATCTTGTGTTTTATTGTTATATAAATAAGTTGTTGGTTTTTGAGGATTTCTTTTGTGGTCTATAACTTTGCTAATGCTATTAATTGTCTCAATTAGTATCTTTGCTAATTCCCCAGGGTTTTCCAAGGGTAGCCACCCTATTGTCAGCAAATAGGGAAAATTTAATCTCCTCTTTATTGTTATTCCTTTAATTTTTTTCCTCTTGTCTTCTCTTTTCTTTTTGTCCTCTCAGGTAGTCAGGTGGATCCCTCTTTCTTCTTCTCCCTTTCAACTAGTATTATTCATTAGTTTTTAAAATTCCATTTTTTACCCCTTTACTAAAAGGATTTCTCTCCCTCTCTTCATTATCCATCTTCTCTTTCTGTTTGTTTCTCTCTGCTATTGCGAGTATATCCAGAATAATATCAAATAATGGAGAAAGTGTGTACTCTTGCTTCATTCCCATATTTGCTGGACAAGGTTCTAGTGTATCCCCATTGAATATAATGCTTGCTTTTGGTTTTAGAGAGATACTTTTTTATGATATTAAAAATATTTTATGACTATACTTTGTAAGTTTATTTATTTAGGCATAAAGAATGCTGCACATGGTCAAAGATTTTTTTTTTGTATCTATTGAGATGATTTTGGTATTTTTGCTTTTGAGGTAGTTGATTATGTTTTTGTTTTCCTAATATTGAACCATCTTAGTGTCCCTGGCATAAATCCCACTTGATCATAATGAATAATTTCTTGGATAAATCACTGTAGTTTGTTTGATAAGATTTTGTTTAAAATTTTTGAGTCAATATTGAGTCAGTATATGAGCCTATGGTTTTCTTTCAGTGTTTTATCTTTTTCTGGTTTAGATAGTGGACCTTTTTTTCTGGTTTAGGTATTTATCTCATAAAAGGATTCTAGTAGGGCCCTTTCTTTCTCAATTTTTGAGATTAATTTGTGACATATGGGTACTAACAGTTCTTTAAAGCTTGATAGAATTCTTCCATAAATCCTTAAGGACCAGGGTTTGGTTTTGTTCTTTCCTCCTGCTGTGGTAGTTTTTTTTTAAGCTAGATCTGTTTCCTTTTCTGATGCTGATTATTTAAGATCTCTATCTGTTCTTCTGGTGGGTTGGGTATTTTATATTTTTGATGGTATTGCTTTATTTCTTTTTTGTCCTCAGTTTTGTTAGCATATAACTGTATAACTCTTATGTTTTTAGATTCACTTAATGCATAGTAAAAAAAATTCTATCCCCTGTATTATTTCATGTATATCTGTTTTTAAAATGTGTTTCTTGTAAACAACAGATTGTAGCATTTTGTTTTCTTACCCAACCTGTCTTTCTTATTAATTTTTATAGGACTTCTTAATACATTCAACTTTAAAGTTATGTGAGTTAGGTTTACATTTTCCTCATTCTGTCTCTAATATTGGAGTTTTCCAAGTTATGATTTTTTTTCTCTCTTCTGATGTAAACACAGTACTATGTTCCTTCAGTTACTTTACCTTAGTCTTTTTTTTAAGGTGGCCTATTCCCACTTGTTTTCTTCCCTTCACCATTGATTCCCTCCTCTTGTTTATTACCCCTTTCCCTTTGGAGTTTGGTTGTTAGTTCCATTTTTGCCTCTTGATTTTATCTGGTTATATAACTCTTCCCTCTTTTTTCTCTCTCAGGCATTCAGGTAGATTCCTCTTTCCTCTTCTCCCCTTCAAATAGTACTATTCATTAGTTTTATAAATTTCATTTTCCCCTCACTCTCATTTTTCTCTCACTCTCTTCATCACTTTTTCCCTCGTCTCCTTGTGCACATTTAGAAAAAGATCTCATGGGGCAGCTAGGTGGCGCAATGGGTATAGCACCAGCCTGTCAGTCAGGAGGACCTGAGTTCAAATCTGGCCTCAGACACTTGACACTTACTAGCTGTGTGACCCCGGGCAAGTCACTTAACCCCAATTGCCTAGCAAAACAAACAAAAGAAAAAAAAAGATCTCTTTCTGGTCTTTCTGCTGTTACTGTGTTGTTATTGTTATTCTTGGCAGCTGCCTTTATTCACTCCTACATTTCTCTTATTTGGGGTGCTTGAAGAGCAAGTAATGTCTTAACATCTGGTTTTCTTTCTAAAGAGGTTTCAAATGACTATTATTGAATGTCAATTGTTTTTCATTTATTGTTAAGCTTAGCTTTGCAGGATAGGTCACCCTGGACTCTATCCTAAGCTCTGTTGCTCTATGAAACACATTATTCCATTCCCTCTTATGTTTTCTTGTAGATGCAGAATAGTCTTGTGTTATTTGAATTTCCTTTCCTTTGAATTAGAAGGGTTTTCTTCATGATGAGTTGAAGAATTTGCTTTTGAATTGAATAGTTATATTTAACTACGATGTGTCTTGGAGTTTGTAGCCTTGAGTTTTTTCCCCCTGGAAGTGATCTATTAATTCTTTATGCTAGTCTAATGTTTTCTATATTCAGAAATTCTGGGCAGTTCTCTTTTTATAATTTTTTTCATTGTGGTGTTAAGACTGTTTGTCCTGTTGTATGCTTTTATGATCCTTAATCTGCATCTATGTATTCTGTCTTTTAGATCACTATGTTTGCTTGCATAATCAGCATATTTTCTTTCTTTCTTTTTTTGCTTCTCTTCTACATTCCCAATCTATTGTTATCTTTTTTGTTCTTTGCTGAGACTTGCCATCACAGAATTCTAATTTTTTTCTATTCAGCCTGATAATTTTGCTGTGTAGGCCATAAATTCTGCTCTCATAATTCTCATTTCTCTTTTGAACTACCCAAGAGCAGTAGGTTGTGATTTCATGTTCTTCTCACATTCCACAGGATTTTTTGTCTCTTCACATGTTGAATCATGTTCCTTTGTTTTATAGTATTTATTCACAGATTCCTGAACTTCATTTACTAGATGTGGAGGCCATATTTCTTCTGCTAATGATGAATCCCTTGTTGACTTAACTACTTATGTTCAAGACCTTTGAATTTTCTTCCTCTTGTAATCTTTAGTAACTTTGGTCTTTTCCTCCTTATGTTGCAAGGGCTGTGCCTCAAATGTAACGGGGGTGGGGTGGTAGCATCGTGCAATTTGAAGAAAGGTGAAGGATACATACTTTAATTCCTGCCAGGAAGGGAAGTAAAAAGTTGAGGCCAGAGGCTGCCACTCTGCTCTCCTTAGAAAGAGGGAGTACTGGGCAAGAATTATATCTATCTGCTTCCTTAAATATTATTCATCTAGGGAATGTAGTTTTCAGGTTTAATATGACTTCTAGTCACTGTTTCATTAATGAGGTGAGCAGGACCACAAACTTTATACCAAAGGCTTGACCCCTTTTCCCACCCCTATTTACCCAAATTGATGGCAAAATAGAAGGCAGAGAAATTATATATAGGAGAATATATACCAGATAATACAGAATGAAGGAGTTCTCCCATTGGCAGTGAGGTAATTCAGCTCAGCCAAGACAGAAAGAGAGAGAGAGTCCTAAATTTTACCCAAGGAGAAGTTCCCTGAAGTCTCTAGTGCAGCAAGCTGAGGGAGAGTGCCAGATCCTCTCATATTTCCTTCTTCCTTGAATATTTTCTTTTAGCAACCCAAAACAGAGTTGGCGTCTTCCATCTTCTCGAAGCTATAAGTCAGAAGGGCCAAAAGCTCCTTGAGACTCATAGCAGGTCCTGAAGGCTGAAAAGCTTGAAGAGAATTCAAAGAAGGCTGGAGATTGAGGCTCTCTTCCATCCTTGACAACTCTTTCTTGCGCCTCACGCAGGTGCCGGCACTGATCTCCACCAATGAGGGAGTTCCATGCCAATGGACTCTGGGGCTGGAGTCACTCTTATTTTCCCTTAATACTCACTTTCTGAGTCTCTGACTGACTCTGATGGTGGTTTCCTTGGGAGCTCAAAGCATTTCAGCCTCCTCCCACACTTGGCAATTCAAAATACACCAGCCTGGATCTCTGCTCCAAGTGACTTTTGAGTGGTCAGAATTGGCCCCAGCTAGGTACTGAGTACCTTCCCTCAGGCTTAGTGGAGTCCTGCATAGCATCCCCTGTCCCTTCCATTGTATCCTGTCCTGTTGTGCTATTCCACTCCCTCAGTTCCTCAGTTCTCTGACTTGGCACCGGCAGGTCAAAGAACTTTTCCAACACTGTTGCTGCTGGCTGGGGCACTTCTATAGTCTGGAGCACTGCAGAGGCTGCTGGCTCTCTGTTCTGCTCTGAGCAGACTTCCACAGCCTAGAACAGGATCTTCACTCTCCAGGGTACCAAAAAGAGAGAGGAGATCAAGGTGTGGGCAGCTTTTGTTACAAGTTAGTGTGAGTCACCTGGTGCAGACTTGCTGCCAGTAGTGTGGGATGTAGCGGAGGTGCTGAGTGAGCTCTTAATGTAGAAGTCAGTTCATGGCTTGTTTGTTTTGTTTTTTTCCTTCTTTTGGATTCTGGGTATCCTAAATCATGAAAACAACTGAAGTTTCTTTATCTTTGGCACATAGTTCCTGTTTTGTAGAAGTTTGAGAGATCAGAGAAAATGTCTAATCAAAACTTCGTTCATCACATGGCCCAGAAGTTGATTTCTATTTCTTAATGAGGAAAGGAGGACCCCAAACTTAATACCCAAGACTTGACCCCTTTCCCACCAAATGCTCTGATTCTGGTTTTGCTATGGATTTGAATAAGTGGGTTTATTTGCTATATGTTATGGATGGTTATGGTGGAACTGATATTTGGGCTAATACTTTTCATTGAGAAATCTATCTGCTTCTGTAGCTCTCCAAAAGTGCTTGTCTCCCACTCACTGGAGGAGATAGGAGAGGAGAAGGCCTTGAAGTGGCCATAGAACTAGACCTAGTTGACATAGACATTAGAAGCCACCTAGTCAAATCTCTCATTTCACAGATGAGGAAACAAAGGCACCAGGAGTTAAAGTGATTTGCCCAAGGTCACTGAGGTAGTAAGCATAATCAATCAAACACTTATTAAATGAGCATTATGTGTCAGGCACTGTGCTAAGTGCTGAGGAAACAAAAAGAGGGAAAAAACAGTCCCTGCCTTCAAGGAACTACCCTTCAGCTCTCATTCCTTGCCCTTGTTCTTTCTATTGTATAGCTACCCTGGCATTTGGCTGAAAGGAAACCTGTCAATGAGCACTCAGCCAAGCGCATATGCGTCAGGCAAGAACATAGACCTATAGCAGACAAGCCAAATAGACCTTCGAATGATATGTTTCCTGAAACATTGAAAGGCCCCATCTGGCACTGGCGATCTCGTCTGACTGCTTACGATTGTTTCAGCAGGGTGGATGGCTAGGAACTTGGTTTTCTACTCAGAATTTTCCTAACACCATGTGACCTGGGGATAGCTCATCATTAGTATTGAAATACTGCTCTCTTTTCTCTGTGCAAATTGGTGTGTCTTCCTTGATTCTGCTCACTTGGGTTGAGCAGGAGAGCCCTGCCTTGTTTTTGTCTTTCTAGGAGAATGAGGACTCTAGAAGAACAGGTCTTTGAGAGGCAGTCAAGTAGAAGTGGGATGATTCCTTTTGACCTCTGGGGATAGAACTAGGAACGATGGATGGAAATCGAAAACAGATAATTTTAGGCTTTGTGTGAAGACAACTTTCCTAACACTAAGAGCTTTTGTTTGTTTGTTTGTTTGTTAGTTTTTCCCCCATAACATAGTATAATAAAAAATATGATTGTATATGAAACCACTAATCTATTATGTACAACTTGCTATTCTTTTTAAACATATATTAAAGTGATTGTGTAAGTTTCATTTTTTCCCTTTTTTCTCCCCTCTCCCCCAAGAGATGGCTACCATTTGACACAAATGTGTGTGGATGTATATATACATGTATACGTATATGTATGCATATATATGTAAAATAATTCTACACATACTTCCATTTATCAGTTCTCTCTCTGGGTACAGATCACATCTTCCTTCATATGTCCTTTGTAGTTAGTTAATTTGGGTATTTATAATAGTCAAAATGACTTATTTGCTCAAAGTTGTTCTGAAAACAATGTTGCTGTTATTATATACAATGTTCTCTTGGTTCTGCTCATTTTGCTCTTCATTATTTCATGCAAGTTTATCCATGTTTTTCTAAAATCATTGAGCTCATCATTTCTTTTTTAAAATAAAAAAAGTTTATTTATTTTTAGTTTTCAACATTCACTTCCATAAGATTTTGAGTTCCAAATTTTCTCCCCCTTCCTCCCCTCCCCCACCCCAAGATGGTGTGTAATCTGATATAGTCACTACATATACATTCGCATTAAACATATTTTCACATTAGTCAAGTTGTAAAGAAGAATTAGAACCGATGGGAGGAACCATGAGAAAGAAGAAACGAAGCGAAACAACAAAAAAAGGAGAGCAAATAGTATGCTTCCATCTGTATTCAGACTCCAAAGTTCTTTCTCTGGGTGTGGATAGCATGCTCCATCATGAATCTTTTGGAGTTGTCTTAGATCCTTGCATGGCTAAGAAGAAGTAAGTCTATCTAAGTCAGTCATCACACAACCTTGCTGTTATTGTGTACAATATTCTTCTGGTTCTGTTTACTTCACTCTGTATCAGTTCATGTAAGTCTTTCCAGATTTTTCTGAAGTCCACCTGCTCATCATTTCTGACAGTATAATAATATTTCATTACATTCATATACCACAACTTGTTTAGCCATTCCCCAATTGATGGGCATCCCTTCAATTTCCAATTCTTTGCCACCACAGAAAGAGTTGCTGTAAATATTTTTGTACATGTGGGTCCTTTCCCCTTTTCTATTATCTCTTTGGGATACAGACCTAGAAGTGATGCTACTGGGTCAAAGGGTATGCACAGTTTTATAGCCCTTTGGGCATAGTTCTAAATTGCTCTCCAGAATGGTTGAATCAGTTCACAATTCCACCAACAATGCATTAGTGTTCCAATGTTTCTACATCTTGTCCAACATTTATCATTTTCCTATTTTGTCATGTTAGCCAATCTGATAGGTGTGATGGAATACCTCAGAGTTGTTTTGACTTTCATTTCTCTAATCAATAGTGATTTAGAGCATTTTTTCATGTGATTATAGATGGCTTCAATTTCTTCCTCAGAAACTGCCTGTTAATGTACTTTGACTATTTATCAATTGGAGAATGACTTGTATTCTTATAAATTTAACCCAATTCTTTATATATTTTAGAAACGAGGCCTTTATCAGAGACACTGGCTCTAAAGATTGTTTCCCAGCTTTCTGTTTCTCTTTTAATCTTGGTGACACTGGCTTTGTTTGTGCAAAACCTTTTCAATTTAATGTAACCTAAATTATCCAATTTGCATTTCATAATGTTCTCTATTTCTTGTTTGGTTATAAATTCTTCCATTCTCCATAGATCTGAGAGGTAAACTCTTCCTAATTTATATATGGTATCACCCTTTATGTCTAAATCATGCACCCATTTTTACTTTATCTTGATATACAGTGTAAGATGTTGGTCTATGCCTAGTTTCTGCCATAGTCTCTTCCAGTTTTCCCAGCACTTTTTGGTAAATAGTGAGTTCTTATCCCAGAAGCTGGGGTCTTTGGGTTTCTCAAACAGTAGATTATTATAGTCATTGACTGTTGTGTCTTGCATACCTAACCTATTCCACTGATCCACCACTCTATTTCTTAGCCAGGACCAAGTAGTTTTGATGATTGTTGCTTTATAATACAAGATCTGGTATGGTTAGACCACCTTCCCTTGCATTTCTTTTCATTAATTCCCTTGTCATTCTGGACCTTTTGTTCTTCCAGATAAATTTTATTATTTTTTCTACCTGTATAAAATAATTTTTGGTAGTTTGATTGGTATGGCACTGAATAAGTTAATTAATTTAGGTGGAATTGTCATTTTTATTATATTAACTCAGCCTACCCATGAGCAGCTGATATTTTTCCCGAATGTTTTGGTCTGACTTGATTTGTGTGAAAGGTGTTTTATGATTGTGTTCATGTAGTTCTTGGCTTTGTTTTGGCAGGTAGACTCCCAAATATTTTATAATGTTTACAGTAACTTTAAATGGAATTTCTCTTTATATTTCTTGTTGTTGGGCTTTGTTAGTAATAGAAATGTTGTTGATTTATGTGGGTTTATTTTATATCCTGCAACTTTGCTAAATTTATTTATTATTTCAAGTAGTTTTTTTACTTGATTCTTTAAGCATACTATCATATCATCTGCAAAAAGTGAGTGCTTTGTTTCTTCTTTGTCTATTTTAATTCTCTCTATTTCTTTTTCTTATTGCCAAAGCTAACATTTCTTATACAATGTTGAATAACAGTGGTGAAAATGGACATCCTTGTTTCACCCCCAATCTTATTGGAAATGCTTCTAGCTTATCCCCGTTACATATAATGCTTGCTGATAGTTTTGGATAGATACTACCTATCATTTTAGGGAAGACTCTATTTATTCCTATGCTCTATAGTGTTTTTAATAGGAATGGGTGCTGTATTTTGTCAAATGCTTTTTCTGCATCTGTTGAGGTAATCATATGATTTCAGTTAGTTTTGTTGTTGATATGGTCAATTATACTGATGGTTTTCCTAATATTGAATTAGCCCTGCATTCTGCATGTAAATCCTACCTGGTCATAGTGTATTATCCTTGAGATAAGTTGCTGGAATCTTTTTTTATCATATTTTATTCAAAATTTTTGTATCTATATTCATTAGGGAAATTGGTCTATAATTTTCCTTCTCTGTTTTGGGTCTTCCCAGTTTAGGTATCAACACCATATTTGTATCATGAAAAGAATTTGGCAGGACTCCTTCTTAGCCATTTTCCCAAATAGTTTATATAGTATTAAGATTAATTGTTCTTTAAATGTTTGATAGAATTCACTTATAAATCCATAGGGCCCTGGAGGTTTTTTCCTTGGGAGTTCATTGATGGCTTGTTCAATTTCTTTTTCTGAAATGGGGTTATTTTAGTATTTTATTTCATCTTCTGTTAATCTGGGCAATTTATATTTTAGTAAATATTCATCCATTTCACTAAGCTCATCAAATTTATTGGCATACAGTTCAAGCAAAATAGCTTCTAATTATTGTTTTAATTTCCTCTTCATTGATGATGAATTCACCCTTTCATTGTCTATGGTACCTTTCAGCAGGATGTAGTTTGCTTCCTTATATCTTTTAATTAGATCTATTTTTACTTTTGCTTTGTCTGAGATCAGGATTGCTACTCCTGCCTTTTTTTTTTTTTACTTCAGCTGAAGCATAATATATTCTACTCCAGCCTTTTACCTTTACTCTGTGTGTATCCTTCTGCTTCAAATGTATTTCTTTTAAACAACACATTGTGGGATTATGGTTTTTAATCCACTCTGCTATCCACTTCCATTTTATAGGAGAGTTCATCCCACTCACCTTCCCAGTTATGATTACTATCTGTCTTTCTCTCCATCCTATTTCCCCCCTCTATTTATTTTTTATCTCTTTTCTTCCTTTTCCTCCTCACTAGAGTTTTGCTTTTTACCACTACCTCCCTCAACCTGCCCTCCTTCCATTCTATCATCCCCCTCTCTTTTCTTTCCCCTTTCCCCTGCTACTTCTTCCCTTTCTTCTGCCCACCCCTTCCCTCTTCTTTCCCCTTTCCCTTCCTACTCCCCATAGGGTAAGTTAGATTTCTATGCCTGAATATATTGTTTCCTCTTTGAGCCAAATCCGATGAGACTAAGTTTCAAACAATGCTCATCTCCCTCTCTTCTTTCCCTCTACTGTAATAAGTCTTTGCACCTCTTTATGTGATATAATTTAACCTTTTCTGCCTTCTCCTTTCCTCTTCTCCTTCACCACTTAAATAGATTTTTTGATCATCACATCAAACTCAACTTATACCGTGCCCTCTGTCTATGTATACCCCTTCTAAATGTCATAATAAAGATACAATTATCAAGAGTTTCAAGTATCATCTTCCCACATAGTGATGTAAACAGTTTGCCCTTATTGAATAACATGTTTTTTTCTTTTCCTGTTTACCTTTTTATGTTTCTCTTGAGTCCTGTATTTGAAGATCAAATTTTCTATTGAGCTCTGGTCTTTTTATCAGGAAGGTTTGGAGGTCCCATATTTCATTGAATGTCTATCGCCTCCCTGAAAGATTATGCTCAGTTTTGCTAGTTGGTTGATCATTAGTTGTAATACAAGCTCCTTTGCCTTATGAAATATCATATTCCAAGCACTCTGATCTTTTAAAGTAGAAGCTGCAAGGTCCTGCATAATCTTGACTGTAGTTTAGTGATATTTAAATTGTTTCTGGTTGCTTGCAGTGTCTTCTCCTTGACGTGATAATTCTGGAATTTGTCTACAATACTCCTTGACGTTTTCAACTTGGGTTTTCTTTCTGGAGGTGATTGGTGGATTCTTTCAGTGACTATTTTACCTTCTGGTTCTAGGACCTCAGGGCAGTTTTCCCTGATGATTTCTTGAAATATGCTGTCCAGGCTTTTTTTTTTTTTCTGGTGATGGCTTTCAGGTAGACCAATCATTCTTAAATTATCTCTCCTGCATCCATTTTCCAGGTCAGTTGTTTTTCCAATGATATATTTTACATTTTCTTCTATTTTTTCATTCTTTGGGTTTTGTTTGGCTGATTCTTGATATTGCATAGAGTCATTAGGTTCCACGTCCTCAATTCTAAGCCTTAACAAATTGTTTTCTTCAGTTAGCTTTTGTACCTCCTTTTCCATTTGGCCAATTCTACTTTTTAAGGAGTTGTTTTCTTCAGTATACTTTTTTTTTCTATTTGGCCAATTTTTTTTTAAGGAATTGTTTTCTACAGTCAATTTTTGTCCTACCTTTTCCAAGCTGTTGACTCTTTTTTGCATACCTCTCATTTCTTTTCCCAATTTTTTTCTTCCTCTCTTATTTGACTTTAAAAATCCTTCTTGAGCTTTTCCAAGAAGGCTTTTTGGGCTTGAGACCAGTTCATATTCCCCTTTAAGGTTTTGGATGTGGTTATATTGACAACGTTGTCCTCTTCTGAATTTGTGTTTTGATCTTCCCTTGTCTCCATAGAAAGAATCTATAATCATTGTACTCTTCTGCATTTTGTTCATGATGTTTGCCTATTTCCTGGCTTTTAAAGTTGAGCTCTCCTGCTGGAGCACAGGGGACACAGTTCCAGGCTTCTTGTGGTGGGGGCCAGGGGTCTCATCTTTTGCTTTGTGTGCTGGGGCCTCAGGTGCTGGCAGCTGGAGACTATAGGGTCTGGTAGATTACCTGTTGCTGAACTGGGGTCCTAGTGGTGGGGGCTGGTGTGTAATGAGGCCAGGTGGGGTTTTTCTGCATTTCCCAGAGCTACACTGAAGCTCTTGGGGGAGGGGAGGGGAGGGGAGTCCATAGAGGATGCCTACTTACCTGGGCTGTGCTGAAGCATGGGGAGGATGCCAGACCACTGTATTTCATCACAATTACATACCACAGCTTGTTTAGCCATTCTCCAATCGACAGGCGTCCCTGCAAGTTCTTTGCTACTACAAAGAGAGCTGCTACAAATATTTTAGAACATATAGGTTCTTTTCCTTTTCCCCTAATCATCTTTGGAAATAGACCTAGTAGAGGTATTTCTAGGTCAAAGGGTATGGGCAGTTTAATAACTCTTTGGACATAATTCCAAATTGATCTCCAAAATGGTTGAATCAATTCATAATTCCACCAACAATGAATTAGTGTCCCAGTTTTTCCACATTCCCTCCAACATTTGTTGCCTTCTCCTTCAATCATTTTAGCCAATCTGATAAGTGAAAAATGATATTTCAAGGTTGTTTTAATTTGCATTTCTCTAATAAATAATGATTTAGAGCATTTTTATATGACTAATTGTTTTGATTTCTTTATGTAAAAACTACGTGTTCATTTGTCAATTGAAGAATGACTCATTCTTATAGATTTGACAAAGTTCTTTATATATTTGGGGTGAGACCTTTATCTCAGAAACTGTCTATAAAATTTCCCCACCCAATTTTTTGCTTTCCTTCTGATCTTGGCTACATTTGTTTGATTTGTACAAAACCTTTTTACTTTAATGTAATCAAAATTATCCATTTTACACCTCACTCTGCTCTCTATCTCTTGTTTATTCATAAATTGTTCACCTATCCATAAATCTGATAATATGTTACATTATTCTAATTTTCTTGTGATATCTTTTTTATATCTAGGTCATGTATCCATTTTGACTTTACCTTGGTAAATGTTGTAAGATATTGGTCTATGCCCAATTTCTGCCCTATTGCTTTCCAGTTTAACCAAATATTTTTTTAATCAAATAATGAATGCTTATCTCAAAATCTTAAGTCTTTACATTTGTCAAATACAATGTTACTGTATTTATTTGCTGCTGTAAATTGCATGTCTACTCCATTCCATTGATCTGCCTTTCTATTTCTCAATCAGTTCCAGATAGTTTCCATAATTACTGCTTTCTAATATAGCTTAACGTTTAGTACTACTAAATCTCCTTCCTTTACATTTTTTCCCCATTAGTACCTTTGATATTCTTGACTTTTTGTTTTTCCAAATGAATTTTATTATTTTTTCTAATTTAGTAAATAAGTTTTTGGCAATTTAATTGGGATGGCATTGAATATATAAATTAGTTTAGGTTAAATTGTCATTTTTATTATATTGGCCCTGCCTACCTATGAATGATAAATATTTCTCCAATTATTTAAATCTGGTTTTATTTTTATTAAAAGGGTTTTTTTTTTATAATTTTGTTTATATAGTTCCTGGGTTTCTTTTGACAGGTATACTACCAGGTATTTTATACTATCTAGAATTATTTTAAATGGAATATCTCTTACTATCTCCTCTTACAGGGTTTTGTTTGTGATATATAGGAATGCTGATGATTCATATGAATTTACTTTATATCTTGATACTTTGCTAAAATTATTATTTCAACTAACTTTTTAGCTGAGTCTTTGGTATTTTCTAAGGATATCATTATATCATCTGTAAAAAGAGATAGTTTTATTGCCTCATTCCCTATTCTGATTCCTTCTATTTCTTTTCCTTCTAATTGCTATTGCTAGGATTACCAATACAATATTGAATAATATTGGTGACAGTGGGCATTCTTGTTTCACACCTGAGCTTATTGGGAAGGCTCCTAGCTTAACCCCATTACAAATAACGCTTGTTAATGGTTTTAGATAAATGCTTTTTATCAATTTAAGGAAAAATCCATTCCTACCTATACTTTCAAGTGTTTTTTAATAGAAATGAGTGTTGTATTTTATCAAAAGCTTTATTTTTGCATCTATTGATATAATACGATTTAAATTTTTTTATTATTGATATAATCAATTACGTTAATAGTTTTCCTTATGCTAAACCATCTCCACATTCCTTGTATAAATCCTACTAGGTCATAATGTATAATCTTTGTAATACATTGTTGTAATCTTTTAGCTAGTATTTTACATTCATATTCATTAATGAAATTGGTCTATAATTTTCTTTTTCTGTTTTTACTCTTTCTGGTTTATGTATCAAATTCATAAAAGGAGTTTGGTAGGATCCCTTCTTTGCCTATTATTCCAAATAATTTATTTAATGTTCAAATGAGTTGATCCTTAAATATTTGATAAAACTCACTTGTAAATCCATCTGGTCTTGGTGCTTTTGCTTAGGAAGCTCATTTGTGGTCTGTTCCATTATTTTTTCCTAAAATTGGTCTATTTACAGATTTTATTTCCTCTTTTGCTGATCTAGGCAATTTGTATTTTTGTAAATATTCTTTCATTTCACTTAAACTGTTAAATTTGTTGGCATATAATTGAGCAAAAATGCTCCTTATAACTGCTTTAATTTCATCTTAATTAGTGGTATATTCACTCTTCATTTTTAATATTAGTGATTTGGTTTTCTTCTAATTAAAAAAATCAAATTAACCAATGGTTTATATAGTTTGTTGTTTTTTTCATAAAACCACTCCTAGTTTTATTCATTAGTTCAACTTTTTTTATCCTCAATTTTATTAATCTCACCTTTAATTTTTAGTATTTCCAATTCAGTGTTTAACTTGGATTTTTAGTTTGTTCTTTTTCTAGTTTTTTAAATTGCATATCCTATTCATTGGTCCACTCTTTTTCAATTTTATTGGTGTAAGCACTTAGAGATATAAATTTTCCTGTGATCACTGTTTTTTGCTGTATCCCATAGGTTTTGATATGTTGTCTTTTTATTGTAATTCTCTTTAATGAAATTATTGATTGTTTCTATCATTTGTTCTTTAACCCACTTATTCTTTAAGATTACATTGTTTATTCTCCAATTAGTTTTATTCTATGTTTCCTTGGCCCTTTATTAAATATAATTTTTATTGCATTGTGATCTGAAATGGATACTTTTAATATTTCTGCTTTTAACTATAAAATTTTTATGTACTAATATATGGTCAGTCTTTGAAAAGGCAACATTAACTGCTGAGAAAAAGGTATATTCTTTTCTACTTCCATTCAGTTCTCTCCAGATATCTATCATATCTAGCTTACCTAAAATTCTGCTCACTTCCTTGAATTCTTTTTTTTTTATTAATTTTTTGGTTAAATTTATCTAGTTCTGGAAGGGGAAGATTAAAGTCTTCCACTATTAGAGTACTACTATTTATCTCCATCTGTAATTCATTTAACTTTCTTTCAAAAATTTAGATGCTATAGTATTTGATGTATATAGGTTTAGCATTGAAATTGCTTCATTGTCTATGGTACCTTTTATCAAAATGTTGTTATGCTGTTTATCTCTTTCAATTAAATTTATTTTAGCCATAACTTTTTCTAAGATATAAATTGCTACCCCTGCCTTTTTTTTTAACATCAGCTGAAGCATAATAAATTCTACTCCAACCCTCCATTTTAACTCTGTGTATATGTTTCATTCTTAAATATGTTTCTTGTAAACAACATATTGTTGGATTCTGATTTTTAATCTATTCTGCCATCCACTGCTGTTTTATGGGTAAATTCATCCCATTCACATTCAAAGTTATAATTATTACTTTCAAATTTCCCTCCATCATAATTTTATTCACCATTGTCCTCAGCCTCTCTTTTTGCCCTCTACCAGATGTACATATTGTTTTGTCTTCAACCCAGATCTGAGTGAGAGTAAGGTCCCAACATTACCAGCCCTCCACCCCCACCTACTTCCTCTGTATCATTTCTTCCTCTCATGCCCCATTTTATGAGATAATTGTTCCTTTTCACTTTTTCTGAACTAATTTTGTTTTTTTTTAGAATCAACCCCAACCTTTCTTTCAAACTACCCTAGTAATGAAGATAGTTTTTAAAATACTGATAACATTTTCATATATAAGAAGTAAACAACTTGACCTTAATGAATCTCATAATTAGTCTTTAATGTTTTCCTTATATTTTTTTCTGGATCTTTAAAATTTTTTTTTTAATTGAGTTCTGGTCTCTTTGTCACAAATGCTTGAAAGTCTTTCAGTTTGTCAAATGTCCATTTTTAAAATTTGGGATTATATATAATTTTTATATATAATTTTATGTATCATATCATATCGTATCATATTATATATAATTTTGGGATTATACTCAACTTTGCTGGGTAAATTATTCTTGGTCACAACCCCACCTTTTTTGTTCTTTGAAATATAATTTTAAATACTTATGGTCTTTTTAGTGTAAAAGCTTCTAGGTCTTGTGAAATCCTGATTGTATCTCCACAGTATTTAAATTGTTTTTTTTCTTGTCATTTGCAATATTTTCTCTTTAACCTGGGAGTTTTGAAACTTGGCCATGACATTCCTGTACATTTTCCTCCTGGGATCTCTTCCAAGTGGTGGATGGTAGAATTTTTTTTTTTCTATTTCTACTTTACCCTCTTGTTCTAGAACGTCAGGGCAATTTTTCTAAATAATTTCTCATAATATTGTATCGAGATTCTTTTTTCGATCTTAACTTTCTGGTAGTCCAACAATTCTTACATTGTCTCTCCTTGATCTGCTCTCCAGATTGGCTGTTTTTTTAATGAGAGTGTTTCAGATTGTCTCCTATTTTTTCTAGTTCTAGTTCTTATCTTATCTAGTTCTTATCTTATCTAGTATCTAGTTCTTATCTAGTTCTTATCTATCTAGTTCTAGATCTTATAAAATTATTTGATTCCTCTTGCCCAATTCTAGTTTTCAAGGAGTTATCTTCTTCCTTAGGATTTCAGACTTCTTTTTCCAATTGGGTTAATTTTCCATAATTTTCTTGGATTGCTTCAATTTTTTCCCCAATTTTTTCCCCAATCTCTCTTATTTGATTTTTGAATTTCTTTTTAAGATCTTCTAAGACCTCTTTTTGGGATTGTGACCATCTGACATTACTCTTTGGGGAAGGAGTAGCTTTTTTTTTTTATATCATTATTTTCCTCTGAGTATGAACCCAAATCTTTCTTTATAGCATAGTAGCTATTTACTGTCCGGTTCTTTCTCCTTTGCTTGTTCATTTTTTATTTTGTTTTATTTTATTTTAGCAGCTTTTTATTATAACCAGGTTTTAACCCTCAGTTGTGGATAATGATGCCCTAGGCCTCAGGTCCCCCCTACTGTTATTTTCTGAATTCTGTCTGGAGGCACATTTCACTGGAAGCTTTTCAAAAATGAAATGGTTTGACTCTGGAAGTGATGAGTTCCATCTCTCAGGAGATCTTCAAGAAAAGACTAGAGAAGTACTTGGGTGTATAGAAGAGATTTCTCTTTTGGGTAAGGCTTCAACTACAGGACTGCTAAAGACCTTTGGTATTCTGAAATTCTTCAGTTCTGTAAAGAAGAGGTCTATTGCTTTGTATATGTGAGTGCCCAAGAGAAATGTAAGAAGCTGGCCTGAGGTGGTCAGGTTTTTTTTTTTTTTTTTGTGGGTAGCATTAATAAAATTTGATTTTCTTTTAGATGTAAAATTTAGTCAATAACTTTGCCATGCAGTCAGTCATTTGAGGGCATTTGATATCTTCATGTGTTGGCCCATTCTCCAGGAATTTCAAGCTGCAAGTCTATCTAGTCTATCAGACAGTATTTGCCATCTAGATTGCTTACAAATAGAATACCATGATACATTTACATGTATTTAGTTATCAGGGTTTGACAAAGGCTGAGTTAAAAGATGAACTTTCTTATGTTTTCATTTCATTGAAAAAGCTCATTTCTGTCCTAAATTCTTAATTCTATAGGTATGTTTTTACTGCCATCTACATTTTTGAAGCATTGATTAAAATATTAGCAAGAGGACTTTTTCTGGATGAATTCACTTACCTTCGAGATCCATGGAACTGGTTGGATTTCATTGTCATCATGCTGGCGTAAGCATGCCTCTCATGTCATAGAGCCCAGGAGAGCTCAGTCTAAACTGGAGGAAGTTATATTAATTACAGTGAGCCTAGAATTGGGTGTGGATCTGAGAAAATTGGTTGACTCTGCCCAGAGTGTTATGAAGCTCTGTTGTGTTCATGCTGGGGTCAGAGCCACAATCCAGAAGTGTATCCATTTGTATGTCTACACTGGCCAGAAGGTACAATTTATGAAAATCCAGATGGTAATATAATTGGCTTCATGCCAGCAAGTATCTTTAGATTACTTTTTTAAGCAATAGAGTTTTTAAAAATATTGATGTAGATTTGAATGTTTCCCAAAAGCCTAATGTTGTTTGAACTGAATGGAGAATTCTCAATGTTATGGGTAACATGAGTGTTATAGGTTCAAGTTAGCCCTGGAACACTGAGCCCAAAGGGAAAAAAAAAACAAGATTTAAATGAGATTGTAGATCAGAATCTCATGATCTGGGGTGGTGGGGTATCTTACTAATCATTTTACCTAATCCTTTTACTTTAAAGATAAGGAAAAGGGTATTGGTGAGGGTGATTTGTCCACACAAGTTATTTAGTTCATAGATAGCAGAGTGGGCATTCAAACCTAGGTTTGCTGAGTCCAAATCCAGGACTTTCCCCCAGTTACTATGCAAATCACAGAAATAGATCTTAAGATTTAAAGGGACCCTAGAGATCAATGGACTTTAATCCCCTCATTTTATAGATAAGGAAGCTGGGATCTTGAGAATGTAAGTGGCTTACTCCAGCAAGTTAATGGCTGACCAACACTGACAGGGAATTATTTAAGGATGTAATAAGCCCTCGGGAAATTCTATCTCTAGTGTTTGGCTTTGGGAAGCTATGGGATGTGGCCTCTAGGGACACTTCCGCTAAAGCATATTATCCCTGTTCTTGCCTTGGCAGATTTCTATCGTATGGGATAGGTACACTGGACAGCGTGTCAGCTCTAAGAACATTTCGAGTCCTCAGAGCTTTAAAAGCCATCTCAGTCATTTCAGGTCAGTAACCTCAGCTTTCCTTGATCAGCTCTTAAATGTATAGAATTGGCTGCTTTTCTCTTTAATTGCTTATATGTTATGTGAGAGATACAGTGATCACCAGCAGTCTACCAAAATATGCCTTCTGGCTACTTACTGAGATCCACTTAGATTAAACTGACATTCTGTTAGGGATCTTGGTATTTGCTAAAGAGGATGCTGTTGTTAGTATTTCTTTCAATAACCTCTTATCCAATCCACAGGGGTGTGTGGGTGTTCAAGAAGTACTAGCACTTCTGGTGTGAGGGCTTGCTCAGCCCTTTACAGGGCTGCTCATCCACCTTTGGTGTCTACCTGGCACTCAACTCTCATCTGTGGCTTGAAGAAGCTGTAGCATGCATGGTGACCACGCCCTGGTAAACCTTCTTGGCAGATGGGCTAAACCAAGTTGAAGGTAACCAAGAGGCCTCAGATCCATCATGAGTTAGGAGTATGTCTACCCCAAGCATGTGAAGACTTCTTCTGATAGAATGGGCAGATGAGAACAGTTGATTCCAAAGGCCATGAAGGTGGCTGAAGCAGGTACTGTGGATAGCTTAGATCTGGTCAGACATGAAAAATGCCAAGGTCATCCACCACATCCTGGAGCATCAGTAGTCATCCTGACTTTTGTCCTGCCACTGGATTTTGATGACTCTGGAAGAGAGAATGAGGCTGATGACTTTGTGCAACTCTGTTTCACTTAAATCCAATTCAAGCAAGAGTCAAGATATCACCTTGTGATGTCATTGGTCCTCTCTGAAAACAAAGAGCAAATAACAATATCCAATCCACAACAGAGTAAAGATAAGCCACTTAATGGTGGCTGTTTCCATGTGAATAAAGTGAACATTTTCATGCCTGAGAAGGACCTTAGCAATTTTCTAGGATCAAATGAGTTATCATATCATATCATATCATATTATATCCTATCACATCATATTGATCATTTACCTTCTTAAGCTTAATATAAATGCTAGCTTCTTCTTCTTCTTCTTCTTCTTCTTCTTCTTCTTCTTCTTCCCTCCTCCTCTTCCTCCTCCTCCTCCTCTCAATTTAAAGTTGGGCAAACTATACCTTCAGTAACAAAGTGGAGACTCAAACCCAAGTCTACTTACTTCTATTAGAGATCATGATGCAGCTAAGTGGCCTGGTGGATAAAGCATTAGACCTGTTAGGTCTAGGTAGGAAGTTAGGAAGATCTATGCTCAACTCTCATCTTACACACTTGCTACCTGTGTGACCCTGGGCAAGTCACTTAACTTCTGTCTGCCTCAGTTTCCTCTCCTATAAAATAGAGATAATAATAATAACTCTCTCCCAGGGTTGTGAGAATGAGATATTTGTAAAGCATGTTCCAAACCTTAAAGTACCATATAAATGCTAGTTATTATTATGTATAATAACTATGTATCATATAATATATGATATATAATATATTTCAATATTATTACTATTCAGTCAATCAATAAACATTGATTAAGCACCTACTATATGCCAAGCACTGTGCTAAGTCCTGGGCATGCAAAAAGAGGCAAAAGATAGTCCCTACTCTCAAGGAGCTTACAATATAATTGGGCAGGGAGGACAACATGCGAACAATAGGAGACTTTTGCAGATCTACAAAAGAGGTGAGCAGGACCTGAGCTAGGAAGAGCGAGCTGTGTGAGTGGAGAAAAGAGGATAGATATGAGAAATGAATGAATGAAAAAGTGCTTAAGGACTTGCTATGTGTAAATGCCAGGGATACAGATGCTAAAGCAAGATGCTCTGCTCTGAAGGAGCTTATATACAAATAAAGGAGATGCCATATATAGGGCAGTGGTGGCCTGGGAGGGGTGTTTTAGTCTGGGGAGTCACTGGGATGTGGGGAGAGCGATAAGGGAATAGATAGACACTATTTCCAGTAGCAGTGGTGGTATTCATTTGATCATGGTTACAAAGCTGGAAAAGTGGAAAATGGGTAGGAGGAGGGAGGATACGTGCCTAGTAGCAGTCAAGACAATGGCTGGGGTATAAAGTGAAGCATGGCTTGGGCTGTATGAGGCACTCACCATTCAGGGGAGCATGGGCCCCAGGGAGGTAGCTCCAGAACTGAAAGATATGGAAGTAGAAATGACAAGACTTGCAAACTATTTGGAAATGGGGGACTTGGAAGAATAAATGACTAATCAAGGATGACTCTTGAGGTTGAGAACCTAGGTCCTTGACAAAAATAGCAAAGTGAGGAATTGTGGTGGATTTAGGGGGAAAGATGAAGTGTCTTGTTTTGGACATGTTGAGTCTGAGATGCCTCTAAGACATCAAGTGGAGATGGATAGTAGGCAAGTCAGTGAGGTGAGACTGGAGCTCAGGAGCTGAGGGCTAGACATGAAGGCAGAGTTGGGAGTAATCTATGTAGATAATAACTGACTCCATGGCACCTGATGAGGTCATTAAGAGGCTGAGAGGGAAGAGAAGAGCACCAAGGATGGAGTCTTCACATAATGGCAGAAGAACATGGATAATGATCTGACTGAGAAGACTAAGAAGGAATAATCATACAGGTAGAAGTGCCACGAAAGCCCAGGCTGGACAGACTGTTCAATAGCATTAAATGCTCCCAAATTGTCAAGAAAAATGAGAAAACATCATTGGCTTTAGCAATTCAGAGATCACTGGCAAAATCTGAGAGAAAAGTTGCAGTTGAGTCATGGAATTGGAAGCTGTATCTCTCCTCTGCCACTGCCCCTGCTTTAATGCAGACCTTCATAACCTCACACCTGGACTATGGCAACAGCTGCTCGGGATCTGCCTGCCTTGAGTCTCTCCCCACTCCATTTTTTCCTGCCATTCAACCACGAATGTGATTTTTTCCTAAAACCCAGGTCTGATCATGTCTTCTCCTCACTCCATAAACTCTAGTGGTTGCCTGTCACTCCAGGATCAAATACAAATGCTTTGTTTGGCATTCAAAGCATTTCATAACCTGTTCCCCTCTTACCTGTCCAGTCTGCTTACACCTTCCTCCCCAACCCAAACTCTGATCCAGTAACATTGGCCTTCTGGCTGTTCCAGGAACGAGACTCCATCTTTAGGCTCCAGGCAGTTTCTCTGTTGTCCCCCATGCCTGGAATGTTCTCCCTCTTCAACTCTGCCTACTGGCATCTGTGACTTCCTTTAAGTCCCAACTAAAATTACACGTTTACTGATTGCTTTTATAGAAATCCTTTCCCAATGTTTCTTAATTCTAGTGCCTTCCCTCTGTTAATTATTTCCTATTTATCCTCCATATAGCTTGCTTTGAATATCAATGTTTATTGGTTGATTGATTATTTGTATCTCAAGGGGTTGGGATAACTTTAATTTGTTTTACAAAACACTTTGGATACTATTGATACTTTATCATAAAAGCAAGCGTAAGTTGAATAGAACTGTGTAAAATATCTTTGAAAACACACGTAGCCAATTTTTATCAGAATGTTTTCTGTCATGTTGTGCAGCTCCATAGCATGCATCCCACTTGGATCCCTCTTTATGGTACGGAGTTGATCCTGGGTAATCAAAGATTGTATTTGGCAGGTTCTGTCATGCTGGAAAGGTTTTAAGCATGGTCCTATAAATAAGCTATATCTGGATTTGGACACTCAACCTCACTCAGTCTGCAGTCTCATCACTGAGATGGTGGTGGGTCTTGGGAAGAATTCTTTGGCTGTGTCAACTGATGAAGGGGGAAGGGAATGAACACTTATTAAATGCCTACTATGTTCCTGGCACTGTGCTAAGTGCTTTACAATTATTAATTCATTTGATCCTCATAACAACCCTGGGAGATAGGTGCTGTTATGACCCTCATTTTACAGAATGAGAAACTGAGACAAACAGAAGTTAAATGACTTGTCCAGGATCACACAGCTAGTAAGTATGTGAGGTGGAATTTGAACCCAGGTCTTCCCAACTCCAGGTCCAGTGATCTATCCATCTAGCTGCCTGTGATGCACCACTATCTGTGCAGAGGCTGAGGAGGTCAGGCAACGTTAGAGAGAAATTGATAAAACCCTCTAGATTACATTAATATCTAATTTGCTGCTCAATGACTTTAGTGTAAAGGTGGGCATAGGTGAAGACATAAGAAAAATATGAGGGTAAATTTAGCTCAGGAGATGGAAATGGAAGCAGCCAGAGGCTTAGCATTTCTACAGGTGCCCGATGCCTGTAAATTATGAAGGCTCACTTGAGATAAAAGACCTCGAAACAATGAAGATCATCACAGCCTATGAAACTGACTATAATTTAAGACAGAAGCTGACTTCTATTGCAGCACCTTAGATCCAATCAATCTCCAAGTCTTGTTGACTGGGCCTCCATACCATTTTTATTATTTAATTTTTATTATTTATTTATTTTTTACATTTTCATCCCCTTTTCTCTACCCCCAGAGTCACCTTCCACCCCAAATCAGAACAGCATCACCTCTTGCTCAGACTATGGCAATAGCCTCCCTGTTGTTCTCACTTCTTGAAGTCTTTCCCTATACAATCCATCCACCACATAGCTGACAAAGTGGTTTCTCCTAAATTATGAGTCTGACAACACCAGTCCCTGCTCAGTGAGCTCCAGTGCTGACCTTTTTCTTTGAATTTCTTGGGTTCAATACAAACCAAAAATTTGTGCAAATACAAACCCTCCTGTTAGCCCTTCAAATACTTTAAGAGAGACATTTGTTGCCACTCTACCATTTCTTCTCCAGAATGAGTGTCCCTAGGCCCTTCTCTTAAGTCTTTTTAGTCTCCCCACCATCCTGACTGTTCTCATCAGTACATGCTCTAGCTTGCCAGCATCCTTCCTAAAATGCATCCAAAAAAATATTTCAGTTGTGTCCGGACTAGGGCGGAGTGCAGTAGGCAACTATCGCTCCCTTGGAAGGTGAGGTGGCTTGGCTGTGGTCATATAGTTCTTGTGTTGATGCAGAGATTCAAAACTAGCTCTATTTCTACTACACCATGCTGCCTCAAAGAAGAAGAAGATATGAGAATCTGAAGCAATATGAAAAAACATTAGAGCATTGAGATTGTCTCAGATGATGAGTATTGATTAGCTAAGAGTAGGAGGCTAGCAGCTCCTTCTACTGGGTGTATTGGATAGGCCACTGTAGGTATGAATGTTGCCTGCTGGCTCCTGGAAATAAGATACTTGACACTATGCTGCATGAGGACAAGAGAAGGAGCTGGAAATGTTTATCCTGTGGATGATGCCTGCTTACCTCTTTCTTCCGAATGGAAATCAGCTATATCTGCACTGTCTTTGGACACGTTGCTACAGTTTCTCCTTCATCAGTTTTTAATGGTGCAATGAACACTGATGTCTCATTGGCTCTGCACATTTGTAGCCCCGTGTTCCTTGGCTGTGAATCCTGTCTATGTCTCCATCTATATGTTGAGTAGGCCTGCCCTATGTTACACAATGTCCCATGGAGATACCTTTTCTTGTGGAAATGTGGTTAAGATTTATGAAACCCTATGTGTGCCAGGCATTATACCAAGAACTTGGGGGAGGGTAGGGAAATCATGAAGTACCACCTTATGATTTGTCTCCTCTTTGTCCAGGTTTGAAGGTCATTGTTGGGGCCCTACTGCGCTCCGTGAAGAAACTGGTGGATGTGATGATTCTGACCATCTTTTGTTTGAGCATTTTTGCCTTGGTGGGTCAGCAATTCTTCATGGGAAGTCTGAGGTATAGGTGTATCAGCAAGTCCTGTTTGAGTGTTGGGAATGGTAAATGTCTTCCTTTTAAATACTTTATATTTTTTCCTTTGGTCAATAAAGATTTATTAAGTGCCTACTCAGTTCCAGGCACTATCCTATGTGCTGAAGTGACAAAAAAGTTAAAAGAGGATCCCTGCTCTGTAGGAGCTTAGGAGAAACAATAAGCAAGTAATTATGCTTGTATATGCAAGTATACTATAGACAGGATAAATTAGAGATAATTAAAAGAGGAAAAGCACTAGAATTAAGGATTGGGAAGAACTTGTAGAAGGTGGGATTTTAGCTGGAACTTTGAAATATTTGCTTGTATGTATTGCACATTCTGGTTATATGTGTATATACATAATGCATACACACATACGCATACACACATATTGCAGAAAGGTAAGGTTTTTTGGTTGGTCCAGAGTTCTCATGCAGCTAAAGTTTACAAGTGAATTTCCAGAAAGAAGTGTCTATGTGTGCATATGTGTGTATGCTTTTGTGTTCACAGACTTCCACAAAAATAGAATTCCAAGGCCATGCTCATGGAACATCATCATTTGTTTTTTTTCACTTATTTCATGACTTTTCTCCCTTGTCTCTTCTCTCTCATCTCTTTGATGAGTCTTCCCTGGAGTTCCTTCAGGGCATCCTGTGTGGGTCACGAGAGCTGGTCTGGACTGGCTTTTATCATCCACCCCTCAACAAAGCCTTTCTCTGTATCACACCTCTATTTTCCCACCACAGACGCCACTGATGCCCAACATCAATCCCCTTACAATACTTGACTATTAAATCCAAGACCAAGTTTGGCTTGTATCCTCTTATATGTATTTCTTTCTTTTCCAGAGCCTTTAAAAGCTGAAAACTGTACATTTCTCAAGGATGATGCTGATTTTCTAGGTACAGAAACAGAGGCATGTTTAGTTGATCTTTCTTGTTTTGTTTTGTTTTTGGTGAGGCAATTGGGGTTAAGTGACTTGCCCAGGGTCACACAGCTAGTAAGTATCACTTGTCTTGTCTGAAACCAGATTTGAACTCCAGTTCTCCTCACTCCAGGGCGAGTGTTCTATCCACTGCACCATCTAGCTGCCCCTAATTGATCTTTCTTGCAGGGTTTGTTGACAATTTTCTAGCCAATTGAATGGACAAAGAACAATGAGGATATATATGCCCAACCATTCTCTCACCACTGGTGTCAGTGAAGCAGCCCACATAGCAGTCCTGCATAGAGATTTAGAGGCCACTTCTGGTTGGGGAAGTTGGGTTTGGTTGGGGTCTGTGGAGTTTTATTCTAAGGATAATGAAAAGAGTTGGAATTTGTTCTGTACTCACCAATCTAGGATCCAAAGACCCCAGCCACTTTTCAATAAACCAGTCATGAGTAGGCTAGATCATGAGGCATGCAGGGGAGAGAGAATTCCTTTGGCATTACAGGCAGCATCTAGTGCTCACCTCAGTCATTCCAGCTGCTTCTGTCTATATGTCCGCCTCCTCCTCTCCTCTAAAGGAAGGGCTCCAGGCTAACTATACATCCTCATCATCCGCAGGTCCCAGCCTGGGACTGTGTCTGCATATAGGGCCTGACCTAATACACAGATGGTTTTGGCAATGATGCCATCTTCTCTGTACCTCTCTCTGTACTCCCTCCCACATTCTTCTAACTCATCCTCTTTCTTATGATAACTTTTGTTCCTTACCCTGTGTTTGACACCTTGCAATCAGACCTAGTTGGGCGCATGTTCTCCTCAGACAATTTTCTTGATTTCTGTATTTTTCCATGCCCTTCCTTTTTACAGAAAACTGCACTGAAAATAAAAATGAAGGCTCATCTGAAAAAAGATTATGCGGTACCTGGATGGGTAACAGGTAAGCCATTACTCCGCAGCCAATGGCAATTCTCTATTTGGTTGTTTGTGTTTTTCCAAGTAAATCCTTTTGTTCTCATCTAAGTGGAGCCATCACCTGCTGTTTGGCTCCTAATGCTATGTATGGCAGAGAGGTGGGGTGACATTATAAGGTGTTAGGCTATGTCTGTGAGCCCCTTGGGATTCATTGTCCGTAATCAAACCTTCCTTGCTCCAAAATTATTAGCTCTCTCCCTCTCCTTCCCCTCTTTTTTCCCTCTCCCTTTCTTTCCCTCTCCTCTCCTCTCCTCTTCCTCCCTTTCTTTCTGTCTCCTTTCCTTCCCCCCCTCTCTCCCACCTCCCCTTAAATTGCCATGTGTTATACTTATCTCTAAGCATGTTGCATCTCCTATTAGAATGTAAACTATTTTTGAGTGAGGTCTGTTCTGTTTTAGTTCTTGTAGTCTCATCAACGTCACATGTAGTTGGTGCCTGATAAGTGTTTATGAAATGGAATTAATACCCTTTCTGGCACAACATTCCATAACCTTAACTTAGTCTGTTAATCTGGTGTTATTTAGTTGTTTCAGGTGTGTCTGATTATCTGTGACCCCATTTGGGGTTTTCAAGGCAAAGATACTAGAGTGATTTACCTTTTCCTTTTCTAGCTCATTTTACAGATGAGGACATTGAGGCCAACAGAGTTAAGTGACTTGCCTAGACACAGCTAGTGTCTGAGGCCAGATTTGAACTCTGGAAGATGAGTCTTCTTAGTTCCAAGTTCAGTGCTCTATCAACTATGGCACCACCTAGCTGCCCACTCTATTAATCTAAATGTGGCTTATTTGCAGAGTTCAAAATTATTTTGAGGATCCAAGTTGTAGCATTCTTTGTTAACACTGGGCTTCCATACTTAAAAGAAACACTCAAAACTTGATAACACTTTTAATTAATAGAGGGGACATTCAAGTGCTCTAGAGATACAAAAATACATTAGTTATGTCATGCCCATTTTTCTGACGTCTTTGGGTGCATAACAGCAGGGGAGCTCTGATCAACTCAAATCTATGACCTTTGATGTTGAATTTAATTTTCTCTTCAGCCGTCTAGATATTTGGGTATTTTAGTTCTCTGCTGTCTCTTTGGGTTTCCTTATCTCCCTGTTGTTGGATTTCACACCTATCTACCCATCTCTGGTCTCTCTCTTGAGCTCAAGGGCCCCATCACCAACTGTTTCCTGGACCTGTGGAACTAGAATCTCTGGTTTTCTGCAAGGCTCTGCTTGGGATACTTCCTACAGGAGGCCTTTCTCATCTTCTCCAGCTTCTGGGGTCTTCGTCCCCAAGTTACCATTTATATATTTTGTATGGATGTATGTATGTGTATGTATATATACACACACTTATAACATGTATATGAATGAATAAAGCTTTGGAGGAGACGACACACAGGGAAGGTTTCAACCGAGGTCCTTAAATGCCCCTTCTTTATTGCCATCTCCACTGGTAAATTGACGCCAGTTTCTGATGTCAAACCATTTGATGCAGCCAAGACCTTTGGGGATGGCCACTTTCTCTTCGGAGTCGTCAGTAACTGTGGCTGCAGATCGTGCAGAAGCAAGTCTATCCTGCATTGTCATTGCGTTTGTTTCCCGGGATTATGGCTGGAGGGCTGAGGGCATTCTGTGTGTGTAAACACACACACAGACACATTCACACACATATGTATCTGGACATGTATGTGTGAGTGTATACTTATGAAGACATACGTCATTTCTCCCTGTAGAATAAATGCTCATCAAGGGCGGGAATCTTTAGGATAAATGACAAACTCGTCACACTCAAAAATGTAAAAATGGGTGGCTGTTTCATTATTTTGCTTCTTTTTCTTTAATTTTTTTTTGTATTGATGCCTTTTAAAATTTCACTATAAATTCCCCCAGACTGGGTAGAGTCCAAGCAAGACACAGAGGGGAAAGGTTGGGAGAAAATAGGTGTTCTCTCAGGTTGGGGTTGGGGGGGTTCATTGTCTTCAGGGCATTTTGGAGTTAAATAACAGGGATAGTGAGAGGAGCCAGTAGGGGTAGCAGAAGATGGTAAATGAATGGAACACTCAGTCAGTCAACATTTTTTAAGAACCTACTATGTGCCAAGCACTGTGCTGAGTTCTAGGGATACAAAAAGAGGCAAAAAACAACCCTTGATCTCCAGGAGTGCATAATCTCATGGCTCTGCCACAGGGATTTTGTTTCATTGCTCAGTGAATGGGGTGAGAGTGTGGGCAAGGCATAGGGTGAGGGTTCTAGGCTTGGCTTGCCTGCTCACTGCGAGAGGGTGAGGGTGGTGCATGATGTGGTAGCTTTCATCAAAGCAATGGTCAGTGGGTCTCCCTGCCTGGGCCCCAGCCCCTGCTTGTCACCTCTCTGGCCTCTAGGCTTGGTGCAAGGAGGGAGAAGGTGCCAAAGGCATGATACTCACCTTCCCCCTTAAGGAATACACATTCTATCAGATACTTGACATGTTTTTTCCCTGGCAAAAAGTGCCTGCCCTTGGTGCCATCCATGAGTTCCCCTTTATCTAGGCAGTCAGGTGGCATAGGGCATAGCATCAGACTTGGAGTCAGGCAACCCAAGTGTGAATCCTCAGATACTCAATACCTGTATAAATTCTGGGCATGTCTTTCACTTCCTGGGCCTCAGTTTCTTCAACTGTAATTTAGGGATGATAATAACACTTGCCTCTCAGGGTTGTTATGATGATTCAATGAAACAATATATGTAAAGTGCTTTGGCAAAGTTAAAGTCGTGTAAATGCTAGTTATTATTATCATGATCATCATTATCGTTATGCTCCCATAGAGCATAAGAAGCTAACTGCTTCTTTCTCAGAAGGTCCAGATGTTAGTAAGGCCCATTTGATAGTTAGAGCTGCTCAGAGAGCCTCCTGCCTCGGGGCTGTGATCTCTTCTATCTCCTTGGAGTAATTTTCTCTCATTCACCAATCCTGCTGAGGAGCTCCAGCTCTTAAACTAGAGAGAAAGGAGGTGGGCTGCACTGCTGCCCATCCCACCTTCTCTTCTAGCAGGGAGAAGTACTTGCAAATTGATGCATCCTGGATTATTATTTACCTGTGTTAGAGATTTGAACATGGCAGATCTCTTTAAGTCACTAAAACAGTTCCCTCATCCTTTCCCTCTGCTGACATAGAAACCTACAGTTGTGCCTCTCCCTAGTGACTCAGACTGCTAACTGTCTCGGCCAACTGCTCTTACATTCATTGATTGCATTGCAAGAGGACAGGGTGGGACCATGGAAGGAATCCTAGGAAACTTGTGTTCTCTCTCCTTCATGCTGAACTCTCTGCAGGGTTGGCCTATGGCTTAGGATTTAAGGTCCTGTTTCCCCCCAAATACTGTGCCCTTCTGCCAAGGTGCTGTTGTCTTATGCAGCCTATTATAGAAAGCCCGACATTAGAGTTCTCTCCTGGTTTTGATGACAAAGGTGGAGTACTGACTCAAGAAAGCCCTAGTGTAGATTCCAAGGAGAGAGAAGGAAGTCCTTTAGTCATATCCCACTAGGGGTTCTTCTGTGGAAGGGCTGACAAAACCAAGGAGATTCTAGGGAAATTCATCTGCTGGTGTTCAGGTTAGTCTGAATGTCAGAGACCCTGGAGGTGAGCAGATGAGGAACACAAGGACAAGTCCAGGCACAAAAAGTGAGGACTTTTTGAAAGAGCAGGGCCCACCCTCAGGCCCCTCAGGGGGTCGGGCACACTGGAGCAATGGGGGCTAGAAGGAACCACCGTCACTCTGGGATTTTCATGACTGGATTTATTCACTGCCCACATAGCCATTGTAATGATGAAAAAAACCAACTGTTGTCCAGGAAAACTGTGTTGTGGGCTACATAATGTTTTCTCTCTTCCCTTTTGTTTCCTCTCTAGATCATGTTGCCCTGAGTTTATATGCTGTAAAACTAAGATCAGTCCTGATTATAGTTTTACAAACTTTGACCATTTTGGTTGGGCCTTTCTCAGCATGTTCCGAGTGATGACTCAGGATTCCTGGGAACGTCTTTATCAGCAGGTATCGATTGTCCTGTTGAACGTGGGTTGGAAATCTTTGGACTTAACCTAGCTTCTTCCTGCCAAGTTTAAAATGACATTTCTATCTACCTGAATTGACTTTAAATTTATTATTTAGAATTGCCACCTAGAGCTAATCAGACAAGGGGTGGCTACTTAGAGTGAGTGGCTTTCTTGGAGGGGATCAAAGTTCCCCTTGACCTCAAACATCTGTCTCTTTCTACTGTACCCCCCCCAAAACCTCTCCTTCCTTCAAAAAACAAAAAAGCCACAGTACCTGGAGGTTAAGCAATACCTACTTTATTCAATTTTTCAGGTTAAAGATTGGGAAATCTCCATTGTTGTTTTAAAATCCAAATTATCCTTGGGAAAGGCTAGTAAATTGTTACTAACCAATCTTAGAATTTATCTGAGGCATTTCACAGCACTGAGAATCTCTCACTCCTGGATACTTTTTATTTTCTTATGTACAGATGTCACATTTAGTCAATCAATCAACAAATATTTATTAAATACCTACTACGTGCAGGGCACTGAGATGGTTTGAATGTGTGGTATTCTCTAGTAAGGTTTTGTTTTTTTAAAGGCAAGGAGGACTTGAGCATGTTTGAAAGCAGTAAGGAGGGGGGCTTGTGGATAAGGGGCCTTGGGGGTTAACTTTTAGATCGACTCTTAATTTACTTCCTTTTCATTGGTCACTTCACCTACGGCCTCTCATAAAATGGTCCATCCACATATTCCTTAAGAAAGAACCAGTCCTTTTCCAAAGATTTCCAAGTCCTTCCAGAAGAATTTTGCTTTTGTCTCTTGACGTCCTAATCAGGACCCGTAGGATTTCTGGCCATTTTTAGTTGTTACTCCAAGCCGAGCAGCCTGGACCATGTTTGGATGATGCCATAGACTGCATCACTGTACTTTAACTTCCTCCTCACTTGATTCCTCTGGGCCCCTTTTCCCATTGGCGAGCTCTTCCGCAGTTCCACTTTAAGGAACGACCCACAACTGCAGTCTCCAATTCGCTAGATTTTACCATGTTCCCAGATAGGTACCCTGGCCTTTTTTCAGCCACCCTTTTGTGTATTCTACTAGAAAGTAAGCACCTTGAGGACAGGATTGTCTTTATTTTTGCTTGTATTGCTTAGCACAGTGCCTGGCACATAGTAAGCACTTAATAAAAATGCTTGTTGATTGGCTAGGCTGGTTTTAAACTTCTTTAGCAAGCAGCAAGAAGGTAGCTAGATCAGCTGCCATGATCTCATCTCAAGAGAGACTTAGCTCAACCTTTGGGAAGCAAAGGAGAGGTTTCTTTTTAAATCTTGATCCCTGGAAATTTCCAGAAGATAGACTTGAGGTTTACTGTAAGAAGCTCTTGAAAATGATTTTTCAAGGGGTGAAGGGGAGGGAGAGAAAATGGATTTTTGAGAATTGAAAAAAAATTGTTTTTAAAGAAGATAATGTGTGGAATAAAGTTGTATGAAATGATGATTCATAGTTTCATATGTGTTTACTTTTTGTGTTCTGTTATGTATCTGCAGGTGTTACCTTTTTGGTGTTTAAATTCAAAATTCAAAATAAAATTTAAAAATGAATGTCAATATAATTTTTTTTATTGGAAGAGAAAAAATTCTTGTATTCTGCCTTAATAATGCCTATTAAAATGTTACAACATGAAAAAATATCATTCATCTTTTTAACCCTATTGCCCTGCATGTTTTACACGCTTAGTAAATATTTGCTTAATTGAATTAAATTCCTTCAGAGGTTGGATGTCCACTTGTCCATGAGGACCTGGGTTCAGATTCTGCCCCTGATGCTTCACTACTATGGGGACCTTGGACAAATCACTTAGCCTCTACAATCCTTAGTTGTCTGCAAAATTGTCTCTAATGTTCCTTCTCTCAATGAATTTGACCAAGTGACTTTAATGGCCTGCTTCAAGTCCTTGCTTACCTCCAGCCTCCATTAGGGAGAAATGGGAAGGTTCTTTTGGAGTGCCATTGATAGAAAAGGGCTTCTAAATGGGGAGGAGGTCCTTAGTGCCAACACACAGTTTGGTATACTGGCCCTCCTTTCATTAGAATTTCTTCTCCTCTTCCTTGCATTTTGTCTTCTTTTCCTTATCTTTTTTTCTCCTTTTTCCTCAACTTTCACCTCATTATCTAGTCTTTCCTACTCCTTCCAATTGTCTTCCTCAATTTTCTTCTTACCCAGTTGATGCTACTTCTCTTTGTGCTCTTCCTTTCTTTTCCCTTCTAGGCAACATCCTCAGATCTTTCTGCTAAGTCCTCTTTTCGCTGAGCCCTTCCCCTCTGATCTAGCCCTCCTTTCAGCTGGAGCCCTCCCACTCTCAGTGGCTGGTCTGAAGAATTCCCAAGCCTTCCTAATGAGACCTTCGCAATTCCTCCTCCTCCTCCTCCTTCGCCTCCTTTTTTACTCCTCCTTCATCTGCCCTTTTGGAAGTCAGAATTACAAAGACTCCTGTATGCCCATACTAGATCATTCTATCTAACCTATTCCAAAATGAACTTATTTTTTCCCCTCTTAAATCTGCTTTTCTTCCTTCTCACTTCACTGTTTCTGTCATGAGGACCCATTACTCAGCCATCTTCCTGTGTTCCAAACTTTGGTGTTAACTTTGACTCTCCTCTCCTTCATTTCCCTCACTACATTCACTTAATAAGCCCCATGGCTCTTCCTTCAGAATGGCTTTTATCCATCTACTTTTCTCTATTCCCATTACCCCAGGAGTATCCCTGGTATATGCCCCCCATTACTACCTGCCTAGCCTATATAAGTAACTTTGTATGAGTTTTTAGGTCTCCATCACATTGCTGTTAGATGAATTTTCCTTATTCACACATTTGCTCACCCCTTTCTTTGTCCAGAATCTTTAAATGGCTCTCCCTTGCCGACTCTATAAAGTCTAAATCGCATTGCTTAGCAATCAGGACCCCCCCCCCCCACCGCCATGGTGACCCTTCACCTTTCCAGTCTGATTTCATACCATTCCCCTGCACGTACCATATGCTTCTAGTCTCACTGGCCAAACTGCTTGTTATGGCATGTGATATGAGCCCTCAAGTTTTATTGCCTTTGCGTATCCTTCAACCTGTACTTGGAATGCCCCTCTTCTTCCCCATCGGCTATTGAAATAGATTATTCTTTCAGCCCCTAGTCAGCAACTGCCTCTTGCATGAAGACTTCCCTCATTCTTCCAGTCAGTAATGACCTTTCTCTGTTTTTTTTAAATATCGTTATAAGCACATAGTAGGTGCTCTGTAAATGTTGATTCTCATCATCGTCATCATCATCTTTGTTGTTATTATTATCTCTCTGATGCATTTTGATGTCATTTAGCTGGCACTAATTATTATGTGCAGGTGAAAGCAATAGACAATAGACACTATGCTCACCAAGACAAGAACCAGTCTTAGCACCCAGAGCGGTGCTCTGCCCAGAGCAGGCACTTTTTGAGTTGCTGTATTGACTTGACCTCCTCTAAGGATCACTTCAAAGACTTTGCTTTCCTGTGCTCCATGCAGACCCTTCGAGCTGTCGGGCCATTTGCTGTGGTCTTTTTTGTGGTTGTCATCTTCTTGGGTTCTTTCTACCTGATTAACCTGACCTTGGCTGTTGTCACCATGTCATACGAGGAGCAGAATAAAAATGTGGCTGCTGAGACGGAAGCAAAAGAGAAAATGTTCAGAGAAGCTCTGCAGCTGCTAAAGCAGGAGCAGGAGGTGGGTAACCCTGGGGTGTGGGTGAACAAGGCGTAGGCAGACCCCTAGAATGCTGTCCACGTCTTGGAGGTGTTCATCCCAGTGAGACACCAGAGACCAGCGTTCAGGGCATTGTGGGTAGGCATCAGGGCCACGATAAGAGAGTGCTTTACATGCTTCCTTTTACTATTGCCTACCTAGTTCTCATCACTCTGTAGATCATTTCTGTGTATATTATCAATCAATAAGTAAGGATTTAGTGCTGAAAGTAGGTCAGGCACTGTGCTAGGCATTGGGGATTCAAGAACAAAAAAGAAAGAATACCCCTTACCCATCCTGGAAGAGTTTACATCCTTTTGAGGGCAACAACAGGTCCACATACAAAGAAATACAAAATGTATTCAAAATCCACAGTCATGGAGGTGGAGGGTGACACTAGCTGAGAGAGTCAGGAGAAGCTTCCTGTAGGAGGTAATGGTAGAACCAAGCTTTGAGGGGAGCTCTGGGATTCTAATGGTAGATGTGAGAAAGAAGTGGGCTGGAATTTCTTTTCTGAAAAATGAGGAGAACCAAAGCTCTGCTACTTGCCTCAGAGGAAAGTGAGGGGATTTAATAAATTAGTTTTAAAACCCTGTGTGAAAATAGTCTTTGCAAGTCATTGCAAAGTGGAACTCGCCATATTCTCATGTCACTATGGATGAAGATGGCTGGGGAGCAGGGTAGGGCCCACGTGCAATTGGGGAGCCCACCAGGGATGTGACCTCTGGGCACATTTCTGCCTTCTCCAAGGAAGAAACAAAGTCCTGAGGAATTTTGTCTTTCAGTATGAGGGTCGTGTGACTTGGCCTTCTCTCCTGAGGGGTGAAGAATGAGACTCAATAGCTTCTTTGCAGTCAATGGCTATAAAGCCTGGATTTAAATTGGCCACCACAGATTCCTTGGTATTTGAGAGACTTGTGCGATGGGGTTTGGTGGAGAAAACTCATGGTGCCACTCTCTCTACCCCTTCTTGGGCTGCTGCTGTGTTGCTGGAGGGAGTATGTACCCTTCTTGCCCATACAGGTGGTATTATATAAGGTGCTCCAGCAATCAATTCCTTTTTGAAAAACAAATTTCATGTCATTAGGACATCTCTCTGCAATGATTTTGTGCTCTTTTAGGGCCAGGAACATATCTTGTCTTTTGGTGTGTTCCCCAAAGCTCCTGGCACCAATTCAGTTCTCTGTAATCATCAGGGCCTACTGTGTGCAATGACTGTGCTGACTAAGGGGGCATGAGGCCTGCCTAGCTGAAGGCAGGGCCTGGGAGAGCTGCAGGACCTCTCCCTTTGATATGCGAAGGGTGCCTTGTTTCATTTGTGCTAAAGCACATCCAAATGCATCAACATTCTAGGAGATGTTTCCTTCAGTCGCTGTGGCCTGAAGAGTTGCTCATGTGTTGGTCAACCCCCTGGGAATGAGCCTCTCCTCAATGACCAAGGTGGACCTTGGCTGGCATAATCAGGTTCTATGGACCCAGTCCTTGAAACCTTTCCAGTTTTTGGTGGGCCTTTAAGAGCTTATTCTCACTCAGCATAGCCTCTGAATGTGCAATTACCTTTATACACTGCAATGAGGGACATTTTACATAAAAATGTATAGAAAATTAACTCATGCCCTTAATGAACAAAAGACTAGGCATAGAAAATGGACAAGCATGGCTAGGTTGTGATCTGCATTATTGAAGAGAACATCTAATTCATTGAGATCACAGATTCCTTTGATTATAAGAAAATCACATTACCAGACAATAAATCACATTACCAGGTGACATTAGGACAGGTGCTCACAGAGGGGAAAGATGGCGCAGGTAGGTCCATGCTCCTCATAGAATTCAGAGGGAGGTGAGATCACTGGGAGTCAGCTAGGTTGGTAGGGTTGGTGGAAAGAGTGGGTTGTGACCCATCGATGGATTCTTTATGTTTTCAGACTCTCGTTGCTATGGGAATCGACAGGAGTTCACTTAATTCCCTTGAAACATCATCCATTTCTTGCCAAAGGAGAAGCCTGTTCAGTAACACAAGGAGATCTTTCCTTGGAAATTCTGGACAAGATCAAGCTCCACTCTCAGATCCTGATGAAGGTGTCCAAACAAAGGTAAGGCCACAGTCCACGAAACTGGGGACACTGGGCCAGCTGCAATCCAGGGCATCTCTGGGAGAGAGCCTCAGTTAGTCAGAGGATTTCTCATTAAGGGGAAGGGGAGGATGGTCGCAAAGCATATTGTCAGAGTCGGAGGAGGAGGAATTCAGTCAGTCCAAAAGCAATTATTAAGTGCTGTGTGCCAGGCACTGTGCTGAGCACTGGGGATACAGAGAAGGCAAAAACATGGTCTCTGCCCTCAAGGAACTCCCATTCTAATGGGAACAGACAACATACAAATGGTGATTTATGTAACAGTGATACAAGCAGTGTGAGTGGAAGGTAACCACAGAGGCAAAGCACTAGCAGGGCAGAGCTGGGTGCAGAGAAAGGTGGACAGACAACGGTCTTATGTAGAAGGTGAGACTTGAGCGGCATCTTGAAGGAGCCTAAAGATGCCAGGAGGCAGAAGTGAGGAGAGGAACAATTGAGGCATGAAGGACAGCCAGAGCAAAGTGATGGAGCTCCTAGACGGAAAGCTGCATGGGAATGACCAGCAAAAATACCAGTGTAGCTCAGTCTTAGAATACGTATAGGGAGTGAAGTATAAGAAGATGGGAAAGGTAGGAAGAGGCCAGGTTGTGAAGGGTTTTAAAAGCCAAAGGATTTTAGATTTGATCCTGGAAGCACTAGGGAACCCTTGGAGTATATTGAGTTAATGGAGTAGGGGACAGCCGAGTGGTGCAGTGGCTAGGGCTCTGGGCCTTGGGTCAGGAAGATTTATTTTCCTAAGTTCAAATCTAGCCTCAGATACTTACTAGCTGTGTGACCCTGGGCAAGTCATTTCATCCTGTTTGCCTCAGTTTCTTCATCTGTAAAATGAGCTAGAGAAGGAAATGGCAAACTACTGCAGTATCTTTGCCAAGACAACTCCAAATTGGGTCATGAAGAGTCAGACACGACTGAAACAATTGAACAGCAACCAGGATGGGAGGGGGAACACGGTCATTGTTCAGCCTGCTCAGGTCAGACCTGCACTTTAGGAAAATCACTTTGGCAGCTGAGTGAAGAATGAATGAAGAGTGGGGCTGGAGCTCAGTAGAGAGACTGAGGATCTGTATTTAAACACACATATACCATTTATACATTTATATATACACACACAGATGTGCACATGTATAATACATACATACATATTTGTATATATACACAACACACATATCTACCCACATCCACATACATTTACATATACACAAGTTTAGGGTATCTTTGGGACTTCCACGTTGGTGCATCCAAATGGCATTCTCAAACCTAGTATGTCTAAAACAGAACTTACTATCTTGTACATATATATAGATACACATACACATATATGTATATATGCACATATACACATGCATGTACACATATGTGTATCCACACACACACACACATATATAAATATGTGTATATATATATCGGTTATTTGCATCTGGATCATAACTGAATTCCACAGGAGTTGAGAGAGGCCCTGTCTTCACTTTGTGCTGTACCTTCACTTTTGTGGAAGGTGAATTTTTTTTTGTGCAGTTGAATCATTGTTTCAGTTGGCTCTGCATTTCTCAAATTCTCAAGGGATCACTTAAAAGCCATTCAAAAAGGGCCAGAAGTCTAATAGAAAATTCCCTTTCTTTCGTATCTGGTCAAGTGGGCCAGGTCACGACTTTTGACCTTCAGTTTCCTCATCTCTAAAATGGGTACGATCCTATCTTTAGTACCCACTTCACCAGGTTATAATTAGGATTGAATGAGATAATGAATATCAAGTGCTCTGCAAGTATTAAAGTGCTACATAAACGTTATTATTATAACTTTTCCTTTCTATAATGAATCACAAAGGAGACATCCCTCATGGACAGATTATTAGTATAACAAAAGTACAGTCATTCCCCATCTTCAAGGGGAATCAATCATCCTATGTAGCTGAGTGTTTTGGGGAGCATATATAAAATGTCCCAAGTATTTTAAGCTATTAAAGATATATGTGTGAGTAAGTATATATAACTACCTACATGCATATATATGCACATACATATACATATATACACACATACATATATATTGTTGTTCAGTCATTAAGTCACGTCCAAATCTCTGTGACTCCACGGACCGTACTGTCCACGGGTTTTCTTGGCAAAGATACTAGAGTGGTTTGCCTTTCTCTCTCCAGTGGATTAAGGAAAACAGAGGTTAAGTGACTTGCCCAAAGCTCTTGAGTGTCTGAGGCTGTATTTGAACTCAGGTCTTCCTGACTCTAGGGCCAGTTCCCTATCCTCTGAGCTATCTAGCTGATCCATGTATATACGTGCATATATGCATACATATACATACATGTATAATGCACACATTATATATGTGTACATGTGTGGATAGAGAGATAGATAGATAGATAGATAGATAGATAGATAGATAGATAGATAGGCTTAGACATCTGGGTGTCTTCTATCTCTCTCTTCTTCCTCTTTCCCTACCTCCTCTTCCTCTCCTTTTAGTGAAATAGATATGTGAGACACCAAGCTGCCTAAACCCAATCCCTTATCTAATTTATTAAACCTATGAAGGCAAAACTGTCACAGATGACTATTTGCCTGACAACGTGATTGATCCGCAGGACATAGGGAGCGCCTGTGTCTCAGGAGGTCCCTGTAGATCAGGCGTGCAATTATGACTGGGCGTGAGCTATTCTCAGCGAGCTCATAGTTTTGTGTCATTGTAATACAGCAGCAGTTATTGAACCAAACCAAGCGCCTGTCCCAGAACTTGTCCGTGGATTACTGGGATGACCACGGCAACACCTTTCAGAGGCAACGAGCCCTGAGTGCAGTCAGCATTGTCACCATCACTATGCAGGGTGAGTGGTTTTTCCGTGTCTTTCTGTCCCCTTTCACATCAAACAACAGTGGAGATCCTCCATGCTTTTGACTCATCTTCTCTCTGTTTCTGTCAGGTCCTCCCTCCTCTCCCCATTTCTTAGATTGTGTTGAAAGCCCAGAACCATGTTCCAAACGTGCCCCAGCCTGACCTTCTGTTTAGTTCTGTTGTCCGTTATCTAACTGATAGTTTTTCCCCTCTTTTTAGAGTATGAAAAGTCACAGCAGAAATGCCTTCCCTGTCAGACTAACTTTGTCTCCAAATACTGCATTTGGGAGTGTTGTCCCCTGTGGCTACGCGTTAAAAGGATTGTGGAGCTGATTATCACAGATCCCTTTGCCGACCTAGCTATCACCATTTGCATCATCGTCAACACTGCATTCATGGCAATGGAGCACCATCAGAAGGGGAAAGACTTTGAGAAAATGCTCAATGTAGGAAATTATGTGAGTGTGGACATGGTCTTTTTATGGCTTCTAGTCATCTGGCACGCTGAGGTATACAGAGTACTTTGGTAACAATGACCCTGCGACACAAATAGTGTAAGATTTGTGTTCTTCATTTTATAGATGAGGAAACTGAGGATCAGAATTGTGTACAAGGCTGTGTGTCGAGAAAAACGAAACTGAGGCAAACTGAGGCATGTTATCTTTCCAGAAAACTTACCTGTTTATTAACCATGATTAGTATAGCTGTTAATAAAGTGGATCATTGGCCACCTCAGCAAAGGCAAAGACTCAGGGAGAAGCCACATTTTGAGCTAAATTGAGAAATGGGGTTTGACAAAATGAGGAATAGGATCAATTACAGAGCAGAATTGTTTTTCAAATGATACAGCATCATTTTAATTTTCCTCAACTAGGAAGTGGCAGAGGTGACATTAAAGTCCTCTGGTCATTCTACTCTTCTACATTGCCTTAGAAGTACTGGGAGATATCATCTGAAAACTAGAAAGGTGTCCCTTTTTATGGGTAAACCATAAACAAACAGATAGCTACAGCTAGGTTTGCAGTAGCTGGGAATAGTTTTAGGTGTCAGGGCCCCAGAAGAAATAGAAATAGTAAAGGAGATTTAATACTGGAAGGCTAAGGAGTCATAAAGTATGCCCCAAGACAAGCTACATTTATTTGTACTAAGCTATAGCTGATTAGGAGAACAGACTCAATTTTGTTTGCCTTATATACTTCAATAGCCTCAGGTCCCATGATTCTTTCCACTGATAATAATAAAGATAAGAATGACAATTACAATAATAATAGCAAGCATTTTATAGTGCTTTAAGGTTTTCAAAGCACTTTACATGTCTCATTTCATTTGATCTTCGCAATAACCCTGGAAGTGGGTGCTATTATTATTTCCATGAGGAAACTGAGCCACAGAGACGTGTGGTCCAGGGTCACATAGCTAGTACATGTCAGGACCAGGATTTGACTCTGATTTTCCTGACTCCAACATTCTCTCCATTGTACTACTTCGCCATCTTTCTATACCGTAGCAGTGTTTGTGAATTGTTCTGGAAAATAAAAATAAAAACATCATTTGGTAACTAACTCTCTGTTGATAAGGTTCTCTGAGCTTGGAGAGGTTTGTCCTCAGAAAATTGATATACAGCCCATGGCTGGGCCTGTGCTCCAAAGCCTTCCAGCTTAGCTCTGCTGGCATACTCTTTGAAAACCCAGACTATAATAGTCATTAATGGGTCCATCCTATTTGGGGAGCAATGTCTTGTTAACCACTTTGCCTCCCCCTCCACGCCAAGTTCTCTTTTTGTTTCTGTGCTGTTCAAATGTCTTACTAATGACTTGAATGGTAATATAGAATCCAATCTGGGAGGTATTTGGAACTTCCTGGGTGACAGTCAGGATCTGAAAAGAGCACAATAGGGCAGAATGATAGGTGACCTCTAGTAAAATGAAATGGAGTGGGTATAAATGCGAAATTGGACACCAGTTCAAGAAACAAACTGCAGAGCTGGAGGAAGGTGATGTACTCCCTGGGGCACAACTCTTCTCTATACCACACCAAATAACAAATAAAAAAGCCCCCAAATGCAGCAAAATCAGCAATGATGGATAGAAAAATGGAAAGAAACCACCACAAATTAATTTGCAGGAAAAAAATAACTGAAGGCCAGTACTGATTATCCTGCTGTTTTCCCCTGGTATCACCCTACCTTTCCCATAGTCTGAGGCCATCTTGGTGAGCGAAACCTCTCAATTTCTTGTAGATATTCCAGTTTTAAGCACATTTTAAAAAAAATTCAAAGCTATAACTCTTTTACAGAGTGTTGGCAGGAAGTGGAAAGAACCCAGTTCCAACCTTGGTGGTCTGAGATAACAGAGTGTGGTCAGCAAAGGTTAAGGGAAGGACACAGAAGATAGGAATCTTCATGGAAAAGATTGGTAGTAAGAAGCATGTTTATAGCGAGAATGTTATAGAAAATTAGAAGACTTGTTAATAAACACACAAAATCACATAGCTAGTAAGTGTCTGAGGCCAGATTTGAATTCAGGTCTTCCTGACTCTGGGCCCAGCACTTTATCCACTGAGTCAAGAGTTATATTGCATTTTGTACATCAGACCATCTACTTTAATGAAGAATACTCCTGTCTTTGGACTTTGAGGGTTTCGCATCAACATTGGTTTTCTTGAGCTGTGCACTGATTCCAATTTCCTCAGGTCATTCTATGGTTCTCAAAATAGAGGCTACACTCACGCCTTTCCTTTTCCTCTCTTTCTGTAGGTTTTTACTGGAATTTTTGTTGCAGAAATGTTCTTCAAAATCATTGCCCTGGATCCATACTATTATTTTCTCCGTCCCTGGAATATTTTTGACAGCATCATTGTTGTTCTGAGTCTTGTGGAAATAATCATTTCAAATTCTGGTTCATCAAATTTGTCACTATTACGTTCCTTAAGACTGGTAAGGCGCCATTTGATTTTGTTGCATTAATATCAATCTGTCATTTGAAAGTCTAAATCAGTGTGACCCATGTATCAGAGAAGTCATTAGACCCTTCTCCTTGAACAGATGTACTGGGTTCAAACTCGAGGGATTCTCTCCAAATAATCATCTCTATGGCTTCCCTACCCAGAATTCTACCCAGGGAACATCAGAATCTGGCTCTCATCTCCTCAGATGGACCCCCACATCCATAATAAAGCATTACACTGTCAATAAGAAACATAGAAGTTTTCTAATGATATGCAAACAAAAGAGAAATATAACACTAATTGCTGGCATTTGCACAGCGCTTTGTCTATCTGATTTCATTTGATTTTCACAATAGCAGATACTATCATCCTTATTTTACAGATAAGGAAGCTGTGGTTCAAGGATACTAAGTTATTTGCTCATGGTCACACAACTATGTATTGGAGGAAGGATTTAATCCCAGGCCTTCCTGAGCCCCAAGTTCAGCACCCCACCTCCCATGCCATAACTTCAGTCCCTCATCACCAATGACCTATTGGACATTTCGTACCAGACTAGTAGATACCTCTGACTCAGTACATTCAAAATAAAACTCATTACCTTTCCCCTAAAACCATCCCTTCTTCTGAACTTCCTTATTGATGCCAAGGGAACTACCATCTTCTTGGTCACATATGCTCAAGTTTTTCCCTCTTGCTCTCCCTGTGGATCTACTCCATGGCCAGATTTTACTTCTACATTGATTGGGGTGGGCCCTACAGTCCATCTGGGGCCCAATTTCATCAGAATACAGGGCCGTGGCTCTTCCACTTACCCACAGGGCTGATGACTTGTGTGATTATAAAGATATGGTCTGCTCTGGAACATCACCTGCCCATCCTTCCCGTGCCCTGGTCATGGTTTGGTGGAACAAGAATTGACTCTGGAGTCAGAGGATCTGGGTTTGAATCCTGCCACTTGATGCCATGGTGACATTGGCAAGTCACTTAATTTGCAAAGATAAAGCTAGGTGGCAGAGTGGGAAAAGTGTTGCACTTGGAGTAAGAAAGAACTGAGTTCAATCTTACCTCAAACATTTACTAGGTGAAATGTTTAACCTCTTTCTGCCTCAGTTTCCCCATCTATAAAAATGAGGATAATAATAGCATTTTTCTCACAATGTTGTTGTAAGGATCAAATGAGATAATATTTGTTAAGTGCTTTGTAAATCTTAAGGCATTATATAAATGGTAGATATTGTTATTAACCTCTTTGGGCCTCAGTTTCTTCATCTGTAAAATGATGTAGTTGGACTATATGACACCAAAATACCTTTTCAATCTAGATCTATGAGCCTGTGTCCTTTATGCACGGATAGATTTATTCCCCTAAATTTTTTTTATAGATGGTAAAGTTGACTTGAAGGCTACTAATATATTCTCATTCACCTTTTTAAAAAATAATAATCAAATCCAAGCTAGTTCCTCATGATTTTGTACCTTCCCCTTTTTAGCTCCCTCCATGTCGTCTCTAGCCCTGACCTCCTCTCTGGCCCATGGGCTCATTCTGGTCCAGTCGCTTTCTCTTCTTGTTTCTCTTCAGTCCATTTCTTCTTCCTCAGGCAGCATGTTCAGAACTCCACTGTTACAGCCTCCACTTAATTAAGTATTTAACATCTCAACAGTCAAAATACTAAATACTTCATAAAAAGGTATAAAGTCAATAGAATATGTTGGAAAAATAAACAAGCGAAAATATCAAGGGCCACACAGGAGGAAAAATCCGAGGTCATACCACCAGGCAACACAACCAAGTCTTTCTCACAAAGTGGTTATCATCCAAACTGTCCTGGCTAAAGACGGAGTAGGTAGACAATCAACACCAGAATCTATCAGATTACCTTCACAGATTTATGGTGGATAAAACTGGGAAAAATAAAACTGGGGAAAATCCATTATTTAATCTCATGAATAGCTTTATGATTTGTAAAGTACGTTCCAATTGCCTCTTGGATATCTTACATTGGACATTCTATAGGCCTCTCCAACACACAACTCATTGTCTTTCCCTCCAAACCCTCCCCTCTTCAGAATTTCCTTATTATTATCAAGGGCACCAATATCCTCCCAGGCCCCCAGGCCTTCAAATTGGGTGTCTTCCTTTATTCCTCCCTGGAAGTCACCCCATGTACCCAATCTGTGGCCAAGTTTTATTGTTTGAGCCTTCACAACATCCTTCATATACACCCCCTTCTCTCCACTTACAGAACCATCACCCTCGTTCTGGTCCTTACTGTCCCTTCATCGGATGATCACAATAGCTTTCTCATTAACCTCCTAGCCTCAAGGCTCTCTCCACTCTAATCCATCCTCCAGTCAGCTGTCAAGGAGATGTTTCTAAAGATTGGTATGACTATGTCACACTCCCCGTCTTTGATCTCAATGACCTTCATTAGCTCCTATTACCAATAGGCTCAAACAAAAAGTCCTCTGTTTGGTTTTTAATGCCCTTGATATTGGCCCCCTCTTACTTTTCCAGTCTTCATCAATATTATAGATCCACTCTCTCTGCAATCCAGCAGCGATGGTCCTACTTGCCCATCTTTGAACATAGCGTTTCATTTCTCATATCCATGCCTTTGCCCTGACTGTCCCCTCTGCCCCCTTACTTCTGCTTCTTAGTTTCTCTGATTTCTTCCAATACTCAGCTCAGTGGTCACCTTCTGCTGGAGGTGTGTCTTACTCTCCGGGGCTAAGTCTGCTTTGCCCTCTGAGATTACCTCATCTACTCTGTATGTGTTTCGTGTGTCCCCAGGTATTTACATATTGTTTCCTCCTATAGGATGTGAACTTCTCAATAGCAGGGATTGTGTTTTTGTCCATCGTGTCCCTAGCACTTAGTATGGTGCCTGGCACATAGTAAGCACTTACGTGCTTATTGACTCACTGATTACATTTTCATACATGATCTCATTTGACCCTCATACCAAGCCTGTGAGGTAGGTGTTACTATTATCCTCATTTTAAACATGAGGAATCTGGGGCTCCAAGAAGTTAAATAACTTACCCAGGGTCCCACAGCTAGTTCGTGATAAAGGGAGGGTTCAAATTTAGGTCTTCCTGATTCGGAGTCCAATCCTCTGCACCCTACACCATGATGCCTTTCATTTATCTACAAATATGCCTGGTGAAATGGGCTAGCAATTTGGAGGGAAGTGGATTTAGGTACATTTTATGCCATGTATCTTAATGAATTCCAGCTACGATGATACAAATCACAGAATTTATTGTTCTTTATTTGCATTTTTTTTTTTTTTGCTTTCCTATTTCATTTTCAGCTTAGAGTTTTCAAGTTAGCCAAATCCTGGCCAACATTGAATACTCTTATTAAGATTATTGGCCACTCGGTTGGTGCCCTGGGTAACCTCACTCTGGTCCTGGCCATCATTGTCTTCATCTTCTCAGTTGTTGGCATGCAGCTTTTCGGGACTTCCTTCAATGGCACTATTTCACGTCCTAACTCCACGCGATTGCAGCGACGGCGTTGGCATATGGGAGACTTCTTCCACTCTTTCTTGGTTGTTTTCCGCATTCTCTGCGGTGAATGGATTGACAACATGTGGGAGTGTATGCGTGAGTCTCACCATGTGCTGTGCATTCTGGTCTTCTTGATGATCTTGGTGATAGGAAACTTGGTAGTAAGTTTGTTCAGTTTTTCTACTTATTATCAAGTGGGCAATGGCTAACTCATACTCACGGTTTTTTGGAATATTAAGTTAGTGGAATAAATATATAGAAGTTGGAATTAATTTCAACTCCAAAATGTTGACTTCCCAGTCAAATCCAAATACTACAAATCTGATTAATTTTACTAATGAATTTGTTTTTCAATCATGTTTCAACATTGGAAAAGTGATAACTGAAATATATTGGGACTTTATAGCTTGTAAAACAGTTGATCCTTGTGCCTGTACCGTGAAGTAAGTACTACAGATGAGGAAGCTAAGGCTTTGGGCGGCTAAGGGAATTGATTGTGTTCACACACCTAATAGGTATGGGAGCTGGTATTTCGACCTGGGTATCAATGATACTATATCATGTTGCTGCTTATCAAAGTTGTTTCTCTAATAGTAAGATAAACAGTACAAAAGTTACAGCTACATTTTGCTTGGAAATTTTTTTTAAAAAAATCATTACTTTCTTTTTTCAATAATAAAGCATTCATTGTTTTCTCCCAACACAGTCAAAAATAGAACTTATTTGGATTAGAACTCATTTTTGTGTATTACTTTAAAATTATAGAGTGCTTTGCTTCTACAGGATTGAGGTTAATTGAGTAAATTCATTGTCACCCTACTCCATTTAAAGGAGTTAAAGAGTTACCTTCTAACCTTTCTCCTTAACCAGCTTAGAAGCAATTGATGGTACAGTTTAGACTAAGTATGAAGAACTTTGAGTAATTAAGAATCATGCTCCCCAGGAACAGCGCTTTGATTAACTAAGGGACTTTGGTCGTGTCCTGTAGGGCCTATATAAAATGAAGGAGAATTCAGGAGAGATTCTAGTGAGTGATGAAGAGAAAGAATTCTATCTAAGCCTGTTAGGAGCTAATTGGGGGTGGGGGTAAAGAGGCACTAAATCCCAGGCCTTGATAGTCATCTCTGGCCCTCTCCCCAACCCCCACTCCCTTCTACTGGAGAAGGACCTCAAAAATTATAGAGATCTGGAGGACTTCCTAGCTTCCCATTCTTACCCTAGCAGTGTTCCTGGAAAAGTTAATTGTATTTTATGTATTAGGAGTCAAGGAAAGTTTAAACATAGGTTCACAGTTTTACAAACAGTCCCAAAGAAAAAGACTACTCCATACCTAAAAGAAACATCTTTAAGACTCACAAAAAGACTTCAAAGAACTGGGACTTACCCATTTGCCCCAAGAGCCCTCTAAGCTTGAACCCATTCTCCTTAGGACTCAGTATACATGGGTGGGAGAATATGGATTAGACCTTTGGAATAATTTTTTTTGACCAACTGTTTCATTTGTACTGCCATAATAAAACGCCCCTTTCTAAAGGAGAAGTAAATCTGACTAACTGAGAACTGATAAGCATATCAGTGGTGGTATGGGGATGTGTGAACCAAAGCACCACAAAAGGCACATTTTACAGATGAAGAGACTGAGGCAAACAGAGATGAAGTGACTTGGACTGAGGCGTACAGCTATTATATATCTTTGGATACTTACTTTGTAAGGATTTGAACTCAACTTTTCCTAACTCTGAGCCCAGCACTCTACCAAGATACCTAGAGATATTTTGCAAGCGTTTGATGCAAAGAATTTTTTTCTCCAATTGACTCCAATTACATATAAGACTTTGAATTTCATGTTATTGAAATGACCTGTTTTATCTTTTGTGGGCATCTCTGTCCCTTGTTTGATTAAGAATCAATCAGCAAAATAAATAAATAAAAACAAAACAAAAAAGAGCCAACTAGCCATAGCTGCGTAAAGTACCTGATCTCCTTCTCTTGTTTTTGATTTGTTTTATGACCTTTAATATTCAGGTCGTGGATCTAGTTTGAACTCATTGTGATAGGTTGTGTCATATGGTGGTATTGGTTGAAATCCAATTTCTGCCAAACTGTTTCATAGTTTTCCCAGGAATTCTTTTTCAATAAGGAGGTCTTACCTAAGACGTGTGTGTTCTTGCATTTGTCCAACGTTGGTTTATGAGTTCAATGTTTTCTGATTCACCCTTATTTAGTCTGTCCCATTGATCTATCTACCTGCATTTTAACCAATAGCAAATAGTTTATAACTACATTATAATGTAATTTGAGGTCTGAGGCAATATTCCACCTCCTTTCATTCCCACTTTTAAAATTATTTCCCTTGAGATTCTAGATCTTTTGTACTCCCAAATGAATTGTATCATTATTTTGTCTAGTGATATAAAATATATGGGCAGGTAGGTAGCACAGTGCAAGAACTGTTGGGCCTGGAGTCAGGAAGACTTCTCTTCCTGAGTTCAAATTTAACCTCAGACACTTACTAGCTGTGTGACCCTGGGCAAATCACTTAACCCTATTTGCCTCAGTTTCCTCATCTGTAAAATGAGCTGGAGAAGAAAATGGCAAACCACTCCAGTATCTTTGTCAAGAAAACCTCAAATGGTGTCACGAAGCATCAGACATGGCTGAAAAAGGATAAAATATATCCTTGTTAGTTAGATTGGTATAGCATTGAATCTATAGATTAATTTGATAGTATTGTTTTTCTTTACTGGCATAGCTGAGCCATGATCATTTAATATCCTTCTAGATATTTGAGCTCTTTATTTAAAGAGTATTTTCCAAAGGTGTCTGTATTGATGATGAATATAGCTTGGTGGATTAATTTCAAGATTTTTAATGCATTTTGTGTTTATTTTGAATACATTTTAAATTTTTATTTTTTCCTTTTTATTATTTCCACCTGCATTTTATGACTACTATGCGGAAATATAGGGTTGTGTGGGCTTATTTTGTATACTGTTACTTTGCTGAAGCTATTGTCTGAGTTTCTTTGCTGATTCTGTAAGATTTTCTAGTAAACCATCATATAATCAGCAAATGGGGATAGTTTTGTCTCTTCTTTGTCTATCTATTTTCATACATTCATTTTTATTACTTTTTTCAGTTTACAAGCATTTTCTCTCCATGTCACTTCCCTTTTCCCCTCCTAAAAAAGGAAGAAATCCTTTGTAACAGATATTCATAGTCAAGCAAAATGATTCTCACATTGGTCATGTCCAAAAAATGTATGTCTTATTTTGTACCCTGAGTCCATCACCTCTCCGTAAGGAGGTAAGGAGCACGATACATCTTTAGTCCTCTGGGATTGTGATCTATCATTGCATTGATCTGACTTGTCAATATTTCAAAATGGTTTTTTCCTTTTAATGTTGTTGTTCTTCTGGTTCAGCCCACTTCATTCTGTGTCAGTTCATGGACACTGTACCCATTTGCTTGGAACTGTCAATTTCATCATTTATGATGGCACAATAATATTAAATCGCATGACTGTGCCATAATGTGTTCAGTCATTACCCAAATAATGAGCATCCTCTTAGAGTCCAGTTCTTTGCCATCACAAAAAGACTTGCTGTGAATATTTTTGTACATAGGGACCCTTTTCCTCTTTGATCCCATTGGAGAATAGTTTGCCAGTCTTTGTGCCTTTAACTTCTTTCTCAGGTTTTATTAATCTCACTAGCATTTCCTTAATTATAATTTCTATTCAATAATGGTGCTGGTCTATAGTTCTCTTTCTTTGTTTTATTTTTCTGTGTTTTGAATGTTAAAATCATATTTTTCCCAAAGGAGTTCAGTAGAATGCTTTCTTTTTTATTTTTTGAGAAAAATTTGTATAATAGCATTGGTAATCTTCTTTAAAATTTGATAGAATTTTCCAGTAAAATTTCCAGATCAAGGTACAAGGGGATACTATATCTCTGTTAAATAGATAGTGAGGTAGAGCAAATGCAGTGGGTTTCCCCCTGAGTTGAGAATTTGCCTGTAACTACAGAATGGTAGATCGACATCTTGGCCAGGAATGAAATTGACGACACCTCCTCCTTTTCTGTGGATGTGACACCAGAAACATTATTCGTGGAATAGTAGAAAGAACACCAAGAGTTAGGATGCCTGGCTGCAAGGTTTCCCTCTATCATTTACTGTGTGACCCTTCTAGGACCTCTGTTTTCTCACCTCTTTGATATGAGGTTTAGAAGAATTGACCTAATTTCTCTGATTTTTATTGTGACCCTGCTTATTTTCCCCATAGGGTATAAATGGATATATATATTATCTAAATGGATATAGATATACACACATAAATGGATATATAAATGGTATAAATATGTTTAGAGAAAAGAAAAGAATGCTTAGGAAGGGATAGAGGGCCAGCTGTTTGCTGCCTTTGTGACCCTTGGGGAAGATTGTCCTGGAAAGTCCTTCAGGGTTGTCCCTCAGCCACGTGGAGCCCCACCCAGGTGACCTTTCTCTCATTATTCCCCAGGTACTCAATCTTTTCATCGCCCTGCTGCTCAACTCCTTCAGCAAAGAGGAAAGAGGAGGGAATGGAACAGGAGAGGTGAGGAAGACCAAGCTACAACTTGCTTTTGACAGGTTCCGCCGGGCTTTTCATTTTGTGAAACGTGCCATCTGGAAGTTTTGTAGCAGTCCTTTCAAGAAGCAAAGGTTTAGAAAGCCAAAGGATGTGTCCAAAAAGCAAAAGACTCAGAATAAAGACATTATTCCACTGGAGTCAGGAGTAAACCGAGAGCAAGCAAACCATGAAAAATTTTGCCCTCAGGATGAGACCAGTCCCCCTGGGTTCACAGGCCTGGGCTGTACACAGGAGAATTTGAATGCTAGGCATCCTTCATTTGTTAAAGCCCCACTTGCTGAAGGAGAAGAAGATGAAGATACTGAATCTCTAGATGAAGATGAGTCCCAGGATTTCATGGAAACAGAGTTTTGTAAACAGGTATGAAAGCTTGAATTTGGTATAATGACAATAAAAAGTTGTCTTTTTTGTTGTTGATTTAATCAATTTTATCTAATTTTATTTTTCAATTAATAAGCATTTTTCTTTTCTTCCCACACCCCAGCTAAAAAAAAGGAAAACAAAATTCTCATAACAAATTTTTGCAAATGATTAAAAATATAATTCTACACCTTGGATCCATCACCTCTCTGTCATGAGTTAGGTAGCATACGTCATCACCAGTCCTCTGGAATCATGGCTGGTCATCCCGGTGATGACATACCTTATGCAAAAAAAGTCAGTTATTAACCATGTGTCCAGCTCTGTGCTAGACCTTGCGGGGCTAGGTGTGGGTGGGAGGAAAAGAGTATATTACATGATCCCTTCCCTTCAAAGAGCTCATGACTCAGCTATCAATACACAAGATATGTGTGAAGTCTGAAATTTTGGGAATGCTACCAAATATATAAGATTAGGGGATCCTACAATCTCAGAGTTTGAAGGGACTTCAGGTCATGTGACGAACGATAAGGCCTCTTTTTTTCTGGATGGTGGTGACCATGGTCACTGCCAAATAGTCCCATAGAAAACATAACCAAACATTTGATATTAGAAGCTTCTTATTCAAAATATTAAAAGTTCTTTCATTTAATAAATGTCTATTATGTGAAAGGAACTATGTGAGAGCTTAAACAACAAATGTGGAGATCAGATTTCCAGAGATTTATTAGAGATTTCCCACCTCAAACACAAACTCTATGCATGACTGTGGGCAAATCTTCTCATATCCCTTATGTCCCAGGACACTCTCTCAGATCTGAAATCATAGAGCAGGCACTGATTTGTCCTCGTAGTGTGCATGGATTCAAGCCCCGATCACATTCCAAGAGTTTATAGGTACAAAATTTTGTTGATCTAACATTCATGTGTATCCAGCATACATATGCATACATTTCTGTGATTAGGTGAGGTGAGTTCATCTGGGAGTGATGTCCTAATTTAACTTCCACAAAATCCCCTTTGCATTGGGTCCTTTTCTACAGACAAACTGCTCTGGGTGTTATTCAGGTCTTTTTGATGTTATGCTGCCACTAATTCCTCCTTGCCCACTGTGGGGTCATCATCTTCTTTACTTTTTAAGAATTTTTTTTTATTGATACCTTTTATTTTTTCACATTATAATCATTTCACTCTTCCCCCCTCCCCCACAGCTGAATCCTCTTTTGTGGAAGAGGGGAATAATTAAGCAAAAACATCCTCTGTTTTAATTGCATCTGAAAATGTCCATAATAATCTATCCTAGCACCTACTCTCTACTCCTCACCACACCCCCACATGCCCCCACTGTGGGGGGCAGCTAGGTCTCATTTCCTGTTCTCTGGAATCTTCAGTGGTTTGCCACTTATTCAGAGCTTGATTTTGTCTTAGTGATATTTGCATTCTTTGCGTATATTATTCTCTTAATTTTGATTATTTTGCTATTGGTTAATATAAATCTTTCCAGATTTCTCATATTAATAATTTCTTACTAAACAATAATATTACATCATATTCTTATATCATAGTCCCTTCAGCTTTTCCCCTATTGATGAAGACCCACCTTATGTTCAGTTTTTTGCTCCCCAAAGATGGTTGCTATAAATATTCAGGCATCTGTTAGACCTCTGTTCTTGTATTTGAATGCCAGCCAGTGGAATCATTGGGTAAAGGGTGAATGACTAACGGCTTAGTCACTTTTCTTGCATAATTCCAAACTGATGTCCAAAGTGGTCCAGCTCCATCAAAAGTCTATTGAGGTGCCCGCCTTCGCATAGCCTCCTTAACATTGAGCGTTTTGATTTTTTGTCATCTTTGCCAATTTCCAGGGTATGAGATTCAATCTCAGAGTGTTTTAAATTTAAGTTTCTTCTGTTATCAGTGATCTGGAGAGGAGTGTGTCTGTAGAGTTTTGAGACCAAGGAAAGGAAGTAGAGGGATATCAAGTTATTAAAAAATGAGATTTGATTATAAAGGGTTTAACAGAGGAGCTCAGGGATGAGGTGTAAATACCCAGAAGTAGTCAAACAAAAATAAGACGGAAAATTTCAACCAGGAAAGAGAACAGGAAGAATTCTGCTATGGCTTGCATTGAGTGCAATATCATATGCAAAGTTTGTTTTTCTGGCAGTTAAATGTCTGATATAACATAGTTAGACAAATTCATAACTGGTTGGATGCCTACACCTAAAGAGTGGGTACTTGTGGTTCAATGTCAGCTTGGCAGGACGTGTCCCAGAGATTACCTGTGCTTGACTCTGGTCTCTTTAATAGTTTTTTTTAGAAATCAGTGATTTGAACTAAAGCATAGAGAAAATGCTTGTTAAATTTGCATGTGACACAAAGTTGGGAGGGCTAACACACAAAATGACAAAGCGAAAATCCTGAAAGGTCTTAACAGGCTAGAACCTTGGACTGAATCTAATAAGGTGAAATTCAGCAGGGATAAATGTAAATTTCTACACATAGGTTCAAAAAATCACCTTCACAGGTGTAAGACAAAGAAGACATGGTTAGCAATTTACATGAAAAAAGATCTGTAAACTAAATAGGAATGAGCAGAGTGATGCAGCAACCAAAAAAGCCAACCTGAGCTTGACCTCTATTTAGAGAAGCATGAGGAAGAGAATGATCTCACTGCACTCTGCCCGGTCTGACCTCGTTTGGAGATTTGTATGCAATTCTGGGTGTAAAGACTTTGATAAGCTAGAGCGTCCAGAAGAAGGCATCCAGGTGGGAAAAGGACCTTGCATCCATGAAATATGAGGAATGATTGGAGGAACTAGGGATGGACAGTCTAGAAAAGAGAAGGCTCCAGGGGCATATGTTAGCTGTCTTTAAGTAGCTGGAGGGCTGCCATGTGTAATCAATCGATTAACAAGAATTCATTAAGCATTTAATATTCAATGGGCATTGTATTAAGTGCCAAGGATACAAAAAAAAGGCAAAAAAGTCCTTGTTTTTAAGGAACTTATATTCTGATGAGAGGAGCCAACATATAAATAAATAGGTACACATAGGGTGCATCAAGAGTAGATAGATGGACTGTAACTTTAGAGGGGAAGACTATAGCACAGAGGTTCTTAACCTGGCGTCCATGAACCTGGGTCCAGGGTCTAGGATGCTGGGATTGTATGCTTATTAATATTTTTATGACCATATGTCAATATAATTAGTTTCCCATCTTCATCAGATGCCAAAGGTGTCCATGACCCTCCTCCCCCAAAGGTTAAGAAGCCCTACTCTAGCAGCTGGGGCACCAGGAAAGGTCTGAAGAAGGTGGGGTTGGAGCTGGGGCTTAAAGGTAGCCATGGATTTGGAGAGTCAAAGGGGAGGAGGGAGAGCATCTGGGAATTTCTTTCTCTTTGCACTCTGAGTTTTGCACTGGAAATGACAGAACAAAAAGGATGAATGAAAAAACATTGCAGTGTCTACTGTGTGCCAGGCACTAGGTTAGGCAGTACGGATCCAGATTCAAACATGAGACCAGCCCTGCCTTCGATGAGCCCTCAATGAGTGGGGAGAGACAACATAGGAGTAGTGGCCAGGGAAGGGAATTTGGGCTGGAGGAGTCACAACAATGGTGAGTGCAGGGAGCTGATTGCCATGTCTTTCCAGAAGCAATGTTAGCATGGAGTTGATTGCTGACCCCAGAGCAGGAGGTGAAAGCTGGGTGTGGGGTTGGAGAGGAGGGGGTTACACAGTTGGTGGCAGGGCTGATGGTTAGCTGTCCATGGTGGGTGAATGTGAAGCATGGTCAGGGGCCAGCTCCGTATAGCGAATTATGTGAGTTTGCATTCATTCATCAATCAGGACAGCTCAGAGCTGGTGTCAGACTTTCAAGCTGAGGGAGGGGAGTGTGATCTTTGGAGCTGTGGTATGGAGGCTGCTGTTACAGAGGGGGAAAATGAGGCAGAGACAAAGAAAAAAAGCAGGGAGTTGATATCCAAGATAAGTAAAGGATACTTAGACAGCCTGGGGCAGAGAGATTTCCAAGGAACTAGAAAGAGGGAGGAGGGAACAGGGTGTGGGTTTGGTTTTCTGGCAAGCTCAGTGTCAGGTCCTTGGTACAGCCTTGTTGTCCATGGTACAGTGGGCTTTGGGGGAAGAATACTGAGTGAACTCGGGGTGGGCATCAATTTGGGTTTTTTAACCACTGTTTTCTTGGATTCTGGTTGTTGTGGACCATGGAGAAAACTGGAGTTGCTTTATCTTTGGCACATAAATTCTGCTATGGAGTGGTTAAAGAGGTCATGGGGATCAGAGAAAATGTCTAGTCTTCCGTCTTGTTGGTCATATGACTCAGACATTTACTCCTTTAGTTACAATATTTTTTTCCCAGTTACTGATTTAGATTACAGACAGAAAGATTTTTTGAAGTTACAGAATCCAATTTTGGACAGAACAAATACATCTAACAGGATTATAGTGCTCAAAGATTTAGTTTTGGGAGGGGATTTAGACTAATCTAAGCCTCTCACTTTACAGATGAGCAAACTGACACTCAAGAAGGGAAAAATCACTTGCTCAAGTTCTCTCTCTCTCTCTCTCTCTCTCTCACACACACACACACACTCTCTCTCTCTCTCTCTCACACACACACACAGAGTAACAAATCCTGGATTCACTCCTAAGTTCTTTGACTCTTAAAGTGAGTTCTTTTTCCTCTTCATCTCATCTTCTCTCTTCTGTTCCACATTGCCTCTTGATTTGTTTCATGATAAATAAGATGTCCAAAAAAAAATTTGACTTGTTTGGACATTTTTGTGGCAGGAAGAAAAGGAGTGTATGAGCCCGGGAGCCATGAGTGGAGAGGTTGATGTATTTTCTGAAGATGGCACTGAATGGGCAGCACAAAAATTGAAAGAGGTAATTCTATCAGCTGAGCATCCCAAAGGTAAAGTCTGTGGACAACCCCCATGTACTGACTTTGCTCAGATCGTCTCTTGAGAAGCCAGAATGGGAACACTTTGGGGGTAATGCAGGCCAGCCGGCACAACAGGAAGAGGAAGACCTTTTGAAGAATCTAAATTTCTGTTTCTTTTATGATTGAAGCACCCAGACTTTGGTGGCTGACCTTTCCCTGCTTTGGCCATCGGAGTAGCTTTTCTTTCCATGTTCTCAAGGGGCAGAAGCAGTACTCTCTAATGTGTAGCTCTGTTATTCAGGAGTAGCATGATATATTGAAAAGAGTATTGGGTTTGGATTCTGAGCACCTGAGTTCAAATCCTGCCATTTACTAGCTATGTGACCTTGGATAAGTCAGTCACCTTCTCAGGGCTTCAATTTCTTTATCTGTCAAATGAGGGGATGGATTCATCTCTAAGGTCTCTTCCAGTCCGAATAGTCTATGAGTTTACGGGAAGGGGACCTCTCCTTCTAATGCCTGACCTAGAATGTAAGGAGGTGAAGAGAATAGGTAAAAAGAGGCACAGTATTGAAACTGGATGGTTTATGGTGATTTGGGCCCTTTGTTGGAGATAAAGAGACTAGGTTTGCCCTTCTACAGTATGTGACAATAATAAAGGACATTTATATTGTATTGTAACATTCGCCAAAGTGCTTTTCATTTATCAGCTTGTTTGGGTCTTACAAAAACTCCTGATCCCATTAGTGCCCAGGGATTCAGTTACTCTCTTTATTCTGATGTTTCCCAGATCTGCTTCTCTGGCCCCAACCTCTCTCTTAACCTCTAGACTCACATCACCAGCTTCCTATTAGACATCTCAAGCTGGATGTCCTCCAGATACCTTAAACTCAACAAGTACCCATCTGAACTCATTCTTTCCCTCCAAAATATACCCCACTCCCAAATTTCCCCTTCATTGTTTTAACATTTTTATTTTATTTTTAATTTATGGAATAAAACATGCATTGCCATCTTCCCAGGCACCCAGGCTCACAACCCAGGTGCCATCCCTGATTCCACTCTCTCTTATTCCTCATCTCCATTGTTGCCAGGTCCTTCCTCATATCCCCTGCATGCTGTCTTCTCTCCTCTGATGTTGCCACCACCCTGACATGGTCCCTCTTCAGCCAATGCCTGGACTATTGCAATAACTGATGGTTGGTTTGCCTGCCTCAAAAATCTCCGCACTGCTCGGTCTATCCTCCATTCAGCTGCTAAATTCATCTTCCTAAATTGAAGACTTGATCATGTAACCCATCAACCTACTCTATGCAGTCACTCTCCCACTCAATACATTCCTCTCACCTCTAGAATCAAATACAAAATTCTTTGGCATTCAAATCCCTTCATAACCTGCCCCTCCCCTTTCCAGTTTTTTGACACCTTACACCTCACTACATATTCTACAATCCAATGATGCTGGCCTCCTTGTGTTCCTTGAACAAGACCCTCCATCTCCAGACTTCGGGCATTTTCTCTGGTTGTCCCCCATGCCTGGAAGGCTGTCTCTTTTTCTCTCCATATCCTGGCTACCCTGGCTTCCTTGCTCGGAGCTAAAATCCAAACTTCCGTAGGAAGCCTTTCCCAATGCTTCTTAACTCTAGTGCCTCCCCTCTTTGGCTTATTTTCTCTTTATCCTGTATATAGCTTGCTTCTGCAGAGTTATTTGGACAAAACTGGTGGCTCAGTGGATAAAGCGCTGGGCCTGGGGTAAGGGAGACTAAAGTGGAGGGAGAGCTGGTGCGTGACTTTTTGTTTGCGGATGACTGTGCACTCAATGCAGCGTCAGAGGCTGAGACGCAAGAGAGTATGGATTGAGTCTCTGCTGCTTGTGTTCATTTTGACCTGACAATTAGCACCAGGAAAATAGATGTTCCCCCCTAGCCAGCTCCATACCATAGCAAATGGAGACATTTTGAATGCTGTGGATGAGTTCATTTATCTTGGCAGTATACCTTCCAGGGATGTACACACTGGTGATGAGGTTGATGCATTCATTACCAGAGCTAGCTCAGTGTTTGGGAGGCTCTGAAGGAAAGTGTGAGAAAAGAGGCTGCCTACCAAACTGAAGGTCTACAGAACCATGGTGCTGGCTGATCTAATTGTTGTATGCCTGTGAAACCTAGACAGTAGACCAGCACTGTGCCAGGAAATGGAATCACTTCCATTTGAACTATCTTAGGAAGATTTTGAACGTCGTCTGGCAAGATAAAATACCAGACACTGAGGTCCTTTCTCAAGCTGAACTGCCAAGCATTCACACTCTACTGCAGAAAGCCCACCTCTAATGGTGGCCTTGTTTCAATGCCAAATCTATGCTTGCCTAAAAGACAATTTTACAGAGAACTTACACAAGGCAAGCGCTCACATGGTAGTCAGAAGAAATGACACAAGGACACTCTTGAGGTCTCTCTGAAGAACTTCAGAATCCATTTGTGACATGGGAGACCCTAGCAAAGGACAGCTTAGCATGGCATGCCCTCATCAAAGAAGGTACTGTGCTCTATGAGCAAAGTGGAATTACAGTAGCTCAAAAGAAACATAGAGGCACAAATTTAGAGACATCTCCACTCCAAATGTTCACACGAACTATTTGTGCCCGACCTGTGGTCATATTGGTCTGATCAGCTGTAGTCAGACACACTGTGCATTCATCCCAACATAGTGATGCCATTTTGGTCCTCTTCGAGGACCAAACAACAGATATGACTTATTCCTGTTTACAGATGAGGAAACTGGGCTCAGAAAGGCTAAAAGACTTGTCCATGGTCTCATAGCTAGTAAGAGTTAGAAGCAGAATTTGAACTCAGGTTATCATGGCTTCAGTCTACCATTCTATTCATTTGATCACACTGTTTCTCTCATCAAGTCCTTTTAGGATATATAGCTAATGGTGTGGGGTGGGGCACAACGGGGTGGGAGAATTATATTTTTGAAAAACTTTTATCTTTTATTCCCAGAGAGAAGCTAATGAGTTCTTTCTGGGAGTTAGGGCTGTTCTTGGCCCTGGACAAAAATTACAGACTACTTGGTTCTTGCCTGGTACTTTTCTAGGCCTTCAGAAGGTCTTCTAGGAAACTAAACATTTGTCTTGCCTCATACCTGATCATTGGAGCTAGCTGGTTATCTAATCAGCTGCAGCTGGGAGGAGGCTGTTACTTAATGGTTTTTCCTTTTTTTTGTGCTTCTTTATAGAAGTTTGACGTGATCAGCTATCTATCTAATTGCAGCACCATCGATCTGAAGGATCTCAATTTGTTGATTCCTGAAATGGTTCCTGAAAAGGGGCCCGAGAGATGTTTGCCCAAAGGTAAAGGGTAGCTTTATGGAGTTTGGGTTACATGAACCTTCCCCCTGAAGTCTGTATGTGAGCCCTTTAAATGAGGGAGTTCCTCAAAGTTTTGTACTAGCTCTTCCTCCCTCTCTTCTTCTTCCCCCTCTTCCTCCCCTTCTCCTCCTCCTCTTCTTCTTCTCTTTCTCTCTCTTTTCCTTTCTCACTCTCTCCTCTCTCTCTCCTTCTCTCTCTCTCTCTCTTTCTGTCTCTGTCTCCCTTTCTCCGTCTGTCTGTATGTCTGTCTCTCCAATCTCATCAGCTCCCATGGATTTAACTATCACCTCCATGCAGATGATTCCCAGATTTCTATATATACCTCCGATTTCTCCTTTGAGCTGTGGCCTCATGCCTATTGGACATTTCAAATTGGATATCCAAGACACATCTTAAACTCAAATTCAAAATAAAACTTAGTATCTCTTCCCCAAACCCTCCCCTCTTTCAAACTTCCCTATTTCTGTTGAAGGTCCCACCATCCTTCTGGTCTCCAAGATTTTCAACTTTGATGTTATCCTCAGTTCTTCACTGGCTCTCTAGCACATCCAGTCAGTTGTCAAAGCATAGTATTTCTCTTTCCACAGCCCCTACAACATCTCCCATATCTGACCTATTTTTTCCACTTACACAACTATCGTCTTAGTTCAGGCCATCATCACCTTTCACCTAGCTTTTTTTGGACTTTTATTTTTTTTTCAATGAACAAAAATCTATTTTCTCTTCCTTCTACCTCCCTCTTCCTTCATTGGAAGAAAAAATAAAAACTTTTAAAACAAATGTACATAATCTTACAAAATAAATTCCTACATTGCTCGAGTTCAAAAACTTAATGTCTCATGTTTAATATTGAGTCTGCCACCTCTCTGTCAGGAGTTGAGTAGAATGCTTCATTGGTCCTCTGGAATCCTGGTTCGTCATTACATTGATCAAAGTTCTTATGTCTTTCAAAAATGTTTGCCTTTAGAGAGTTATTGTTTTCTTAGTTCTGTTCATTTCTTTCTCCACCAGTTCATGTCTCCCTTGGTGTCTCTGAAACTTACCCATTTCATAATGTAATATATTTTTCTAAAATATTAATATATCATAGTTTCTTTAGCCATCCTCCCAGTCGATGGGCATCCCCTTAATTATCAGTTGTTTGCTACCACAAAAAGAGCTCCTATGAATATTTTTACACATATGGGTCTTTTCCCCTTTCCTTTTATCTCTTTGGAATATGGGCCTAGTAATGGTATTGCTGAGTCAAAGTAGCATTTTGGGGCATAATTCCAAATTGTTTTCCAGATTGGCTGGACCAGTTTACGGCTCCACTGACAATGTATTAATATTCCTGTCACCCACTCAACATTTGTCATTTTACTTTTTTGTCAACTTTGCCAATCTGATGGGTGTGAGGTAGAAACTTAGAGTTGTTTTAATTTGCCCTTCTATAACTATTAGTGACTTAAAGCATCTTTCCCCATATGGTTATCAATAGCTTATGTTTCTTCCACTGAAAATGGCCTCTCTTATTCCTGGCTCATTCATTGATTGGTTATAGGCTCTAGTTTTTATGAATCTGAATAAATTCCTTGTGTATTTTGGAAATTAGACCCTTACCAGAGAAACTGCTTCAAAGATTTTTTCTCTCCAATTATCTGCTTTCCTTCTAATTTTATTGGTTTTGTTTATGCAAAAGTTTTTTTAATTTTCATAAGCAAAATTGTCAATTTTATCATCTACAATCCTCTCTATCCCTTTTTTGGTCGTGAACTCTTCTTCAGTCCATAGATCTGAAAGGTCACTTCGTTTATGTTGTCACCCATTATGTCTCAGTCATATGCCATTTTTGAACCTATCTTAATATACTGTGTGTGTTGGCCTACATCTAATTTCTGCCAGATTGAATTCTAGTTTTTCCAGAAGTTTTTGTCAAGTTGCCCTAGTTGCTGGGTCCAGCAACTTACCCTAGCTGCTGGAGTCTTTTTAAAAAAAATTAATATTTTATTTTTTCCCCAATTACATGTAAAAACAAATTTTAACATTTGCTTTTTAAAATTTTGAATTCCAAATTCTCTCCTTCCTTTTCTCCCCTCTCCCTTCAGTAAGAAAGCAAACAATTTAATATGGGTTATATATGTGCAGTCGTGCAAAACATATTTCCATATTAGTCATGTTGTAAAAAAAAACATAGACAAAAGTACCTAAGAAAAATAAAGTTTTTTAAAAGTGTTCTTTGATTTGCATTCAGACTCCACCAATTCTTTCTCTGGAAACGGATAGCATTTTTCATCATAAGTCCTTCAGAATTGTCTTGGATCATTGTATTGCTAATACTACTGTTACTGTGTACACAGTTTTCCCTGCTCTGCTCACCCCATTTTGCATCAGTTTATGTAAGTCTTTTCAGGTTTTTCTGAGAGCATCCTGTTCATCATTTCTTATAATAGCAGAGAAGTATTCCACTCTATAACGTGGTCAGTCATTCCTCAAATGATGGGCCTCCCTTCAATTTCTAATTCTTTGCCACCACTAAAAGACCTACTATAAATATTTTTCTATATATAGGTCATTTCCCTTTTTCTTTGATCTCTTTAGAATATAGACCTAGTAATATGCATGGTTTTATAACCCTTTGGGCATAATTCCAAATTGCTCTACAGAATGGTTGAATCAGTTCACAACTCCATCAACAATGCATTAGTGTTTCAATTTTCCCACATCTCTTCCAACATTTGTCATTTTCATTTTCTGTCATATTAGCCAATCTGATAGATAAGAGGTTGTACCTAGGAGTTGTTTTAATTTTTATTTCTCTAATCAATAGTGATTTAGAGCAATTTTTATATGACTATAGATAGTTTTGATTACTTTGTCTGAAAACTGTCATTTCATATCCTTTGACCATTTATCAATTGGGGAATGGCTCTTATTTTTATAAACTGGACTCAGTTCTCTATATATTTGAGAAATGAGGCCTTTATCAAAGATACTAGTTGTAATTTCCCTCACAATTTTGATTACTAACTCTATTTCCCTCCATCCTATTTCCCCCCATTTATTCTATTCTCTCACCCTGTCCATCTTCAAAAGTGTTTTTCTTTTGACTACTGCCTCCTCCAATCTACTGTCTCTTCTATCAGCTTCCCCCTTTCTCTTATCTCTTTCCCCTCCCACTTTCCTGTAGGATAAGATAGATTTCTATACCCAATTGAGTGTGTAAGTTATTGCCTCTTTGAACCAATTCTGATAAGAATAAAGTTTAAGCACTCCTGTCTACTCCCATCTTCCCTTCCACTGTAAAAGCTCTTTCATGCCTCTTTTATGTGAGATAATTTCCTCCATTCTACCATCCCCTTCCACCTTCTCCCAATGCATTCTTCTTTCTCACTCCTTAATTTTATTTATTTTTTTTAGAAATCATCCCATCATATTCAACTCACATCCATGCCCTATGTCTTTGTATGTTCCTTCTAACTGTTCTAAAAATGATAAAGTTTATTAGGAGTTACAAGTATCATCTTCCCATGTAGGAATGTAAACAGTTTAACCTTACTGGATTCTTCATGATTTCTCTTTCCTCTTTATCTTTTTATGCTTCTTTTGGATCTTATATTTGAAAGTCAAATTTGCTATTCAGCTCTGGTCTTTTCATCTGGAAGGCTTAAAAATCTTCTGTTTCATTGAATGTCCATTTTTCCTCCTGAAAGATTATGCTCAGTTTTGCTGGATAGGTGATTCTTGGTTATAATCCTATATCCTTTGCTCTCCAAAATAACATATTCCAAGCCCTCCTATCTTTTAATGTAGGATTTTAATGCTAAATCTTATGTTATCCTGACTATGGATCCATGATATTTGAATTGTTTCTTTCTGGCTACCTGAAATATTTTGTCCTTGACCTGAAAGTTCCGGAATTCGGCTATAATATTCCTGGGAGTTTTCATTTTGGGATCTCTTTCAGGAGGTGATTGGTGGATTTGTTCAATTTCTATTTTACCTGCTGGTCTTAGACTATCAGGGCAGTTTTCCTTGATAATTTCTTGAAAAATGATGTCTAGGCTCTTTTTTTTTAAACATGTGTTCAGTAATCCAATAATTTTAAAATTCTCTCTCTTTGATCTGTTTTCCAGATCAGTTGCTTTTCTAATGAGATATTTTACACTGTCTTCTATTTTTTCATTCTTTTAATTTTGTTTTATTGCTTCTTGATGTCTCATAGAGTCATTAGCTTCCACTTGTCCCAATCTAATTTTTAAAGAATTATTTTCTTCAGTGAGCATTTGTACCTCTTTTTTCATTTGACCAATTCTACTTTTAAAAGAGTTCTTTTCTTCAGTGAATTTTTCCATTTGGTCAATTCCACTTTTTAAGATGTCCTTCTCTTCATTGGATTTTTGTGCCTCTTTTACCATTTGACCTGTTCTGGTTTTAAGGTGTTATTTTCTTCAATATATCTTTGTGCCTCCTTTACCATGCTGTTGACTCTTTTTTTCATGATTATATGATCACTGCCATTTTTTCCCCATTTTGTCCCTCTACCTCTCTCATTTTATTTTTGAAAATCCTTTTTGAGCTCTTGCAGGAATTCTTTTTGGGCCTGAGACCTATTTATGCTTTTCTTTGAGGCTTTGGCTATGGATGTTTTGACTTTGTTGTTTTCTTCTGAGTTTGTGTTTTGATATTCCATGTTACCGTAGCAACTTTCAATGGTCAGATTCTTTTTTTTTATTGTTGTTTGCCCATTTTTTCCCCCAGCCTATTTCTTGACTTTTAACTTTATGTTAAAGTTGGGCTCTGCTCCTGAGGTGGAGTGGGCACTGTCCTCAGCTTCAGTTTTTTTTGTCTGTGGTCTGAGAGCTCCAGATGCAGCTACTGTCATCACTGATTCAGTTGTCCCTAAGACCTGCTGTTGTTTTCTGGGTAGTGGCCTGTACTGGCACAGCCTACACTAGAGCACACTCTACTCTCTCCCTGGTGTGATAGACTTTTCCTGCCAACCTTCTAAGCTGTCTTGGGCTGGAATATTGTTTCACTCTGTCCTTTTGTGGTCCTGCTGTTCCAAAATTTGTTTTGATGCATTATTTGAAGTTGTTTGGAGGTGAATTTGGAAGAGCTCAGGCGAGTCCCTGCCTTTTCTTGACCATCTTGGCTCTGCCCCCTCCAGTCTCTTAGTTTTTGATTCTAGAGTCTTTGAGTTTATCAAACACTAAACTACTATGTTCATTTACTCCTATCTGTTGTTTATGTAGTATGTTTCACTGATAAATCTCTCTGTTTCTTAACTAGTACTAAATCATTCTGATAGTTACTGCTTTGTACTATAGTTTGAAATTTGGTGCTGCCAGGCCCTCTTTCTTCCCACTCTTTTCCCCTTGAGATATTTGAGATATTGAGATATTTCCCTTGAGATGATTCACTTTTGGTTCTTCCAGATGTATTTTATTATTATTATTTTCCAACACTATAAAGTAATCCTTTGGTAGTATAATTAATTAATTTAGACAGTTTTTTTTTAAAGGAAAGGTCCATTGGTTAATTAAAATGTTTAGGGATGTAAATTTCCCTCTAACCATTGCTTTGATTGCATTCCCAGAATTTTAGTATGTTGTCTCATTGTCATTATCTTTACTGAAATCATCTATTGTTTTTAGGATTTGCTTTTTTTTTTTACCCACTCATTCTTTAGCATTGTTATTTTGCCTTCAGTTAATTTTTAATCATTTCTCCAGCGTCCCTTTATTGAATTTATTTTGCATTGTGATCAATGAAAGATTTGTTTAATATTTCTGTTTCTTTACATTTGTTTGCCAGGGTTTTGTGCCCTAATATATGGTCAGTTTTTGTAAAGGTGCCAAAGCACAGCTTCTTGAAGCCACAGGTGAAAATTGGGTGATAGGTCCCAAAGGTGGATGAGCAACCCTGAATAAGGTTCAGTAAGCCCTCACTTCAGAGTTGCTAGTCTTCCCTAAACACCCCATATTGCTTTCTATTCTTGTTCAATAATTGCCAGAGGTCCATTATATTCAGGCCCTTACCTACTTTCATTATTTTTTTGGGAGGGGCTCAGAATTGTGTAGATACAAAAAGGGAGACGACATTGAGGCCTTCCATAATTATAATTTTACTGTCAATTTCTCCTTGTAAATTATAGCTTTCTTTTAAGCATTTCGATGCTGTGATATTTGATGCACATATATTAAGTATTGGTATTGATTCATTGTTAATGGAATATTTCAGCATACATAATCTTTTCATCTCATTAATTATATTTTTATTGTCTTGTCTGAGATCATGATTACTGAGTGTGATATGATGTGTAAGGGACAGAATCAGTACAAAAACTTTGGGAGAGAAGAGACATTCTTTTTTATTTGTTCTATAAGAGAGACACACGTGATTCTAGGCTCTCTTCAGGGAGAGACACGTGGAGAAAGAAAAAGACTTTGGAAATGGCAAATATGTAGGGGAATTTGACTCCTCAACCAAAGTTATTCCTTATATATCATGTTACCCTCAGGATTCTCTCCACCACTCTGAAGTCATGCATACACACAAAAAATATTTTGAAATCCAGAAAGTCAGGAATGAGGCTAGAAAAGGAATAAAGGCAGGATACCATGGGCCCTTTTATAAAATGGAGACTCCAAGATGAGCTCATGATTAGCAGAAGGTGAAATATTCCAGGTTGAGCAGGGATGGTAAGATGTCTCAGAGTGAGGAGAGTCACACCCTTCTCCCTCACCCCCACAAAGTAGCACAGTAGAAAGGGCACTGGATTTGGAGTCAGCAATCTCATTTCAAATTTTGCCCTTGCCACATCATACCTGTATGACCTAGGGCCCCTTCCAGCTGTAATTTAATTATGTGATTCCACCTCTGTGTCCTCTCTCCAGATCTGGGGAAGTTGGGAGGATTCTCTGTATAGAGATAATAATTTAAACTGAGGGAGGTTATGTGAAGTGATGTCAAACATTCAGTTGTATAGAAATGTGGAGGTGATTGACTGAATATTCTTATCTCTAGCCTGGATGATTGGCACAATTGGACATGACTTCTTCCCCTTAGACTCACAAGGGTCATGGGCACCACCACCTGATACTGAGAGTCATACTTCCTTTTCTTTTTAGTCTGCAACAAATGCTTCCCCTGCTTTGCACTGAATGTAAGAAAGTCTCCTGGAATCCTTTGGCTGAGACTGAGGGTCACCTGCTACAGAATCGTCAAGCATAACTGGTTTGAGAGTTTCATTATCTTCATGATTCTTCTGAGCAGTGGAGCTCTGGTAAATGGCTGTTTGAATAGACCTAGCAATTCAGCTCAACGGTGCAGTGGTTGGAGCACTGGGGCTTGAGACACCAACATGCCATTAGGGAATTTACATTTGAATATGAGAAGATAACATGTATAGAGGATTTGGGAAGCAAGAGGCAAGTAGGGGTGTTCAGCCTGGTGCTGGGCCAGGTAAAGGGGGGGGTCACCAATCTAAGCAGAGCCACACCTCCAGGGGTGTGGACTGTTGAAATGTCAGCTGTTTTTCTTAAATGCTAAAATATTCAAATGTATCTGTGATTTTATCTTGTCATCAATGCAGGTCGCACCAAATACATGACTGCCCATATTTTGATATTATAGTAATTTTTTTATGTGTCATAAAGTCTCTGATTTGTTTTAAGACTCATGAGGCAAAAGCAGTGACATTTCTTCACCAACTTAAAAGCGCTCTGTGGGTAATTGTTGGAATGAATGAAAAAGAATGACACTTTATAACATTAGTTCTATAAAAGAATGCATTCCAAGTTCTCAAATTGAAGCCAGGAGTATAGATTCTCCTAATCTTCTCAAAGTCTTAAGTGGAGGGATGAAGGAGAAATAAATGAGATTCTTCTAGATACCAGCAATATGCTAACACTATACTTACATGTAGAAATTAAGCTTTCTAGTTAGTTATTCTCCTAATGTTCTTAATTGAAAAGCAAAGAGCAGTTGCTTCAATTGTAGAGTAGAAGGGAACTCATGTGGTATGTCTACCATATTTTGGGTCTGCAAACTGAGATATGTGGTCTTAGCAAAGGTACTATCATCTGCAGAGCTCTATTCCCTAAAACTGGGAAGACTTTAACCACAACGGTCATGCCTGTCCTGTTGTAGATTATGACAGGTCCCAATTTGGCTCTGAACAGCACAATAATAAATACATTTGGATGTGAAGTTTTTTAGGTCGACTTGAACTTTAGGGTTGTATAAACACATTTTCTGATAATGAAGTGTGGTGGATGAGCTTCTTTTCAATAGAAGAATTGAATGTTTGCACTACAGACAATATTGTACACCATTTAGTGATCTGCATTTTTACAGATAATGATATTGATGCTTTGGAGGATCAGTGACTGACTCAAAGTCACTTGGCTATGAAGCGGTGGGGGCAGGATCTTACTTGATCCTGGTCTTTGGGTGAAGACTCCATTGTCCAACACTGCTTATATGGTAGATGTAGAATAGGGAATGGAGGAGAGGACAAAGGGAGTCTTGTCCACACTCTGTATTGGAGTGATTTTTCATGCAGGTACCAGGAGACTCATCTGTGAACCATACTTGAACATTGTAAATCTTTTAAGTAAGCCTAGTCCTTACCACTTAGGACTTGTTCACTCCAACTCTGGGATCTATATGACAATCCTACTCCATTCCTTCATTACGGCTAGAGTTAACCCTGATTTTGGAAGTTTGTATCAAGCTGGAAAAGCTTTAAAAATGGTCCCAGGACATACTGAGTTGCCTTTTTGAGTGCGTACCCAGTTAACTACAGAGATGCTGATTACTGATTGGTTGGCAATTAGAGGATGAATTCTTTGGTTATGGCAAACCATGAATTGTGTGTACTCAAATGGAGTCATGTGTATAAAATGCTCTCTAAAAGCTAATGTGTGATCTAAATGTCAGTCATTATTATCAATATTATATTGCAAGTTATTGATATTTAAAGTGAGTAATGGACAGAAGAAATAGCAGAAATGATGTCAACACCAATTATGGCAATTTCATAGAAAAATATAACCAATCTAAACCAATTGCCAAAACAAAGAGACCAAAAGAGCCTAAAAATTGCCTTAGTCAGAAAACTGATTATTTGCCAAGTTGAACTAATGACCAAACACTGGTTTTAAAATATTAACTTATCTGTAAAATATTAGAGAAGGGTGAAAGATAATTATGAAAAATATCACCTCATAAGCAAAAAGAAGCACAGGAGAATAAGCCAGGTTAAATAAGGCTTGTCAAGAAACACAATCGAGCAAAGTAGCCCTGAAGATGATTAAGGATGAGCATAAAAAAAGGAAAACAAATAGAAGAAAAATGAAAAAAGCAGAATCAACAAGGATTTTTGTAATAAACTATTTTCACCATCAAGGATTGTGGAATTACCAGCTTTGGACTCTAATATCATAGTCCTGTATGAGCTTGTAGAAGCATCATGAAAAAGAACAAAGACAACATTGGACCCAGTGTACATAATGGAGATCCACTCAAGACAGTATTTATACAGTCAGTGAGGGATCAATTCACAAGGTATCAAAGGAGGGGAAGATATCAAAGGTACTGAAAAAAATCTCACACCTTATTAATCCTGGAAAAAAGGCGACCAAGAGATCACCAATCATTATTGACCTTTATGCTTACTTTCCCATCCATAAAAAAAAACCAACTTTCTCAGACTCATCTACTTAAGTATTAAGGGTATCCTCAATGAGGATGGTATTAGTGAGGTATAGGGAGGCCTTCACAAGTGATAGTCTGCAATGAATGACATTTTTACTTTTATAGAATTGACTGAAACGTATGATAACATTGTGCTGTTTGTTGATGATGAAGAAGTATTTGATGCTGTAGAGTGAATTATTGCTCTCTTCCAGTAGATCTCCCATTTCCCCCACCCCCAATCTATCTCCATCTAATATAAAAATTGTCCATTCTGTCTTGAAAGACAACAGAGATAACCTTATTCAATAGATATTTGATCATAAACATTAGGTAAGATAAAAAATATTGTCATATAAAGGGATTGCCACTGTCCTGAGTCTTCTAGATGCTCTTCTGAACAAAATTGTACTGGTTATATTAAACCCCAGAATGTTGAAGAGCCTTAGAGAGCATTGTAGAGCTATTGTAACCACTCAAAAGACTTTGGCCTAACCCTCTAAGGAGATAAAGATTGGCTATTGCTCAGATTATGACGTGCAGATGAAAGGACAACTTGTCTATCAGTATGTATATCTGGGACAGATGGTACAAGTGGACAGCAACTTAGACTTACTGCTAAACAAGAAAAGACCCCTGGTGATCATAAGAAATAGATTCTGATGGCTCCAGGTGGTTGAACATATCACCAAGAAGAGAGATGTGTGTCTGTTACACACCAAGAAAACTACTACAAGCTCATCCTGCATTTTTGGAGAATGTAAGTACTGGCAAACCTTTGGAGCTTGTCTGCATTAACATTCCATATCTTGAAGAAAGTAGCAGGAACATAAGCCATATTTTGTGATGAAAGACTACTCTCCCAGGAATGTGCACAGAAATACTCAATAAGGAACCAAAAATCTCCTATTGTTCCTAAAGCACTATGGGCTAGGACCCTTTCTCTCTGAATTGAATGGAATTAAAATTAGAAAATAAATTGTTTAGAAAATTTAGAATATTTTTTAAAAAAGCAACCACAGAGGCAATGTGATATATTCATAGAATATTGAACTTGGTGACAGGAAGCCCTGCCACTAGTTGTATGACCATGGGTAGGTCACATGTACTCTCTGAGCCTCAGGCAAATGTCTAAAACTTCACTACCTAAGTTATAGACAAATCACATGTTCATCGTTGGAAAGATTTTACAGGTTCACATATCCTTGACATATTGACATAATTTATCCAGAGTTACTGGCTATGGGAGATTGTATAGGAAGGCAAGAGGAAAACACGGTCCCTTTCGTCTGCTAGGGGACACCACAGTGCATAAAGTGCTGGGGCCAGAGTCATGAAGACCTGAGTTCAAATCCAACCTCAGACATTTCCTAGCTGCGTGACCCTGGGCAAATCATTTAATTTGTCTGAGCCTCAGTCCTTACATGAAAAATGGGAATAATAATAGCACTACATCACCCCAGGGTGGTTATGAGGATAAAATAATTTTGCAAACCTTAAAGTGCTACATAAATGCTAATTGCTCAAGAAAATTATGATCTACTTGAGCTTAAGAAAATTAACTCACATGAAACAGAATGATATGAGGTAGGTCTAAGTACCAAATGGTATGGCTATACAACTTGATCATTATAGGATTTTGGATGAATAGGAGATTACCGTTGACTAGGATTATAAAGGAAGATTTCATGGAGAAGATAAGATTTTTACTGTACCTTAAAAGATAAGTAGGACAAAAAAGGGAGAGCCCACTCTAGGCAAGGTGAGTTGCATCTACAGGGACTGAAGCTGGTAAAGACTGGAGCAGGGAAACCATTCAGGATGCTCTTCAAATAGATAATGAGACTTTGCTATGGGGGTCACTAAAGAAGGGGTATGTGTTTCCTGTTTCATTTCAATCTAATAGAGTAACCTATTTAGCTAGAAATAGGCAACTTTTGAGAGCTTTGTGGGATAACATGACTATGTCTTTTGCTTGAAATATTGTCCACAAAATGTCAGGTGTTTTCATAAGCAAGTTAGCATAGGATAAGTCATAAATTGAAAGTTGGAAGGGACTTTGGCTGTCATCTAGTCCAACTAACTTGGTTTTTGGGCAAGGAAACTGAGGGCCAGAGAAGTTAACTGACTGGCCCAAACTCTCACAGCAATAAATGACTGAATCTTGATTTGAACCCAGGTCCTTAGGCTTCAAATCCCCTGCTTTTTTCATAATATCATTATCCATTGACTTCTGTATATAATCAGCAGGAATAAAAATCCATGGATATATTAAATACTGTACTTTGTCATTTCAGATATTTGAAGATTGTCACCTTTCATCAAAATCCAACATTAAGAAATTGCTGACATTTACTGATAGGGTTTTTACCTACATTTTCATCCTAGAGATGTTTTTAAAATGGGTGGCATATGGATTTAGGAAGTATTTCACGAATGCATGGTGCTTTCTGGACTTCATCATTGTAAATGTGAGTTTAACATTTATATTCTTTCAGTTGAGGTGGGAGACTTTTGCATGGGTGTGGTAAGGAGCTTGAGTAAGGTAGGTAATGTGTAAGGAGGCTGTCTCTTAATAAAGAGGGTGAATATAGGAATCAATTTTGAAAAAAATCTAAACAGCAATTCTGCTTCCTTTGCTTTCATATACTGCTTTGGAAAGAGTCAGCCTTGAAGTCAGAAAGACCTGATTTCAAGACTTGCCTCTGCATATACTGGCCATGTGACCCTAGGCAAGGGTCACTTAACCAGATGACTATGACCACATGTTGTAGAAAAGGGGCCAATCTGTATCAACAGGTTCAGGAATTCATCAACAGGAATTCCCTATACCAGTGAAATCAGGTCCAGTCTCATCCTATTCAGTGCCGTCTTATGTTTTACATTACCTTCATTTCCAATTATTCCCCCTCCCCCACCTACAGAGCCATCCTTATAAAAACAAAAGAAGAAAGAAGCAATTCAGCAAAATTAAGGAATGCTTCAGCCAAGTCTGATGTATTCTATACTTCTAGCCTTCCATCTCTGCAAAGAAGGGAGGGAAATGCATTTATTATCTCTTCTTTCTGGCCTAGTTTGGTCATTATCATTATGAAATGATGAGGAATGAGTGCATGGGTCATGATGTCATCTTGAAGGAATTCAGACTCAGACTATCTCCAAGACAAAGTAGGACATCTATTGGGGTGATGCACCCAGTGGACCCTGCTCCTTATGGGAGTCAGGGCACTTAGTTGGGTTATGTGTCTGGTCTGTATACAGACAGAAAGGTGGGAGGGGGGAGCTACTACAGTTTAAGAAAATGGGAGGGGGAACAGGAAAAGGGGAGGGGGAGTGCTGCTCTGGAATGTCATATAGTCTGGGGTATTTTGTAAATGCATAAAGATAAAAAAGGGCAAAAGGAAGGAGGGGGAGGAAGAACTGCTCTGAAATGTTATATAGTCTGGGATGTTTGGTGAATGCATACAGAAAAGTCCAGGGTGGAGCAGCTAGGTGGCACAGTGGATAGAGCACTGGCCCTGAAGTCAGGAGGACCTGAGTTCAAATGCGGCCTCAGACCAAACACTTGACACTTACTAGCTGTGTGACCCTGGGCAAGTCACTTAACCCCAATTGCCTGAAAAAAATAAAAAATAAATTAAAAAAGTCCACGGTTGGGGGATATCAATGCATAGCCTTCTTGAGATCTATGAGCATATTCTGGCTAGTCACATATTGCATTCTGTCTCATTTTTCACTTCCTGCATCCTGTTTGCTCCATCTGCCTTGAGCACTCCTATCTGCTTGTCATACAGCATTTAGGTTTTTTTTATTCTTTCCATTTACATCATCTCAGAAATTCTGTACATTGTTTGCCTTGTTCCGCTTTCTTCACTTTTCATTCATTCACATGTCTTTTCATGAGCCTCTGTATTCTTTGACTTCACTGTTTCTTAAGATGTAGTAATGTTGCACATGTTTGTGGCCTACAATTTGTTTAGTCCTTCTCTGATCAATAGGCATCTGTACCAGGTCAATTGTTTCCTCCAAAGCCCTAGTAAATGTTGGATAGAGAAAGTGTGAGAGGGTCAGGCTTAAAGAAGACCAGTCTATCTTCAGACACTGTTTGACTACGTAACTTTTTTATTGAACATCTACACTGGGCACCTCTCTATATTAAACAAGGAAGCTTGATCCAAATGCCAAGCTTGGAAACAGGGACCGGATCATAGAGAAATTTTGTATCTGTCTTAGTATTAACACAGTACTGTGAATACACTAAGTACTAAATCCACATTTGTCAAATACAGGACTATCTATGTATGCTATTTCCTTAAACAGCAAGTATACTCTGCTAGTTGATCTTTCTTTTTCCTCCTAGGTCTCTATCATAAGCCTCATTGCTGAAAGTTCAACAACAACCTTGTCTTTTAATGTTAAATCCCTTCGGACACTGAGAGCCCTGAGGCCCTTGCGAGCACTGTCCCAGTTTGAAGGAATGAGGGTAAGCCACGGGGAACCCAGGGAAAGTTAGCCAGCAGGGAGATGAGTGGAGTACTGACTTGTGTTTTTTTTTCAGCAGAGACAGAAAGAAACTCTGTCCCTTGTGTCTGTTTGATTCATGATTATATCTTCATCCCTCCATAAATGTGATTGTGCCCCTTCTGTGCGTTTACGCTATGTGAGAATGTATTAAAGTCTTTTACGGTGCTGAGGGCTTTGGGTCTGGGGCCAGAAGACCTAGATTGAATCCTAGGGTTACAGTGGATTAAGTAACATGATCAAGACCCTTGAATTCTGAGTCTCAATTTCCTCATTTGTAAATGAAATCATCCACAAAAGTAATTATTTTAATCAATTAATCAATAATCAGTTCTTAAGTGACCATTGTCACTTAATAGCACAGAATTGTGCTAGATGATGGTGCTAAAAGTACAAAGAATGAAACAATCCCTATTCCCAAGGAATTTACAGTCTAAAGGGGAGGACAATAAATACACATATGAATATAAAAAGAATAAATGCAAATATACTTAATGTAGTTAAATACAAAGTAGTTTGGGAAAGGAGCATTAGCAGTGGAGGGAGGGGGGGAGGTGTGGTGGTTAAGAAAAGCTTCATGCCAAAGATGATGCTTGAGCTGAAGAGGGACTTTGAGGCCAAGGTGAGGAGAGAGTGTGTTCCAGGCATGGGAGATGGCCAGCAGGAAGGCAAGGAGATGGACAGTGGGGTGTAATGTGTGAAGAGAAGAGAGAAACCCAGTTTGGCCAGATCATAGAGTGTAGGGGGTGGGGAGAATGATGTCTAATGAGGCTGAAAAGACAAATTGGGGCCAGGTTGTGAAAGAATTGAGAAGGTAACAGAAGGACTTGAATATTATCCTAGAGGAAATAGAAAGCCACTAGAGTTGTTTGAGTAGGGGAATTGCATGGTCATATCTGTACATGAAGAAAATGACTTTGGCAAGAATATGGAGGCTTGTACTGGAGTGGTGAGAGACTTGAGGCAGAGAGAAACTGATTAGGAGACTCTTGTACTAACTGAGGCCAGAAGTAATGAAGGCCTGAACAAGGGTGGCAGCTGTGTGAATAGAGATGGAATGGTTGGATTCTAAAGATGTTGGGAGTTAGAAATGACAAGATTGAGCCCGATAATGATTCCCCTTCTTGAAGAATTTCTCTTTTGGGGTCTTCTGACATGCAAAAACTCACACTAGATGACTTATTATTAGGAAGCTGAGTCTTAGACATGAAGTGAATTGCCCAAGGTCATATGACAGAGGTGGGATTCAAAGCTGGTCTTAATTAATTAGTTAATTAATTGATTAATTCATTTATTTATTCATTAATTCATTTATTTATTTATCCATCCATCCATCCACCTATCCATTCATTCATCCATTTATTTATTCATTTATTTGTTTATTTGTTTGTTTATTTATTTATTTATTTCAGCCAAAGACAAAGTTCATTAAAGATCTACCATATTGGCCAGATTCTTAAGGAATCTGAACATTTGTGAGCTATTGGCTAGATTACAAAAATCTGAGCCCTTGGCTAAACTCTTAAAGAATCTGAGCACCTTAATGGAGACAAGATGAATGTTATATACAGAAAGAGTGTGGGAGGGATCTGGGAGGGCAGGGAGAATCTTGATGGGAGTGACTGGGAGGTAGAATAGAGTTTAGATAGAGTCAAGGGTGGAAAATGGCCACGGGCCATCCACACAAACCTGGTCTTCTAGCCCTAATTCCAACAGTCTTCCCAGTACAGCATGTAGCATGGGGATTGGGTGTCATGGGACAGGATCGTAGTTTAGAGGTGGAAGGCATCACTAGAGGTCATCTAATCTAACCCCTTCCTTTACAGATGAAGAAACAGATCTAGAGAGCTTAAGTGACTGATCCAATTTTACACAGGTAGTAAATGGCAGTTGGGATTTGAATCCATGTCTTTGACTTCAAAGGGCAGCTAGATGGAGTGGTGGATAGAGCGCCAGGCCTGGAGTGAGGAAAACTCATCTTTCTAAGTTCAAATCTGGCCTCAGACACTTACTAGCTGTTTGACCTTGGACAAGTCACTTAAGCCTGTTTGCCTCAGTTTCCTCAGTTTGCCTCAGTTTTATCTGTAAAAGGAACTGGAGAAGGAAATGGCAAACCACTCCAGTATCTTGGCCAAAAAAACACCAAATTGTATCACGAATAGTAGGAGGTGACTGAAATGACTGAATAGCAACAACTTTGATTTCAGATCTATCCCTTTTTATCCTATACCACACAATTTTAGAGGAGTCTGAGACTGCCAACATTGGGGAAGACATCAAGAAGGACCTTCTCTTCCCTAAGGCCATTCCTATTGGGTACGAGGGGATCATCTTTACAAAGAGTAAACGTACATCCAAGAGAAATGAAGCATAGTTTGTACAACAAGGAATGTGCCAGTGGGATGAAGGGAGCACGCAGTTACACTAACAAGCTGCCTTTCTCTGATCCTGTTTTCTGCAGGTTGTGGTCAATGCCCTCGTTGGGGCCATCCCTGCCATCTTAAATGTTCTGCTTGTCTGCCTCATTTTCTGGCTCATCTTCTGTATGCTAGGGGTGAACCTTTTTGCTGGGAAATTTGGAAAGTGCATCAACCAAACTGAAAAAGAAGCTGTAAACTACACTATTATTAACAACAAGTCATTGTGCAAAATTGACATTCACCCTGATGTATGTTGGAGTAACGCTAAAGTCAACTTTGATAATGTTGGAATTGGTTACTTGGCTCTTCTACAGGTGGTAAGTGGCATAACTATTGCATAAACACTGCTTCCCATCCCCTTTACCCCCCAGAGCACAGAGGGAAAAGGGTAAAGTCATCATGTCAGCATTCTGCCTTCTAGCTACTTCTCCAAACTTTCCCCTGACTCTTCTGTCCCATCAGGCTTGTTCTCTGTCTGTCCTCTAAACAAGTTATACTTGGTTCTCCCTGTAACCTTTGCTTATGATGCCTTTTCCCTCCCTTATAATTATCCAAACCTTATCCATTTTTGAAGGGCCAGCTCAAGGACCTTCTTCTAAGACAACTGCCCCTTCTTTCTGTAGCGCCTTACTCTGACTACTTAAAACATTGACTTCATGTATTTTCTACTTAATTATGTATTCTCTTATTTGTGAGGATAATGCCATTAGCCACTTTCTTAGACGAGTGCTGAATTTGCCCAGTCAGTGGATAGTTCTTATCAGAAAGCTACCATCTCTAAAGATCTGATCAATTCAAGCCGGCATCAGAGGCATCAGAGTTCCTTCCCATCACTGGTGGATAAACACAGACTGAAAGTGGCTCTACTGGCCTGGGAGTAAGAGATAGGACACACATTCCCAGGCTAATCCCAAATGGAGAGGTCTCGAGGGGGAGATATAAATTCATACCTTAGATTGGAAAGGCTTGGGATCCCAAAGCATCACGGACAGAAAAGTTCCTGAAGGAAGAATGATCACCAGTATTTGTATAGAGCTTTATGGTTTGCAAAGCACATTACAAATATCATCTCGTCTGATCTTCACAATGACCCTTCAGGTTAGGTGCTATGATGACACCCGTTTTATAGTTGAGGAAAATGAGGCAGGTGGAGGAGACATGGCTTGCTCAGGATCACGCAGTTATTAAGTGTCTGTGTCTGGATTTGAACCAGGTTTTTGTGACTCCAGCCTCAGTGCTCAGTGCCAGTTAGCTGCCTGGCCCCAGTGTACTGTTTGAGATTTCCACCTGGGAAGGAAGATCATGTGGTTTCATGCTTTAATGAATTGTCTCAGCCCAAGTTAAACAAGTGGCCAGAATCAGGTCACCAGCATGAGAGATGCCCTTGGCCTTGGTTTTTGTGGGCTAGACTTCTGTGTGGGGGTATCAAGATGTTTTCTTCCTGGGCGCGCCCATGCCTTTGAGCTAGTTAATTCTTAGCAGGTTTTACAGCAAGTTATCATAGTTTACGGCAAGAACTGTGCAGCTAGTTCTTCTGTCAAATGTTTGTGTAGCATCCTCATTTTCATTCACAAAGTGCTTATATCTTACATATGGTTTTCCCTTAATAAGTCTGAGTCTCTTACAGCTAGGGACCATCTCTCATACTTTTGTATTCTTCACTGTTGTTAGTTTGGAATCTACAAATACTTTCTGTCTTACAGGACTCAGTCCAGGGGGCACAATGTTTAAAAAGAAGTAGCTGTGTGACCCTGGGCAAGTCACTTAATCTTGTTTGCTTCAGTTTCCTCATCTGTAAAATGAGCTGGAGAAGGAAATGGCAAACCACTCCAGTATCTCTGCCAAGAGAACCCCAAATGGTGTCATGAAGAGTTGGACATGACTGAAATGACTGAACAGTAACAAAGGTCTAATTAAGTGCTTCATCCAGTAAGAGGGCCAGCTCTCTTACTGCGTGTACTCTGGTGGCCAGAGACACACAGCCGTGCACTATCATTAGTGATTGACCAGGATATCAGTTTATTAGATTGCTAAGTTACCTGCATATTCTTGTCTGCCAATCACAACGCTCTCCCTTTCCTTATATTGAGCTATCTGAGAAGCAGCAGGATGCTGGAACCTGATCCTACTGGCCAAATTTTCATTATGAGCATTTATACCATGGAAATTGGCAAATGCTACAAACCAGGGCTTGATTTATTGTTTTGATGACTGTGTAGGCTTAAGAAAGTAATGCGTTGTATGTAATTTTTTTTTCTAGAAAGCTGATTGTTAAACATTTACCAGGACACCCCTGCTGAGAGAACCGATAAAATCAATTTGACAAATGCTCATGATTTCTGTTTACGGTAGTAGACAGTAGTCACAAGGAAAGAATGATTGGTAGATCTAGTATCTTATGAAAAGGAGTAATCAGATGGTCTTAAGGGATATCCTGGGGAGATATGCGCTCTACTCTGGGGATACACTTTCTAAACTGACCAGATATGCATTCTCCCCTTAATAGAGCTAAAAACACACCAGTAGATTCTTCATAGACACAGAAGAAGGAGCCACTGAAATCATCTGATCCAACCAAGGTAGTATTCTTAGTAAGGGGTCATTCAGCCCCCACTTCTGAGACTCCAATAATGGGAACTTATTTCCTCCAAAGCAGTCCACTTGAAGACAGCTTTAATTGTCAGAGGGGTTTTCTTTAAAGTGAGCCAGAATCAGATTCTCTTACTTAGAGCCACAAGTTAGAACCAGAATGCCTCTCAGATAGCACTTTGTTCAATCTGCCCATTTTACGATGAAAAAATCCTGGGTGAGAGCAGCTGAGTGACTTGTCTAAGGTCACCTAAGTAGTGAAGTTGTGGACCTCTGGCTCCAGATGCCTTAGAATCGGAACCATTATTTATTTATTCCAAAGGACCCATGGATATTATCTGAGACAGGAAACTTTCTGGAATTGAGACTGAGCTTAGAGCTTGGATCTGGAAAAGCTAGCCAAGATATAGAAGACTTACTTTGTGATACTGGCTTTTCCCTCCTGACTGTCCCCTCCGCAGGGATAAATGAGGAATGCCCATTGTGTGAAGAAGTTGTCTGGGTCTAGCTGGTTCCCCTGAATTTGCCCAATCGCCCTTTTGTATGATGCCTAGAGCTTTACAAGACTGAATCAATAAATGAGCACCTGTATGCCAAGCACTGGGGATACAAATGGAAAAAGCAAAGAATCTCAAACTCTAATTGAAGGAGACAGAACATAAAGGCTACAAATCAAATGGAAAGGCCTAGGAGGCCCAAGGTTGATGAATTGAGGTGGAAGGCAAGCCCCACTGGGGGGTCCAGAAGAAATAGGGAAAGAGCAGATAGCAGGGCCTGGTGATTCTTCATGTCACTGGAAAGAATAGAGTTGTTGACATCTGTCCCATCCAAGTAACGTGATCAGTCAAGCAGCCCAGATGAGTTCTGAATGACCCTCCAGGGAGAGGGCAAAGAGAAGGTAAAAGGGAAGCCACATCTCATGATGGTGGTGGGCCTTTCTGCAGCCCACCAGCCTGGATGGTTCTATGCATAGATGGTCATGGACATATGGAGATATCATTAGTAGCCTGTTCCTCTGGGGTCCAATTCTAGGCAGGTCCCTGTCAGGCGGTTCAATTGTTTCCCTCTTCTGTATCCCTGTCCCTATAGACTTGGTAGTACCTACAGACACATAATCCTGTTTTTTCACTCCTTCATTTACAAGTTGCCTATATCTATAACTTTATAATTTAGAAATCACCTTCTGTCAAATATCATTGAACCTGCTTGCTTTTTCCTTCTGTCATTTCAGAAAGTGGGTAGAGAAAAACATGAGTGTTACATACAAATTGAAATTACGTGAGCTTAGGACTGACATGAACACAAAGCAAGCTCAAGCACACCACCAAGCCCTGTCACAAGTGGCCACGAGGCATGCTGGATAGCATTTGGTACTTGGAATCATGAAGACTTGGGGTTGAATCTGTGTGGCCATGGGTAGAATGTCACCTCATCTGTCCAATGGGGACAATGTTGATAGTAGCTACTCCACAGGGTTGTTGTAAGGCTCAGATTAGATAATGTTTGTCAAATGCTTTGCAAACCTCAAAGAATAATGCAAATGTCAGCTGTTATTACCATCAAAGATATTACTCAGAGAAGTTTAGCCAATGTAAGTCAGTTGTTATAATGGGGAGGCCCAAAGAACCTGAAATGGCCTTAGTCAACAAATACTTGACTTATTTGCCAATCGAGAGATATGCTAGCCATGTACATTAATGGTTACAAATATAAACTTGTTAGCAAAATCTTACACATCAGTTTGGTGAAAGATTATAAACAGCTTTGCTCAATGAAACAGAGAAACAGTGGAAGATAAAGCCAGTTTAAAGGAAGGTTGGTGAGGAACCCAACTAAGCAAAATTATCAAGAGGACGCTGAAGGTTAAAACTGAAGTAGGACCACAAACAAAAGAATTATGGGAAAGAGAAAAGATTTTTATAGCAAGATCTTTTCACTGTCAAGGACAGTAAAATCACCAAACGTGGGCTAAACAATGATAAGATCACAGCCATAGCATAACCCTAAAGAATTGGTAGAAATGGCACACAAGAGAGAAAAGATGGGAAAACTAGATGGACTAAAGGAACCACTGTGTTCAGTTAGTTAACAAGCATTCATTAAGAAGACCAAGAAAGTCTTCTTTCAGAAAGTGAGATTTCAGCTGAATCTTAGAGCCAGAGAAGCCAAAAGGAGGAGTCTGAGGGAAAGCATTCTGGGCATGGGAGATCACCAGTGAAAATGCCTGGAGTCTGGAGATGGAGTTAATGTCTTATGCAAGGAATAGCAAGGAGGCCAGTGGCCCTGGAGCATGGAGTATTCAGGAAGGAATGAAATGTAAGACGATCGGAAGGTTGTGAAAGACTTTAAAAGCCAAACAGAAGATTTTGTATTTGATCCTGGAGGTAACAGGGAGCCACGACGATTTGTTGGGTAGGAGGTGTGGGGCATAACACGGTCAAAACTGGGCTTTAAAAAGATCACTGGTAGATGAATGGAAGATGGACTGGAGTCAAGAGTGATTTGAGGTAGGTAGGCCCACAAGCAGGCTATTGCAAGAATCCAGGCTTAAGGTGATGAGGGCTTGCAATAGGGCCTCTGTTTCTGTGAGTGGAGGGAAGGAGATGTATATAAGAAATGGTATGAGGGGAGAAAGGACAAGACTCAGGAACAGATTGGATATGTGAGGTGAGTAGGAGGATGGAATCAAAATGATACCAAGGTTACGAACCTAGGTGACTGGGGAGACAGTGGTGTACCCTATAGTAATGTGGAAGTTCAGAAGAGGGGAAGTGTTGGGGGGAAAGATAACACATTCTGTTTTGCGTTTGTTGCTTTTGAGATTATAGGACATCTAGTTCAAGCTATCTAAGAGTCAATTGGTGATGCAAGGCTGGAACTTTGAAGAAAGGTGAGAACTAGATCTATAGAAGTGAGAATCATCTGCATAGAAGTGATAATTGAATCTATGGGAGTGACTGAGATCACCAGAAAAGACAGTGGAGAGGAAGAAGAGGGCCTAGGACAAAAACTTGGTGGATGCTCATGGTTTGTGGGCATGACCTGGATAAAGATCCAGCAAAGAAACCTGAGAAGGAATGGAAAAACAAGGAGAACCAGGTAAGAGAAATGTCACAAAAACTCAGAAAAGAGAGAGTATCTGGGTGAACTGGGTGACTGATAATGTCAAAAGCTGTGGAAAGCTCAAGGAGGATAGGGGTTGAGAAAAGGTCGTTAGCAATGGTAAATGGCAGATCAGTGGTAAATTTGGAGAGGGAAGTTTCAATTAAATGATGAGATTGGAACCCAGACTGAAGAGGGCTTAGAATCAGATGAGAAGAGTGAAGGCATCAAGTGCAGATGACTTACCAAAGGGTTTACCATGAATTAGATACTGGCTAGTGGGGATTTTCAGATCAAGCGAGGGTTTCTTAAGGATGGAGAAGACATGAGTGCAGCACAGACATTAGACAGGAAGAGACTGAAGATTAGGAAAGTAGGGATGATTGAGGGAGAAGTACGGGGGAAGAGATAAGCAGGTGGAAAAGGGCCACCTTTTCATGGGAGGTGGATAAAGGAGATGGGATCAGATTGAGAGGTGTAATATTTAACAGTGGAGTAGGCATATGAGTAGGTGTGTGTAGTGCAAATGAGGCATTGATGATATTGAGGTTGTAAACTTGAGGGAGTGGAAGGTGGGTGGTGCCCTATCCTATGTAGGGAAATTCAGAGGAAGAGGAGGATTGGTAGTGGGAGCAAAGTTAATTAATTCAGTTTTGGATAAATTGAGCTTAAGATGACTTTGGCACACACTGTTGGAAATGTCTAACAGATAGTTGATGATGTGAGAGAGGAAGATCAAGAGAAAAATTAGGGCAAAAAGTATAGAACTAAGAGTTAGCAGCATATGGTTGATAATTAAACCCCTGGGAGCTGATGAAGTCACTAAATGAGAGAGTATCAAGAGAGAAGAAAAAGAACTAGGACAGAACCTTGGATTATAATGACAATATGAGGAGGAGCAAGAGAAAATGTGTTATAACAACCTAAAGCAGAGAGAATATCCAGGGAGAGGTGGTCAACAGCGCCCCCTGTTGCAGAAAGGTCAAGAAGGATGAGAATCAAGAGGAAGCCATTAGATTTGGCAGTTAAGACATCACTGGTGGTTTTGGAGAGGGCAACTTATTTTGACTGATTTTGAGAGACTGTAAAAGGTTGAGAAAAGAATTGAGAAGTGAAAGAAGTAGAAGCAATGAATGTGTAGACAGTTTTTTCTAGGCGTTTGACTGAAAAACTCACACTCAAACTCTCTTGAGAAGGTATGGGAAGGAGGTGATGAGAAAGGCTTGAAAGCAACCTTAGAAACCATCTTAGAACTTCTTGAATTCAGGAAGAACTCATTGATGAGAAACTGAGGCCAGGAGGTTAAATGACCAGCTCAGGGTCATGCAGCTATTAAATGTTTAAGGTAGAATTTGAGCCTAGATCTTTCTGACTTCAAATTCAAATTCTATCAACTCTTCTGCGCTGTCTCAATGAGGAAAAAAATAATTTGGAAGAACTGCTGTGGGGAGTGGGGGAGAGAATGAATTAGGAAGAATAAAAAGACTGCCTTAGTGCAGTGAGAGCATAGTTGAGGTTTTATAACATAAATTTGATGGACTTGGACAGCAGAGGTCCTGGTGCATACAAATAGGTTACAGATAATTAAGACACAAAGAAAGATGGAAAGAATGGTAAGGAGTTATAGTCTAATAAAAGAATTTCAAAGTTCTTGATCATTGAAGTAGAACACTTCAAGGTGATGTAAGGTCAAGTATGACCAAGTATGACCTTCCCTCTGCTTAGTCAAGATAGGAGTAAAAGAGTTGGTTATAGGATTTGAGGAATTCCGAGGCTAAGGTGTGTGAGGGAACATCCATATAGACATTCAGGTCATGAAGATGGGAGTCAAGTACTGAACTCCTTGACCAAGAATGGAGAATGAGCTGGACTTGGTACATAACAACTCCCATGATCTGGATGGCATGATTCATTTGGATAAAATGAAGCTCAACGGGGGAGAAGTTGCTGAGTGATAGTGGAGGAAGAAAAGTCTGTGAGAGACAAGAATCAAGAAGTATTCAGATTCCCCTACTATGATCCGTGACTCAGGTGTGTTCAGTACTGGTAAAGATGGCCAAGGTCCTGTGTGATCTAGGAGGTGGGGAGGGGAATCTGGTTTCTGTGATACCCAGAAGATAGAAAAGAACATTAAAAGAAAGAGTCCCTTCCTGGGACCCATTTTAAAAAATTAATTAATTTATTTTTAGTTATCAACATTCACTTCCACAAGGTTTTGAGTTTTAAATTTTCTCCTCCTCCTCCATCCCCAAGATGGCAAACAATCTGATATAGATTCTACTTATGCATTCATATTAAACATATTTTCACATTAGTCGTGATGTAAAGAAGAATTAAAACTAATCGGAGAAACCACGAGAAAGAAAAAACAAAACAAAACAACAAAAGGAAAAGTGAGCAACTAGTATGCTTCCATCTGCATCCAGACTGCATATTTCTTTTTCTGGATGTGGATAGCCTTTTCCATTGTAAGTCTTTTGGAGTTGTCTTAGATCCTTGAATTGCTGAGAAGAGCCAAGTCTATCAAAGTCAGTCATCGCACAATGTGGCTGTTACTGTGTACCATGTTCTCCTGGTTCTGCTCACTTCACCCAGCACCAGTTCATATAAGTCTTTCCAGGTTTTTCAGGTTTTTCTGAAGTCCACTTGCTCATCATTTCTTTTTTTTTCTTGTGTGTGTGTGTGGCAATGGGGTGAAGTGACTTGCCCAGGGTCACACAACTAGTAAGTGTGAAGTGTCTGAGACCAGATTTGACCTCAGGTCTTCCTGAATCCAGGGCTGGTGCTCTATCCACTGCACCATCTAGCCGCCCTCCCTACTCATCATTTCTTATAGTACAATAGTATTCCATTATATTCATATACCATAACTTTTTCAGCCATTCCCAAATTGAAGGGCATTCCCTCAATTTCCAATTTTTTGCCACTATAGAAAGAACTGCCTGTTTCAATGATCTCTTTGGGATACAGACCTAGAAGTGGTATTGTTGGGTCAAAGGATATGCACAGTTTTATAGTCCTTTGGTCATAGTTCCAAACTGCTCTCCAGAATGGGTCTCCAGTTCACAACTCTGGGACCCATTTTTTGCTGGAGGCAGAGAAGAGGTATGTTGGTAGGTAGTGATGGACATGGCAAAAAAAAAACAAAAAACAAGAGCATCAGTAAAACATTTATGTTAAGTGCACTGAAGGAAAAATGAAGGGAAGTTGTTTAATTATGGAATGGAAATTCCAGAAGGCATATAGGAAAGGTCAGGCAGGGTTGGAGTGTATTGTTAGAGGTGTAGGGCAGGTATATATGGGGACTGGAGAATGGATTGTGGTGGTTGGGAAATGGGGTATTTACTCTTAGGCACTGTAAGATGGGAGTGTAAAATTAAGTGAGATTTTGCTAACCAAGGTTCCCAGAAGTTTGGTCTTTGACCAAAGGGGTTAGATCCCAAGCTATAGGAGGCCTTTGTAACTAGGCAAATGAATTTGAATTTGATATGATAGCATGAGTGACATGATGAAAGAAGTGCTTTAATAATATTAATTTGGGGACAGTTAGATGGCGCAGGGGATAGAGCACCAGCCTGGAGTCAGGAGGATCTAAATTAAAATCTGGCCTCAGACACATAATAGTCACTAGCTGTGTGACTCTGGGCAAGTCACTTAACCCCAATTGCTTCACCCACCCCCAAAAAAGAATATTAATTTGGCAATGGCAGAGGCCACTGAGAGCATCACAGTACCTAAAGTGCTGAGCTTGGAATCAAGAAGACCTGAGTTCAAATCTGATCTCAAATATTTACTAGCTATGTGACTATAAGCAAGTTACTTAACCTTTGCCTGTGAATGCTAGGGATACAAAAAGGGGCAAAAGAAAGTCCCTGCCCTCAGGAACTTACAATCTAATACAAGATGACATGAGGTTTGGACTAGGATTTGAAAGTGAGAATAGAGAGGAAATGAAAAGTATCTAAGGAATGAAAGAGAAACATGACTTGGTGACAGATTAGATATTGGGGATGAAAGTGAAAAAAGAATCTAAAGGCTTCTAGCCTGAGAGACTGGAAAAATAAAGTTATTATTGATGAAAATGAGATTTTAAGAAAAGGAAAATAGTTTGTTGCAATAGATGATGAGTCCAATTTTGCACATATAATTATAAGATATTAGGAATGGAAGGGACCTTTGGTTGTATCTAGTCCAACCCTCATTTTACACATGAGGAAACAGGACCAATAGAAGTGACTTGCCCAAAGTTGCACTGAAATTAAGTGAAAGAGCCAAGACATGAACCCACATCTTATGACAAAAAGGCCAGTACATTTTCCACTAGACCCACCCTGCCTGGACAAGATTAAGATAAGTTTGAAGCATCCAAGTAGAGATAGACAGTGAGCAGCTGGAGAAATAACAGAGTGGGTTTAAGATTCATTATTGCAGAACTGGTGATGTGGGAATGTATGGTCTCATTTTAGTACTCTGAAGAGAGGACCAAGGACAGAGCCTTGGATACTGACAGAATCTATACTTTGAGAGAAACAATAGGGGCCAGCAAAGGAAACCAAAGTAGGAAAAGCAGGAAAATTTAGTGTTGCCATAAACAAAAACAAATCGTTGAGGGAAGAGAGAGGTTCAAGGTGGAGTTTGTCAAGAGAGCCAAACCCTAAAGATAGTGTGAGGACAATGAGGCAAGAAGGGAATTTGTTAATTATCTTTGAGAAAGTTGTTTCAGGAGGTGATAGTGGGGAACCAAATGATTAGAGGTTAAGAAAAGGGTGAGTAGCTGGCTAAGCCATTTGAGGAAGTGAGCAGTAAAAGAAAGGTGATATGTAGATTGTCAAAGGTGTTGGCTGGTTTTTTTTTTGTTGTTGTTGGTAGCCTTTTTTTTAAGAGAGATCTGAGCTAGTATAAGGGTGGAAGGATAAAATAGAATTCACCGGATGCTGGAGAAGGAGGGGGCCATTATAGAGCAAGAATCAGAGAAGGTGTAAAGGGTTAACTTTAAAGGGGAGAGAAACCTTTATTACCATCATCTGAATTTAACAAACATTTATGGAAGAGACTTCTAGGTTATGTGACCAATAAAATGAAAGACTAAACATTTTCTCCCATTCTCAAACCTCTTAAAACCCCCCAGTATAAAATTATATACAACTGGTGAAGTAATTTCAGTTATCTCCACAGGGTAAGGTCCCTAATGTGTTAACAACCTGATAAATTAGTAACTGAGAAGGCTAAACCCTAATTCCTAATATGCTTACTCGGCAACCCTAGACTCCACTTTCTGATAGGGTAGCACACGGCAACCCATGTTCCAAGGTTCTCTCGTTAATTCCCTTGCAACTGATGCAATCTCTCCCAGCATACCCTGCTCCTGCTTTCACCCCGCCATTTTGTGGCATCAAGCAACTGAACTTAATTCTACTACCTGCTCCTGTACCTTCATGTGGGGGACATAGAGTAATAAGCAAGTCAACACATGCTCTTTTGGGAACATATATTTGGGATTTCATAAGGCCTGAAGAAAGGGGACTGGCATCTACCTGGGTCAGTTCTGTTCCCTTAAAAGTCAATTGAGGCAGGGACTGAAGACAGTGGAAAGTGAATTCCCTTGTGTGGGAAGAGTATGAGAAAACTTTGAGGTCTACCCCCAGGGCCAACTGTTTTCGAACAATGAAGAAGTAAGAAAATGATCAATAAGGGAATATAAAGAAAAAAGACTGAACTTACAAATCAACAGGGAAAATAACAAAAGGGAGGATGGCCTCCAGGACATGTAAATAAGTCCAAGTATCTCTAAATGACTATTGCAAGACAGAGGAACATAAATCAACACTTGATGAGGCAGAGGATTCTGTGTATTCCCAAGAAAGCAAAGTATTTCTAAAATGGTTCAAGACAGAAATAAGATTAATGAAATAAGAATCTATAGTCTGCACAGCAGAAATAATTGACAGAATAGGAAAATTTGAGTTTGTGGTAGCAAGTTGCTCCAAAGAAATGAGAGAACCACCTGATTGAGAGTGCAAATGTGGAAGCAAAGTACAATCTAGAAGAAGAGAAAGAAAAAACCCAATAATGTTAAAAGAACACATGACCTCAGTGTAAACAAAGCATCATGATCTCGAAGACAGTATGTATAGTGATAACTTAAGGTTTATAAATCTCTCAGTTGAACACAATTCAAAAAGCCTGAAAAACATAATGTTAGAAATAATGCAAGAATGATATTCAGAACTTAACACAGAAGCCAAAGTGCTAGTTGAAAGAATCCATAGATCATTTTCAGGGGAAACAACAACAACCACAAATCTTTGCTTCAATCTTCTAGACACAGTTGTTAAATTGAACAAGTCTAATGACAGAAAACAAATTCTGCAAGTGACCAGGGAAAAGACATTCAAATATAAAGGAAAGGAAATTAAAATAACACAAGATTATTCTGTATCCACCAGAAATCACAGAAAGGGAAAGGAATAATGTGTTCTGAAGAGCAAAGGACCTCAAGATGTTACCAAAGGTGCCATGCCCTCTAAATCTGACCTTAACCATCAATAAAAAAGATGGATATTTGTTTAAAAGATTCATTTGAAGTATTCCAACAAAGAAAACCAGGCATTAGCAGACATCAGAAATGCAAGAAAGGTAAACTAAAACATCAATCAGGGAAGATATGAGTAATAGAATAAGTTACACTAGAAAAAGGGGGGAAAATTAGAGAGACCCCGATGGGATTAAAAACAACAAAATAGCAGCAGAGGGAGCATTAAGATATTTATTCCTAAAAGTACACAAGGTGATAAAGATGAAAGTGAATTTAAATAGAAGTAATGGTGGAAAAACAAGCTTGAAACACCATGGAATAAAGCTCCAAACAATCTGTTTATAGGTGAATCAACACTTCATATGAAAGACAGAGATTCAGTAATGGGAGATGGAGACCTCACAGTGCATATAATCTGCAGGGATCTGTTGCTTAGAGGGATTTCTACCTCTAAGAGAGTATTTTTCCTCTATGGACATGCTTCAGGAGAAAGAGAGTTAAAATGACCAGGGGCAACCAACAGCCAAAAGAGTCAGAAGGCATGGATGAGATAGATTTCATGGTAACAAGGGACAAATGATCATGGAGAGGGAAGGGGGTAGTAATGAGTGACACAATCAGGAAAGTTCCTACCATGGGGCAATATTTCTATTCTCTCTATTTCTAGGAATTTGTATTTCTAGGAGTGAGGCACAACAAAAAGAAAAGGGGTTAGGAAACAAGATCTATGAGGCAATAATACAATAACTATGTAGAAGGAGGAATTAAAAATAACTCAAAAACAAAAAATACTTTAGGAGCTTTAATTCCATGAGGAATATGGAAATGAATGAAAGTATAAAGACTATAAATGAAAAAAAGTCTAGAAAATACAAAATTGGAAGAGATTGATAAAGAAAAAAAGAGAAAGACATTCTTAAAATGGAAAAAAAAACTAACTGAATAAAAGTTTAAGGGTTATAGGAAAAGAGATTTTACCTAGCTGAGAGGAAAAATGAGCTAAGAAATTGATTACTAGATAAAAAAGAAGGAAAGGGGAATTAATAAACAAAATAAAGTTCCAAAACTAGGGAAAGGAATGAAAAAAATTGGGGTCAAATCTTCAAGGTGAGGGGAAAAGAGCCTATGGGAAATAGGGTTTCCTTAAAGTAGATTAAGCAAAAATAATTGAAGAGAAAAGGCACTCCCTATACAGAGGAACAATGTAAATCTCTCATTAAGAAAAAGCTAGTATTAGAGATCAATGGAGGAAAATATAAACCAATAAAATGAGTCTTAGATTATTTAAGAAAATAAAATGCTATATTATGTTACATACAAGAAACATAACTAAAAAGCCAAGACACGCACAGAATAAACATGAGAAGCTGGAACAAAATTTATTATGCATTAGACAAATAAAAAAAGCCAGGACTTGTAGTCATACTATCAGACAAAGAAAAAAAATCACAACATAAAGATAAACAAGGAAGTTAGATTATACTTAAAGAAATAATACATAACAAACAAATATCAAGATTAAACTTAAATGCTCTAAAAAGCCTTAGCATCTAAATTCATAAAGGAAAAATTAACTGAATTACAAGAAGATATTATAATTCAATAATAGCAGGAGACTTTAATGTCCCTCTCTCAGTTTTGGACAAATCTAACAGAAAGATATACAAAAGAGGAAAAACAGAATTGAACAAATTGAAGGAGAAGCAAAATTAGATGAATTATGGTGTTTTTTTAAAATAAAAAATTATTTTATTAGATGTTTTTATGACAAATATTCCCTATCATAACTTCCAAACACATAGTTTCCACATAGGAAAGAAAAAAGTTTCAAGATATAGAGACTTAGAAGAAATCAAAACCATTTGGAAACAAAACAAAGCATACATCTTCTCTGTTGTTCTATCTGCTACTAGACTTGTCACAGGATTGCTTTCAGTGCATCTACAGAAAATGTAGGATGCAATACTTGTATTCAGTTACACAAGGCAGTTATTTTTTCTTTTTTTATTTATTTGATATGGATATGTATTTGGAATCATAAAATACATGCTTTCATATATCAGTTATTTTTCTAAAGATGGATAGTATTTTCCTTTGTAAGTTCTTAGCATCATATTTGTTTCATAAAAGGAGTTTGGTAGGACTCCTTCTTTGCTTATTATTCCAAATAATTTATTTAATATTTGAATCAGTTGATCTTTAAATGTTTGGTGGAATTAACTTGTAAATCCACCTGGTTTTTGAGTTATTTTTCTTAGGGAGCTCATTTGTGGCAGTTTATATTTTTGTAAGTATTTTTCAATTTCACTTAGATTGTTAAATTTATTAGCACATAATTGGCCAAAATAACTCCTAATAATTGCTCTAATTTCATCTTCATTGGTGGTGTATTTCCCCTTTTAATTTTTTAAACTAGTGATTTGGTTTTCTTCTCACTTTTTAAAAATCATATTATCCAATGATTTATGACTGTATTTTATTGTTTTTTGTCATAAAACTAGTTTCCTAGTTTTATTTATTAATTCAATAGTTTTCTTACATTCAATTTTATTAGTCTCACCTTTAATTTTTAGGACTTCTAATTTGGTCTTTCATTGTGGCTTTTAAATTTGTTCTTTTCCTGGTTTTTTAAAAAATTTCATACCTAATTCATTGATCTGTTCTCTCTCTATTTTATTGATGTTAGCATTTAAAGATAAGAAATTTCCTCTGATTATCACTTTTCCTGCATCCCATAAATTTTGGTATATTGTCTCATTATTAGAAATCTCTTTAATTATATTATTTATTATTTCTATGATTTGTTCTTTGACTCATTTGTTTTTCAAGATTGGATTAGTTTGCAATTAATTTTTAATCTGTTTCCATATACATTTATTAAATGTAATTTTTATTGCATTATGATCTGAAAATCATACATTTAACATTGCCATTTTCCTCCAATTGACCATAAGGTTTTTATGTCCTAATATATGGTAAATTTTTGTAAAGGTGCCATGTACTACCGAGAAAAGGGTATATTCCTTTCTTTCCCATTCAGACACCTATCATATCAAGCTTATCTAAGATTCTATTCATCTCCTTGACTTCTTATTTATTTATTTATTTATTCTTGGGTTAAATTCATCTGAGAAGGAAAAGTTGGAGTTTCCCACTATTTGAATTTTGCTATCTATTTTGCCCTGTAATTCATTTACCTTTTCCTTTATAAATTTGGATGCTATAACATTTGGTGCATATATATTTAGTACTGATATTAATTATCTATGGTACATTTTAATATAATGTAGTTTCCTTACTTATCTCTTTCAATTAAATCTATTTTAGTTTCAACTTTGTCTGAGATCATGACTGCTACCCCTTCTTTTTTTTTACATCAGCTGAAGCATAATAAATTATATTCTAGCCCTTTATTTTTACTCAGTTTTTTGAATGTGTTTCTTGTAAACAACATATTGTCAGTTTCTGGGTTTTGATCTGTCCTGCTATCTGTTGGGTGAGTTCATTCCATTCACATTCAAAATTATAATTACTAGTTGTGTATTTCCCTCCATCCTATTTTCCCCCATTTTTTATCCTCCTCTCTTCCTTTTTACCATGCTCCTCCTCAGAAGTCTAGTTTACTTTTGATTATTACCTTCCTAATCAGCACAGTTTTCTAAGAGTCCCTCTCTTTATCCTATCACCATACTCTCCTATTACTCTATAAGTTAAGAAAACTTTTGTACCCAACCAGATGTTTGTCATTCCATCTTTAACCCAGTTCTGATGAAAATAAGGTTCCCAGGCTGCCTGCCATCCACCCCATATTGCCCTTCACTGTAAAAATTCTTCCATTCATACCTCTTTTGTATGAGATAATTTGCTCCATTTTACCTCTCCCTACCCAATTTTGTTTTTTAGGATAATCCCATTATAATCAATTTAAGTTCAAGCCCTCTGTCTACATATACTCTACCCTAATAACAATAACATTCTTAAGAATTACAAATACAGTTTTCCCATATGAGACAGTAAATAGATTAACCTTATTAAATCCCTTATGATTAGCCTTTCATGTTTACCTTCTTAGGTTTCTCCTGATTCTTGTATTTGAAAGTCAAACTTTCTGTTCAGTTCTGGTCTTTTTCTCAAGAATGTCTGAAAATCCTTTAATTCATTAGATATCCATTTTTTCCCTTGTGGGATTACACTCAGCTTTGCTGGGTTGGTTATTCTTGGTTGCAGATATGATTCCTTTGCTCTTTGGAATATATTCCATGTCCTTTAATCTTTTAATGTAGAAGCTGCTAAATCTTGTGTTAACCTAACTGTAGCTCTACCATATTTGAATTGTTTCTTTGTTGTTGCTTGTAATATTTTCCCTTTGACCTGGGAGCTTTGAAACTTGTGAGTTTTCATTTTGGTATCTCTTTCAGGTGTGATTGGTGGATTTTTTTCAATTTCTATTTTGCCCTCTAGTTCTAAAACTTCAGGGCAATTTTCCTTAAAATTTTCTTCTTTGAAGTGTGATGTCTACACTCTTTTTTGATCACAACTTTGAGGTGGTCCAACAATTCTTATATTATCTCTCCTTGATCTGTTTTCAAGGTCAGTTGTTTTTCCAATGAGATAGTTGATTTTCTCTTCTATTTTAATCAACAAATTTCAAATGATCATGGTAAAATAACAATAAAAACAGAAAAAATAAAAAAAATTATTAAACTAGTATGCACGGCTATTTGCTACCAAAAGTGTGTTCATAAAAGAAAGAATACCTTAAAAATATAAAATATCCATACTGAAAGGAGACCAAATATGGATCTTAAATAACTAAATCTGAAAAAAGGGATTATATTTAGCTGTAAAGGAACTACCAAAGAAACTCCTGAACCTGATGGATTTATAGGAGAGTTCTAAAAATCTTTAAAGATGGCAAAGTTGGCAAAAGATATGAATAGTTGATGTTGGAAGGATTGCATTGTTGGTGGACCTGTGAATCAGTGCAACCATTTTGGAAAGCAATTTGTCATTAAGCAAATAAATACTGTGCTTATATTTCAAAGAGGGAATTGATAAAAAGAAAATCTACATCTATACCTAAATTATTTATAATATTTATAGCAGCACTTTTTATGATAACAAAGTGGAAACAAAGTAGATGCCTGTCAACTGGAAAATTGCTAAACAAATTGGAGTAGTCCATGAATGTAATGGAATATTGCTGTCTTGTAAGAAGTGACTGACATGATACAAAGAAACATGAAATCTATATAAATTGATGAAGAATGAAGAAAAGAATATATACAATAACTAGAAATAAAAGAAGTAAAAAAAGAAAAAATAATAGCAAAATGAGAAAAAAAATTACAAAGAATAAGCATGGCCCCAAAGACACCCCCACTCCACTATTTTTTGAGATAGGAGGTTCCCAGGTGTGGAACATTACACATATTTTCATACTTTTTCAGTGTTTAGATTGATTTTGCTAAATTATTTACTTTTTTTCCTTTTTAAAATATTATTTGTTATATAGAATGACTCTCTGTGAGGGGATAAGTAGAGTTAAGATACGGCAAGAAATTCTGTTGATGTAAAAAATAACATTTGAATAAAATTTATTTTAAAAAATACTTTTGAGTACCTGCTATATTTAAAATGAGAGAGATTCTTGAAGGTTGAGCCAGCAGAGTACAAGCTCAGCCAATTTATATCTAGCTAGAAAAACTATAGTCATCTAGATACATTGAGTCTTTTTTCAGAGGATCAGTTTAGTTGCATATGTAGAGAATTAACACCAAAAGGATGATCACTAATCTGATAATTTTTTTTGGCCATTGTCACTCATGAATACTTACTTCATTGCCATCTGCTGCAGAGGATGAAAATGTAGAGTAGGTTTAGGAAGAAATCGATAAGAACTTACAAGCTGTATGAACACACACCTGGGTAGTTGATGCCCCTGTAAGGTGGGAATAGAAAAGGACAAAAATAAATTGGAATATATAGTTTAAGGTTTAAGAAATGAAAGAGAAGTAAGTTGGCTATAGATTCATTGTCTGGCCATTATTGCTGGGTTCCATTGTTAGCGGCAATGTGGCTGTCAGTGTTTCCTTTTCTACTGTCTGAGGATCTCTTACCTACTGCGTCTGAGTCTACTGTGACAGAGAACCCAAGACAGATGAAATTAAAACGGTTTGATCAATGTTCAATGAATTCCAACAATCTAGTCTTAAAGAATCCAGAACCAAAATGTTATATGGCTTAGAGCAGTACAACACTTCAGATAAGTTGGGCCTCCTTTGGCACCAGATATGAATAATCCAGATACGAATAACCCAACGTCTTCCTTAACTAGGATGGTCAACATGGAAAGACCATCCTGTTTCCTGTAGAAGTTTTCACCAGATAGACAATACTTTTGCCTTTTCAGACCAAACATCACTGGACATCTGGAAGTCCTGGGGCTGCCAAGCAGTAGGACTTCTGCCATATTGTAAGGGTAACACTTTGCCACTCTATGAATGCTTCTTCCTCATTACATATCAGGTCTGTGACTACTAATGATGAGCACCTGTATCTCAAATGTAGCCTCTTCCTGGATTACTGCTATTTTGTCCTTGAGGTTCAACTGCCTATCTCCCTCTGGAGCCTCATTCTCATTTTATGCAGTGTATCAAGGCAGTGATACCAAGCCCCAACTCACTTTGGAGAGCTAGTTTCTCCATACCATTGAACTTCACACTAGATGGTCATGTAACACTCACATATTTAAATGGCAGGTATTTTTTTGGTGTGAATTGTTGTCCTGATGGAGGGTGGGTTTTGAGGGGGAGTCAGTTCCCTGCCTATGTTCTGGACCCCATGTGGATTCAACAGCCCATATATATCACATGGGCCAGCAGTACTGGGACTTGACCCTAATCCTTTGTCTTCATTTAGTTCTCTCTAATAGACCTTTTCTGGGCCTTTTCTTTCCTTTTTTTATTCGCTGGAATGAGTCTCTTTATTATGAAGTTCTTTTCTGAGTATAAAGGCTTTTTCTTTATCTTTCTCCTAGGCAATCTGTAGAGCTCCTCAGAATTTTTCTCATCCTCATAATCCTGCTTTTGTTTTTTTTTATTTGCCTTTTCCTCACCATTCTCAATTTCCCTCCCAGTCTCTAGAATGTTGAGTCCTGAAACTGGGAAGGCTTCTAGCCACTTGTCTGTTTTCTTCAAGGAGTTCTTCCTTCTTTGCCAACTTACTTCTGATCTCTGCAATTTCTTCCCCTGTCTCATTCCTTGCCTTCTTCTGGGCCTTGAGTCTATGTCATGTGAGGACCAGAATGTTTAGTTGGGAGAAAGAAATCATGAGTGATCAAATAACTATGTCTGTGTAGTTGAAGATCTGCCGTGTTGAGATGGAAATGGGTTTGTACTGTTTGGTTCTGGACAGTAGGACCAGAAGAAATAAGTAATAACAGTAAAAGATCAATATATGCTTAACATTGGGAGACACTTCTTAACACTTCAGACCATCAAAAATAGCATTGACCTGCTTGGGGAGGTTATAGGTTCTCTTCTCTTTGGGGATCTTCAAATGGAGGCTAGACGACCACTGTTCAGGAATATTATAGTAGGGATTTCTTTCATGTATGGGTTGAAATTGATGACCATTCAGGTCTTGTCCAACTCAAATTCCATGATTTTTGTTCTTGAAGTTTTCCTTTAATTTGAATTATAAACACCTTGAGGCTCAGGAAGTTTTCTATACTCTTAATTTCTCATAGTCCCTTGTATATGAATGTATAATAATGTCTATTGATGTTGTTTATATTTCATTCCTGGAAAAATACTGTATAGCAATGTTTACTTTTGTTCTTTTGCTCCAGGCAACATTTAAAGGTTGGATGGACATTATGTATGCAGCTGTAGATTCAAGAGACGTAAGTTGGAGATACTGAGTAAATTTTTGGGTTATCTCTGAAAGTAACTGGGTAATCTCAACAGGGTATTTTAGATCATATTGGAGGGGACATATTGCTATGATCAGAGAGGTCACTGTTTGGCAGCCTAAAAAATACCCGTAAGGGAGGAAATCTACTCCAATAGAAGTGGGTGGCCAGCACAGATGTTTCCTTAGCTGTTTGATTTGGGTGCAGAATACTGGGAAACTTGATCTCTCAGTAAGAGAGCTTCTAGTATTTCTACTGCTAGGAATCAGAAAGATGGAGTATTTCCCCCTGAATCTCTTTCTCCCTGCTTAGCTCCAGAGTCATAGATGCTGAGGGCTCAGGAAATAAGCTCATGCCCCAGGAAGATAGAGAAATAGAAGTCAGAGTTGTGAACCAAAATAGATTAACATCATTGATTTACCCAGAGCTGGAAAGGACCATGTCCATCCCTAATATTATAGAAGAAAAAATCCAGATCCAGAGAAGTAAAGAATTACCCCAGGTCACATAGCAAGCCAGAGACAGAGTTGAGACCAGAAACTTTATCTCCTGCCTCCTTCCACTCTGCCTCACCAAATGCACACATGCAAACACCGCCCCCCACACACAACTGTTTTTTCTCTCCTTAGGAGGTCCTTGAAGTCCATGTGTGTCTGACGTAGTTTATATACACTAAGTTTTCAGACATTGTATCTGTCTAAAAATGGACTCTCCTAATGATTCTAATATCAGAATCATTACTGTCTTTGAAAGTGAAAGACCAACTTATGGATGGGCTGTGAGAAGACGGTTTTAGGAAAATGAACTCATACCACTTAAGTGTAGTCATGTTGATCTTTGAGTCCTTCCAGAAAAGATCTTTAACAATAATGTCTGAAGTTTGAGGCAAGGAAGATGAGGTCTGACCAAGCTGTGTTCAGTCTCAGCTTCCTACAATGTCTAAATTGTTGTTAATATTAATATCTCACTTTTTGTGAGATTTTTGTGTGTTTTTTGCTTGCTGGTGCTGGTAACAACCACTCAGTGAGAAAATCAGTCCAGGGATGGTTATCCCTTTTTTATAGACAAAGAAATTCTGACTCAAGTAAAGCAACTTATCCATGATCACATAGCTGATAATTGTTAGAGCTAGGAATTAAACTAAAGTCTCCTAACACCAATTCCAGGGCTCATCACCCTGTCACATGCTGGTTCTTAAAGTTGGATGTGGGGGCAGAGCCAAGATGGAAGATTAGAGGCAGCCACCTGGCTGAACTCTCCCAACATTTCACTCCAAACAACTTAAAAGTAGCACCTTAAATCAAATTTTGGAGTAGCAGAGCCAATGAAAGGTCAGAGTGAAACATTTTACAGCCCAAGGCAACTTAGAAAGTCAGGAGAAGTCTGTAACACTGGGGTGGGAGTCAGCCCAGAATGTGACAGGAGCACCAGCTGTGGGCTTTGGAGGTGGCAGCAGCAGCAGCATCTCTGGGAGCTCTCAGCCTGAGACCATAAGGGGGTTGGATGACTGATCAGAAACAGGTTACAGGAAACCCTTTGCCGGCACTGGGTGCAGCTGGCACTGATTAGCCATTATATTGCCTATAAGTAGCTCTGGGTCATGGTTCCAGGGTGAAGAAGAGCACTGTTAGTCACAAGGGAGCAGGTGCCCTGGTTCTAATTCCAAGGTGGAGAGAAGCACTAGCACTTATGGCTGCAGGAGAGCAAGGTAAAGATCAGACCAGAAGAGCAGTGACCACACCTTGCCCTGGATCAAACCACTTTGGAAGCAATGAAAACTTGTAAAAACCCAGTACTAGCTCTGAAAGCAGTAGCACAAAAAAGCCAAAGGCCTAGGACAGTGTCTCCCCACCTTCAGGTGAGCAGAGCCCAACTTCAACATAACATTCAAAGTCAAGAAATAAGCTAGGAAAATGAGCTAACAAAAGAACTTGACCATAAAAGCTACTACGGTGGCAGGGAAGACCAAGACATAAACTCAGATGAAGACAATAATAATAAAATAACTACAAGCAAAGCCTCAAGGAAAAATGCTAATTGGTCCTAAGCTCAATAAGAATTCCTGGAAGAGTTAAAGCAAGAAATGAGAAGTAGATGAAAATTTTGGAAAAGAAATGAGAGTGATACAAGAAAATTATGAAAACAATATTAACAGCTTAATAAAAGAGGTGAAAAAATACACTAAAGAAAATTACACCTAAAAAATAAAATTGACCTAATGGTAAAAGAGGCACAAAAATTCATTGAAGAAAAGAAATCCTTAAAAAGAAGAATAGAACAAATGGAAAAAGAGATACAAAAGCTCACTAAGAAAACAATTCCTTAAAAATTAGAATTGGGTAAGTGGAAGCTTGTCCATGAGATGCCCACAAGACATGAAGAAATAATAAAACAAAGTCAAAAGAATAAAAAAGTAAAAGAAAATCTCATTGGAAAAACAACTGACCTGGAAAACAGATCAAGGAGAGGTAGTTTAAGAATTGATGAACTACTTGAAAGCCATGATTAAAAAAGATCCTAGACATCACCTTTCAAGAAATTACCAAGGAAGATGGCCCTGATATCCTAGATCCGGACAGTAAAATAGAAATTGAAAGAATCCACCAATCACTTCCTGAAAGAGATCCCAAAATGAAAACTCCCAAGAATATTATAGCCAATTTTCAGAGCTCTCAGGTCAAGGAGAAAATACTTCAAGCAACCAAAAAGAAATGTCAGGCAGAAACAAGCCACAGTCATGATCATACAAGATTTAGCAGTTTCCATGTTAAAAGAGTGGAGGGCCTGGAATATGATATTCTCAAAGGGAAAGGAGCTACGATTACAACCAAGAATAACCTACCCAGCAAAATGAAGTATAATCCTTTGGGGAAGATGGATATTTAATGAAATAGAAGACTTTCAAGTATTCCTCATGAAAAGACCAGAGCTGAGTAGAAAAATTGACATTCAAAGAGAAGACTCAAGAGAAGCATATGAAGGTGAACATGAAAGAGTAATCATAAGAGATTCAATAAAGTTAAATTGCTTACATTCCTATGTGGAAAGATGGTACATGTAACTCCTAAGAACTTTATCATTATCAGGGAAGTTAAAAGGACTCTATAGAGACAGAGGGCATGAATGTGAGTCCATTTCTAAATAAAAATGAAGTGAGAAAGAGGGATGCATGGGAAGAAGGGGGGAGAGAGAGGTAGAATGGGGAAAACTTTCTCACATAAAAGAAGCACACAAAGAGCCTTTTATAGTGGAGGGGAAAATGATGCAGTGGGCAATGATTGAACCTGACTGTCATTGGAATTGGTTCAAAAAGGGAAGAATATGTATACACACTCAGTTGGATATCGAAATCTATCTTACCCAATAGGAAAATAGGAGGGTAAGTGAATAAGAGATATGGGGGGAGATGATAAAAAGGAGGGTAGATTAAAGGAGTCAGTAATCAGAAGCAAAACAGACTTAGGAGAAGGAGGAGGAGGAGGAGGAGGAGGAGGAGGGGAGGGGGAGAGAGAGAGAGAGAAGAAAATAGGATGGAGGGAAATATACAGTTAGTAATCATAACTGTGAATGTGAATAGGATGAACTCACCCATGAAACAGAAGACAGCAGAATGGATTCAAAAACCCGAATCCAACAATATGTTGTGTACAAGAGACAGACTTGAAGCATAAAGACACACAAAAAGAGTTCAAATAAAGGTCTGGAGGAGAATCTAATTTGCTTCATTTGAAGTAAAAAAGCAGATGTAACAGTTATGATCTCAGACAAAGCAAAAGTCAAAAATAGACCTAATTAAAAGAGATAAGCAGGGAAACTACATTTTTCCAAAAGTATCATAGACAATGAAGTAATATAAAAATTTTAAGGGCAAATTTCTCTGATAAAGGCTTCATTTCTCATATAGGGAACTGAGTCAAATTTATAAAAATAAGAGCCAGTTCCTAATTGATAAATGATCAAAATATGTGAACAGGCGGTTTTTAGAAGAAGAAATCAAAACTATTTATAATTATATGAAAAATGCTCTAAATCACTATTGATTAAAGAAATGCAAATTAAAACAGCTATGAAGTACCACCTCACACCTATCAGAAATGACAAATGATGGAGCAGGTGAGGGAAAATAGGTAGACTAATAAACTTGGTGGAGTTGGGAACTGGTCTAATCATTCTGCAGAACAATTTAGAGCTCTGCCCAAAGAGTGATAAAACTGTGTACATCCTTTGACCCAGCAATACTGCTACTATGTCTATACCCCAAAGCGATCAAAGAACAAGGAAAATGACCTGTATGTGCAAAAAATGCTTATAGCAGTTCTTTTTGTGCTGACAGAAAATTGGAAATTGAGGGGATATTCATCAATTGGGGAATGGCTGAACAAGTTGTAGCTTATGATTGTGATGGGCTACTATTATGCAATAAGAAATGACAAGGGATACTTTCAGGAAAAAAAAACCATAATAAGACTTATATGAACTGATGCAAGAACCCAGAGATCACTGTGCTCAGTAACTGCAATACTGTAATGATCATCAACTATGAAAGACTTGGCTACTCTGATCAATACAATGATCGAAGACAATTCCAAAGGAGTCATGATGAAAAAATGCTATCCACCTCCAGACAGAGAACTGATGAACTCTGAGTGCAAATTGAAGTATAATTTTCTTGCCTTATTTTTCTTGCTTTTTTGTGATATGGCTGATATAGAAATGTTTTCTGTGATTTCACAAGTTTGCTGTAATTGATATCATATCGCTTGTCTTCTCAATGAATGAGAGGGAATGGGAGGGAAGGAAGGAAGGAAAGAATGCAGAACTCAAAATTTAAAAAGAAAAGAATGTTAAAAATGAATAAATAATACATTTTTAAAATGAAAAATAATGTGTCCTATGATAGCAATGTAGACCAGTGCTCTCTGTTGGGGTTAAATAGCCCATAATAATCTAAATGTAATATAGCAGTGATTTAGGATATTTTCTGATATTACATGATGCAACTGAGTGGTTTTAACTGAGATATTATCATGGTCCTTGAATAAGGCAATAAGAATGAGAATATATCTTTTCCTCATGATTTTTCTCTTCTGTGTTTTCACCCCCACAGATAGAGGAGCAGCCCAACTTCGAGGAAAATAAAGCTGCATATCTCTACTTCGTCATTTTTATCATTTTTGGCTCATTCTTCACATTGAATCTTTTCATTGGTGTTATCATTGATAACTTTAACCAACAGCAAAAAAAGATAAGTATCCTAAATGTCCTGGCTTGTTCTGCACCTTTTGCAGAGAGAAAATCCTCATCCCCAGGGCCAGGGTAAAGCATTTGCAATCCTTAATCGGGAAGTGAATATTGTGCTACTGTGTTACTGTCAGCATGTCATATCAAGAGCCAACTTTTGAGCCAGAAACGCCTAGGATTCATGACCCTACCCTAGCAAATACTCTGACTGTGTGACTCAGAGTGAGTCACTTAATATCTCAATGCTCTGGGCAACTTTCAAGACTATAAGATACAAAGAAAGTGATGACCTGTTTTGGCAGAGGGAGTTTCCATATAGGGGAGGTCCCCTGTAACAATGAAAGCAGAGTTCAAGTTCTTGGGTCTGGTAGTCTTGTCATTGTAACACATGGGATTTGATGTCATAAAACCCATATTTCCATGCTGTGGAGAAGAGAATTTCTGGACTTAAAATTATTTACATTGATAATGTTGGAAAGTACCCCCTGTTGCATCCTCTTGTGTGTTATACCCTAGGTGGCTGCCTGCCTTACCTTCTCCTAGTCCTGGGTCCACTCATCTCCATGCCCAAAGATCACCAATGATTGTCTGTGGTGCCATCCTACATGCTTTCTATGGATTACCATAGATGGAGGGCATTAAGGATTTCACCATCTGAATGAGAACTAACCCTACAGTGCACCGCCTCTGTCCTAGAAAAGGTTCCAAATTGTCCCCTTCCACTAATAAGGGGGCAACATGCTGAAAGAGACTCTGGAATTTAGGTCTCTTAGGAATGTTAACTGTCCCTTTGTCTCTCCTCTACTCTCCTCTCCTCCCCTCCCTCTTCTCTTCGCTCCTTTTGCCCCAAAGGACTTTATTGCAGTGACTTCATAACTGACGATAACCTCACCATGGTGTATATTCACGTTACTTGTTTGCATTTTCATAGTTTTTCAGGTTTCCTTAGTTATTTAGGAACAAATGAGGCAATGAAATAAAACTGGCCTTCCATCAAACAAGCCTCAGAGACATGACTTGGGGCTGTGTTATAAACACTCCCCATTTCCCTCTATTCACCCCAAATTGAAGTTCCTAAGGCCAGATTAGAAGAGCCTTTTGAATGAAATCATTTGGGGCATCAAGGCAAACAGCATAGTGCATGGATTTGTCACCATCACTCATGTTTCTCTCTGAGAGTGTCTGAGAGCTCTCTTCCAGATAGACTACTTCCACATTCCCTCTGCTAGAGATATCCTTGGAAAACAAAATCATTCTTCTAATTTGGAACTACAACATCTTTCCCACCCATCTTCTCCATCCTTTTGCAATACCATTAGTGAGGGCCTTCAGAAAGTACAAAATGCAAGAGTAAGAATGACTTCAAGACCTCCTCATAGCCTTTTTTATTTTGAGGCAATTGGGGTTGGGACTTGCCCAGGGTCACACACCTAGTAAGTGTCTGGGGCTGGATTTGAACTCAGGTCCTCCTGAACTCCAGGGCAGTACTCTATCCACTGCACCACCTAGCTGCCCTGCAGCTTCTTGGCATAGCTGTCCCAAGACTATTTTTCAGACTGAGAACTCTCCTCTTGCTAAAGACAGTCATTGTAGCAGAGTCCAAGGTTCCCTCACTTGCCTTTGGGAATGTTTATTTATCTTAATTGTCAAGGAGCAAGTTATTTGTAAACCTGTACGAGGTCATCTGGTCCATCTCCCTGTTTTCATGGAGATTTTAAACCATTTAGATATATTATAATTGTCTTTAGATTTTAATAAAGATGTGATAAAGAGTTTGAAAAAGATTGCTTTCTTCCCAAAAGATAGGCCTGACTACCAAAAATGTCATCTTCATATCTATTAAGCATTATAGATGTAATTTTTATTGTTCTATCCTTGGTTAGGATGAAAATCAGTTATCAATGAATAACCTTCCTTAACTTTGCAAGACAGTCTTCTGGTCTGTCCCATGTGGCTTTCTGTTGATAGAAAATTATAGAAATGCAAAGCTTCATTTCTGAAACTTCAGATGGTATCCCATAAGGGACACAGAAAGGAATAACAATATCTTTCCAATGTACTTAGGTGGCCAAGATATCTTCATGACAGAGGAGCAGAAAAAATATTATAATGCAATGAAAAAACTGGGATCAAAGAGGCCTCAAAAACCTATTCCAAGGCCTTTGGTGAGATCAACTGAGTTGTTATTAATAAACTTACCTTAGATAGGGGACAAAATTAAGTTTATGAAATGCTATGATTTCTTTGTAAGACACCTCCTTCATTACTTCAATATCCATGAGCTGGTAGACATGGGCCCTCCCTCCTCTGAGGTAGATTGTAATGATTCTGTTGCAACTGGGTGGGTGGTTTTTGAGAATTGTTGTGGCTGAAAAGCTTATCACCTAAAGCTGATATGAATTAACTTCTGCCAATCACATAGTCTGGTTCTGAGCTTATATCTGTTAGAGTGTGAATAAACTGGCACTCTGCTGACCTGGCCTGCGAGAAGCCAAAGCCACCTTCATCACACTGTGAAGTATCACAGGAAGACCTCAGCCAAGGGTGAATGAATGAATTTTTTAAAAAATATTTCTTATTATTATGAACTTAACAAACATGAGCTTTTTCTGAATACAAGGCAAAGCAGAAAATCGTGAAACCACAAATCTCTCTTACACATAGCTTGCTTTTCTTTTTTAAGTCTACACTAAATTTAAAACAGTGGTTCCAACACTGCCTTTGTGATTTACATCTCCTTATGAACTTCTACTTTCTTCTCTGTATTTTTTTAAATGTTCCATTAACACTCTTTACTTCCTTTTCTTCTTTTTTATATTGTTATTACTAACCTCTTATACCCCTAAAATTCTCCCCTCCCCAAGTCTGTTATAATATATATATATAAGAAACATACATAAAACACACACATAAATATATATGTAAATGTGTATATATGTGCAAGAAAAATTTTTACACACACACACACGAGCAAAGCAAATCTCCATGTTGTCTATGTCTGAGAATGTGTGTGTCATGATGCACCCCTAGTTCTTCTCTCCCCTGCCAACAGGTGGAAAGCTCACTTAATCGTCAGTCCTCTGGAGTTGTGAGTGGTCATTCCATCATCATCATTCTTAAGTCTTTCACAGTTGTTTTCCTTTATAATGTCATCATTATTGTATAAGTGGTTCTATTGGTTCTGCTTATTTCAGTCTGTGTCAAAGTGTTTAAGTGCAACCTGGTTTCTGCAGATCCATTTCCTTTCATTATTTCTTACAGATCAATAAAATTTTATCACATTCATATACTATATACATTCATATACCATAGCTTCTATAGTCATTCCCCAATTGATGGACTTTGTTCCCAGTTCTTTGCTACGATGAAAAGTGCTGCTAGAAACACTTTTGTGTATTGGGGTTCTTTCCCTCTTTCTCTGATTTCTTTGGGGTTAAATGTTATCACCGGGTCATTGCAAACGAGCAATTTCGTGACCTTTGAGGTGCAGTATCACACTGCTCTTTGTTATATTCCTGTGCCTCAGTTTGTGTGTTTGGACCATTTTATAACCCAATCAACAGTGTATCAGTGTGCCTGTCCTTGTGCAGCTCCCTCCAACAATGACCATTTCCCCTTTAGGTAATATTTGCCAATCTGATATGAATGAAGTGGAATTTGGGCCCACATTTCTCTTATTGTGAGTGATTTGAATCATTTTTCATATCGTTGTTGATCCCTTGATTTTCCCTCATAGAGGACCCTTCACCATTCATCTGACAAATCTTGTTCGCATATATTTTAGACATTTCCCTTTATATCTGGCCTTCCATCATACCTGGAACGTACTCCCTCCTCACCTCTGCCTCACAGAATCACTCTCTTCCTTCAAGAAACAGCTCAAGCGTTTCCTTCTACATGAAGCCTTTCCATATCAGCCCACCTTCTGGTTTACTCCCTCCCAAACTATCTTATATGTAGCTAGTTTGTATTTATATTTGTTCTCCCCCGTGGAAGCTCCCTGTGAATAGGGATTGTTTCATTCTTTTATTTGTATGCCTCATGCCTCCCTTCGTACCATCTATACTAGTACCTCCATGTCCTCTCCTCTCACTCAATTCTAACCCTTCTGCAGTCTGCTTCTGATCTCATCATTCAAGCAAAACTTTCCAAAGTTACCTATCATCTCTTAATCACCAGCTCTGAGGGTCTTTATTCAATCCACATCCTTCTTAACCCTCTCTATAGTCTTTGTCACTGTTGGTCACTCTCTTCTCCTATATACTCTCTCCTTTCTTTTCAAGACATCAGCCTCTTCTGGTACTTCTCCTGTCTTGTTGGACTGCTCCTTCTCAGTTTTCTTTGCTGGATATTCCTTCAAGTCATGCTAATATTTTATTCAATATTTTTGTATTGATATTCATCAGAGATAATGATCTATAGTTTTCTTTCTCTGATTTATCTTTCCATAGTTATCTTACCTCAAGGGCTAATTGGTGGGGGTAGAGAAGGAGCAGCAATGTAAGATGATCTACTTCAAATTACAGGCAGAGATAAATTCATAAATGTTATGCTCTCATGATGATCTCTTTTTGTCTATAATCTTTAAAATAAAGGTTTTGAACATTAAAGTTAAACAGAGTCTAGGCAGCAATTTATTTTCCAAAGATGGTTTAGCAGGTAGTTATAGACACTGTCTTTTGCCTCTTTTTGTATCCCTAGTGCTTAGCACAATGCTTGGCACATAATAGATACTTAATAAATGTTTGTCACTTGATTGATTGATACTCAGGAAATGGTGATGAATTAAACTTATGATCTTGTTTTATATGAGTTGCCCTAACTTATAACTGTATTTGCATTCACTTTTACTATTTAACACATTCATTTCTTTAATCACCCATTCATACATTTGTTGAATAAATTCCAGATAGAGTATAAATTTTAATATTAATGTAACTCCAGGGAGCCTCCATCACATTTGGGATTCCAGAAAGTGACTTCAGGTTAAAGTCATTTTAGGGGACAGTATCCATGAATTCTCCAACAATGTAGTTCTTTTATTAGATCAAGCAGAGGGTGCATTCATTTAAAGAAGAGCTAGCCACTCAAACAGTAGAATGAAATAAAAGGCAAGAAAGATCTCCCCTGTACACAGAAGTGGATGTTTTCCCCCTCCATTGCCACACTAGCCCTGGGAGAGCAGACATAAATGTTATGAACGTGCATGGCCAGAGGACACACACAGGAAAGTAACACACACCAAAAAACCCTCTTGACTAGGCTGACCTGTCTCCAGTGCTGTAGAGATGCTGGTGACCTCTGACTAAGTCATTGCTCTGCTCACTGTTGGATGTCTCTGCTCAGCTACTCTTTGTCTTCCACCTGGGCTTTTTGACGGGAGGGCCGCTTCCTTTCCCTGCTACCCACAGTTCATAACCTGTTGTCTATCTTGAAAAAGCTACCTATACCTATTGTCTTAACTTCCTATCTGTTCACTCTCTCTTTTACTCTGCATTGAAATCTAACTTCTGACCTCATTACTCAAATGAAATTGCCCTCTCCAAAGTCACCAATGATATCTTAATTGCCAAATCTATTTGAATGATCTCATTCTTCATCCTTCTTGACCGCTCTTCAGCATTTGACACTACTGACCACCCTATCCTCCTAAATACTCTTTCCTAGCTGGGTTTTTGTGACATTTCTCTCCTCTAGTTCTCCTCAAAAATTCTATCTTTTTGAACTTTCCTTCCATCAGTTAATTTTTGTAAAAGTGTTGAGTGGTGCTGAGATACATGAATTTTCTTTAATATTCCATTTCAGAAGACCAAAATTATTCCATATCTAACTTCTACAAACTTTGTTCAGCTATATATTTTCCTTTTGAAAAAAAAATCTTTCTTTTGAATTTATCCAGCTCTGAGAACGGAACATAAAAGTCTTTTATAATTATTGTGTTACTCTCTATATCTTTTTTTCAATTCAGTTAACCTTATCTTTATGAATTTGGGTTTTATGCCATTGTGTTCTTACATCTTTAGTATTAATATTATTTCAATGTCTATGATACATTTGAGCATGAGGTGGTTTCTTTGTTAATGCTCTTGAAATTGTCAGTATTTATTTTTGCTTTGCCTGTTATCAAGGTTGCAACTCCTCCTTTTTTCAAATCACCTTTTGTGAAAATTGTTTTTGTTTCATCCTCTTGTTTTCAACTTATAAATACTTTTATTTTTAGATTCTTTGTGTCAAATTGTTGAGTTTTTTTCTTATCCATTATGCCACTCTTTCATTAATGAGATTGTTTAATCTATTCACACTTAAAATTTTGATTGTTAGACATGTAAATTCCTCAAATTTAATTAAATTGATACTTTATCTTTCTTCTTATGTATTCATTTATCTACTTTCCCTCTCTTTTGACCTGTCTTTCCCTTCCCAGTTAAATGAGTGGTTCAAAACTTTTATCCAACTTCTTAGTTTAAGTAGTATCTCTAATACCCTTAATCTGGTCAGACCAGTGTGTTATAGATCTAATAATTAGGGTTAGGTGTTTGAAGTCCAGTAGGGGTGCAGTAAGAGGTTAGCTACAGAAATTGGGATTTGAGTTAGGGATCCAATGGGCTAGGCATGTAGTGGGATTAGAGTTAGTGGTCTGATAAGTTAGAAGTCTGGTAGGATTAGAACTGGGGGCCTGGTTTCTGGCTACCAGGTTTTAGAGGGATGTTGATAAACTAGAGACCATCCAGAGGAAAACAACCAGGATGTCAAGGGACCTTAAGTCTGTGTCAAATAAGGATTGGATAAAGGATTTGGGAAGTTTAGCCTGGAGGAAAGCAGGGCAGTGATAAAGGTCTGCACACCAGTGTGGATCCCAGAAGTACTGGGCAGCAGAATAGGCTGTGGTATAAGCCAAAGCAGCAGTCAGGCAGGTGAAGTGCAATTCCTGGCATCAGTTCAGTGGTTAGTGACACTTTTAAATCCTTGCTGTTATGCATTCAGGCAGGTCCAACTCTTCTTGACCCTGTATGAGGTTTTCTTGTCAAAGATACTGGAGTGATTTGCCATTTCCTTCTCCTGTGGATTAAGGGAAACAGAGGTTAACTGACTTGCCCAGGGCCACATGGCTAGTGAGTGTTTATGGCTAGATTCTAAACCTTACCCTAGCCTTTGCTTGCTGGAGCCAGAACCTGATGGGTTCTCATTATAGCCAATGTAGTATGAAGGAGTGATTGCCTACCTCCTTTTCTGGGAGACCTCGTAGCAACAATGGAGTGGCTATCCAAAGGTGGCTTGCTTTCTGATGACAGGGGAGATAAAACTGTTTACCCCAGCACTGTGGAAGAAGGAGGCTGGTCCTCAGTGGAAGCCTCTAACTGAGTCAGGAGAGAGTACGTTCCAGGCATGAGGAATGATGAATGCAAAAGTGTTAAAATGGGAGATGTGTGAGCAATAGCCACACAGCCAGTTTGGCTAGACAAGAGAGAATAGGAGAGGGGGTAATGTACAGTGAGGCTGAAAGGGACATTGGGGGCCAGGTTGTTAAAGGCCAAACAGAAAAGTTTATATTTATCTTAGAAGCAGTAGAAATCCATTGGTTGAGGAATGACCTGGTCAGACTTTTCTTCAGGAAAATCATTTGGGCAGTTGTGTGGAGGAAGGACTGGAATAGGGATAGACTTGGGAAGAGAGACCAACTAAGAGGTAATTGCAGTAGTCCAGGAAAAAGATGATGAGGGCCTGGACTTTAGTGGAAAGAAGGGGAGAGATGGCAGAGATGGTGTGGAGGCAGAAATGGCAATGTTTATAGATGACTGGATGTGTGGGGTGAGGGAAAGTGAAGAGGCAAGGGTAATGCCAAGGTTACAAACTTGAGACTGGGGGGGATTGGTGGTACCTTTGACATAAAAAGTGAAGTTTGGTAGAAAGAGGAGTTTGGAAGGAAAGATGAGTCCTCTTATGAGCAAGTTGAATTTCAAATGTCTATAGAACATCTAGTTCAGTCATTCGGTACAACAAAAAGGACCCTGAGAGGAAAGAGAGCCATTTAAAGGGGTATGGTCTGTCTAGGTTTCTGGTAAAACAAAACAAAACAAAAACAGTAGTAGAGGAATAGGAAATGCATGCTGGGTTTTTTGGGATTACCTACCTTTACCCCAATGAGAGGGAATTGGCTGTTTCACAATAATTGTTGACAATAAGGCCCATTAATGCTAGTGAAAAAGATCCCACTGAATGGAGGTAACTCTACCATTCAACCTGTTGGATCCACTGTGTATTGATTGTAAAATGAGATCTCAGAATGACATTTGGGCTATCATGATTGAACCTCAAAAAATGACCAGATTTTATTTCTCAAGTTTCATGAATCACCATACACCAGTGACTAGATTTCCCATAATATGCAGACTATAGATCCACCGAAATATTTCCAAAGTGTCCTTTGGAAAGACAAAACCATTTTCCCCTTTGAATTCCATCCTGGTAGTTTAGAGGAAAGACTACTAGTGGGTGTTTCACTTATGTTGCCCATGTGATGATTCCTATAACTTATATTGATCTCTCCTTTGTCTTCTTTCCTCAGAACAAATGCCAAGCTTTTGTGTTTGATGTGGTCACAAGCCAGGCCTTTGACATTTTCGTCATAACTCTCATTTGCCTTAATATGATCATCATGATGGCAGAAACAGATTCTCCTGAAGGACCCGATTTACAGAAGGCACGCCTTCTGGAAGCCCTCAACTTGGTCTTTGTGGTCATCTTCACAGTTGAATGTCTCTTGAAAATCTTTGCTCTGAGGAAATTCTACTTTGCTAATGGTTGGAACTTATTTGATTGTGTGGTCGTGGTGCTCTCCGTTGTTAGTAAGTAAAGATGGTGGCCAGGGTTTATAACTAGAGGCTTTGAGAAATACGTTGAAGTTAACTACAGTTTCATAAACTATGAATACCCGATATCATTTTAGCATCAATCTGCATGGAATTTTGAAAACTTGACTAGCTTTTTGAATGTCACTTGATGCTATAAAGTCGGAAGAGGTTATGGCCTAATTTCCATCTATTTGGTTTTGTCCATGGTGCCAAAATGAAGTGAAAAATTTCAATTCAGTAAGCATTTATTAAGGGCCTAGTGTGTATAAAACACTATAATGGTTAAGTCCTGGGTAAGATCAAAGTTTAGCCAGAATACGATCTTTACCCCCATGAACCTTACAATTCAAGTCCAGTAGGGGGAGGTGACACGTACAGAAATAACTATAATACAAAACAACTCAATTCAACAAGAAGTTATTAAGCCTGTTATGAGTTATGGGCTCTATTATGAGCATAGACTCTGCTACATACACGGGATACAAAGATAAAATGTGAAAAAGCCCCTATGCTCTAAGAGTTGTGATTCTACCAGAGATAGAACAAGTACAGGGATCAGTAAATGTACGAAAATTTGAGGTGGGGGAGAGAGCATTTATAGAGGAGATAAGTTGTGCAGCAATAATAATAAAACTTGCCCACAGTATAGCACTTTTAGGGTTACAAAATGCTTTTTTCACTAGTCACAAGAGATATCTCAAGTACCCCCGAAACTAAGCATTGACAAGGACCTTTGAGATAGGCAATTTAAGCTAAATGTGGCTGAAAACCCCTCTACAACATGGACTGCAACTTGACAGTCCTCAGTAAGTCAACATTCAAGGTTCTCTAGTGAGGAAGAACCCATCACCTCCCCAGGCCATCCATTCCACTTTGGGACAAATCTAATTGCTAGGGACTTTTTTTTTCTTACATTAAATCTCAATTTTCTTCCTTTCAACACCCACCTATTATTCCTTATTCTGAATTCTGGGGCCAAGTAGAACAAAGCTAATTCTTTTAAAATAGGTCAACCCTTCAAATCTTTGAAGATTTGACTCCTATCCTAAGTCTTCTCCAACCCAAACATTCTCTGTTCCTTCAATTAGTGTTCATAGAGATGATCTCCAAGTCTCTTACCATCCTGGTTCCCCTTCTCTGTATACTCTATTTTGTGTTCTGCATAAAATATGACAGAGAATGGAAAGAGGATTCCAAACATGGTTCATCTAGAACAGAGGACAGCAGTATTGTTAGCCTTACTTTACAAATGAGGCCACTGGAGCTCTGAGAGGTCAAATAACTGTCCTCCAGGTGACACAGTTGCTAGGTTTGAGGACTCGACATCCCCTTAAATACTGTGCTTTTTAATGATAATGATGGTGGTAGTGGTGGTGGTGAGGATGATGAGGAGGATGATGATGATGAAGATGATGGGAATAAGGATGAGGATGAGGATGATGAGGACGAGGATGATGATGGTGGTGGTGGTGGTGAGGATGATGATGATGGAGATGATGAGGATGAAGATGAGGAGGAGGATGATGAGGATGATGATGGTGGTGATGGTAGTGGTGATGGTGAGGATGATGAGGATGAGGATGATGAGATCTAGCATTTATAGAGCACTTTAAGGTTTGTAAAGCACTTTGTAGATGTTATCTCAATTGATCCTCACAACAATGCTGGGAAGTAGGGACCATTATTATCTCCATATTGTAGATAAGGAAAGAGTTTCAGAGATTAAGTGAAATGACTTGCCCAGGGTCACACAGCTAGGTGTCAGAGAAAGGGTTTGAACTGAGGTCTTCCTGACTATAAGCCCAATCTTCTACACACTGTGCCATCTATCTCTCTGCCTTCATACTCTTGGACCCCCAAATTGATGTAATATAGCTTAGAATGTGATCGATAAAAAGGAGAGATCCAAAGTGTTAGAAGTAAAATGAAGAAGACTTGACTTTCAGCTAGGGATCATCAGACAAAGTTTTATGGAGAAAGTGCTATTTTGGAAGTAGAAATGAAGGGGAGTTCAGTCTAAATATACACAGAAGGCAGAAAGATGAAAGCTACTCAGATGGAAGGGGACCAGACAAAACAAGAGGTAGTGGGTGAGTCATCCCCTTGGCCTTGAATATAGGAGACCTTCAAGGCGAGCTTCAGGAAAAAGTAGAGAGGTGTCAGGTTATGGAGAGTGTGAATGACAGGCTAAGTAGTTTGAATCATAGATTTAGAGCTGGAAATTTCACCTTCCTCATTTTACATGTGAGGAAACTGAGGACCAGAAAAATGAGGTGACTCGCTGAAGGTCAAATCATCCTCCAAGATCCAGGATTTGAATGAAGCAGAGACTTCTCAAATTAGATAACCCTAAATCTTCCCAGTAAAGTAGGAGACAAGGTCATATGTTAAAAGTAAGGGGATATGGAGTAGTATTGAGGGCTTAGAGAATTTTAGAATCAGTCAAATGGTACCTCTGACATCTTGTCCAACCTGTGGGAGAAGGTTTGGAATAACCGATCTCAACGAATGCATCAGAGAGACCCAAAGTGCTACATGAGACCAAGGTGGGAAAATTCACTTACACTTGGGTGGGGCTGGGGCAGGGGAGAGGACATAGTATAAAAAAAAAATCCAGCTCAGTGTCAACAGACATGGGTCTCCCCACCATCTAGGAGCTTGCGATGTGAGACACTATAGTCACATGATAAAGACACAGTAACAACCGATCTTCAAATAAAATGAAACAAAGAAAAACATTCTGGCCAAGCAGAAGGATAAACACGTATTGTGGAGTGCTGGGATCCAAAGTCACAGTTCAGCTCTTCCTGCCTTCCCAAACTTAACAGAAACATTTAGCGCCCTTAGGAGAGTTGCCCCTGACGTGGCAAGGGCAGGATAAGCCAACCCAGAACTCCGATGAGCTTCTTCCTAACCTCTTTCTGCTCATTAAAGTCAAATTCTTACCCGTTCTGAATGTCTTAGACTCAAGGGGCTTCGTTGTTTTCCTCATTCTGTTTCTCAGGAGTCTAAGTTGGTAACTTCACATTTACATTGCTAATGGCCTTTAATCACACCAATATTTATTTTCTTGCATAATGACAGAAATTCTCCCCTCTCCCTACCTGTAAGAGCCTTGCACACTCCTGATGGGCCTTGTGTGTTCTGACTCAGATTCCAGGGTTTGGTGCTATGGGATAAGGCAACGAACTCTGGATGATCCCTTGGGCCCTCCCATCCCCCACGGATAGAAAGTACCAGAGAGAGGAAGGAAAAGAGAAAAAAAAATGTCTTTTCTTTTAGACTGAGAGAGGACCAAGGGGCCACTTAGGGTGTGTCCTGTCACCCCAAAGGGCCAAAGCCTTCAGCACTGAACTGGAACACCAGAAATGGCCCCGAGTCTGCAGAGCAGAGGAGCTTCTCCTCTTTGTCCTCGTCATATTGTGTGGGGGAGTGGTGAATCTATAAGAAAAAACCATAAAATGCCCTATGCTATTATCATTATCATCATCATCATCATCATTTATCATTAATGTGAATAAGAACCCACATTAATGTTGACTTTAGTATTTACAAACACTGTCCCCCCTGTGAAATAGGACAAATACTTTCTTCCCAATTCCACAAATGAAGACATTGAGGCTGAAAGGATAAATGCCATAATCACATAGCTCATAGTGGTTTAGCCATTAGCTAGTTTTGTGATCATGTCTAGTTACAAATCTAGTAGCAAATCTGGGGTTTGAACCCTGGTTTTTTTTTTTTTTTTTGCTATTTTTGAAGAAGAAAGCGTCCTCCTTGACACCTCACTCCCTCACCTCCATAGCTGATCAAATGCCAATTCCTGTCGATTTTGCCTCTGCAGCGCCTCTCAGATATGCTCCTTTTCTTTTCTGATGCTGCCACCCTACTGATGCAGACCCTCATCTCCTCATGCCCGGACTACTGCAATAGTCTCCTGGTGGGTCTGCCTGGCTTGAGGATCTCCTCATTCCAATCCATCCTCTACTCAGCCACCAAACTGATTTTCCTAAAGTGCAGGTCCAACCATGTCACTCCATCCTACTCACTAAACTCCAATTATTTCCCTTTGCCCCCGGGATCAAATATAAAATACTGTTTAGCATTCAAAATCCTACATAACCTAGGCCCCTCCTAACTTTCTAGGCTTCTTATACCTTACTCACCAACTGTTTGATTTAGTGACATTAGCCTCATGGACATTCCATGAATAAAACACTCTGTCTTTGGGCTCCAGACATTTTCTCTGGCTGTCTCCCATGCCTGGAACTCTCTCCTGCCCCACCTCTGCCTCCTGGCTTCCTTAGCTTCCTTCAGATCCCCACTCAAATCCTACCAACTATTGGAAGCCTTTCCTAATTTCTCCTAGTCCTAGGGCCTTCTCTCTATTGATTATTTCTAATTTATCCTGAATACAAAGTGTTTGCCCATAATTATTCATATGTTGTCTCCCCCATTAGACTGAACTGAGCTCCTCAAGCCCAAAGACTGCCTTTTGCCCTTCTTTGTATCTCCAGTGCTTAGCACAGTGCCTGGTGCATGTAGACATTGAGTAAATGTTTCTTGACTGACTGAAAAAGCCAGAATAAGAATCCAAATCCGAAGAAAATCTATGATCCCTGGTCTGTGTCACCAGAAGATACAAGGAACTTTTTTTTCTAATGGAGTCCACTCTTTATATTTGCTTTCATGCTCTCATCTCTAAGGTTAACCACAGACTCAAAGGATCCTTGAGAAGGCAATGAGATTACAACCCTGTCCTCGAGAGGCCATTCAAAGCTGCACTAATAAGTAATCATCTGCTTCCTAGCTCTCAAATTCTATCCAACATTTTGAAAAAAGGCCCATTTTTTAGGCTCACACAAACCCAAACCAAAATTGTTAACATTTAAGGACATTTCAAAATCAACCTTTTTACTTCAAATGCTATCTTTTAAATTGTCGATAATTTCACTTCTTCAAAATGCCTTTTAGGGACAGGGCCCAACACTTCCCTGAAAATACAAAAGTAAAACAAAATTTGCAGCTAGAAAAGGTTCCATATTCATATGAATTCAGAATGTTTTCTGGAAAATTAATTATTTTATTTTTTTCTGAAGGCCTTATGGTTTCTCTACTGGAATCGAGTAAGGCAATTCCATTCCCTCCTGTACTCTTCAGAGTCATTCGCTTGGCTCGGATTGGCCGCATACTCAGACTTGTTCGAGCAGCTAAAGGAATCCGGACTCTTCTTTTTGCATTGATGATGTCACTTCCTTCCCTATTCAACATTGGACTTTTGCTCTTTCTGGTCATGTTTATCTATGCCATTATTGGTATGACTAATTTTTCCCAGGTGAAATATGAGGCAGGGATTGATGACATGTTCAACTTTCAAACCTTTGGCAACAGCATGCTCTGTCTCTTCCAAATCACTACATCAGCAGGTTGGGATGCCCTCTTAAGTCCTATGTTGAGTTCAAAATATTCAACTTGTAACCCAGATTCTTGTAATTCCGAAAATTCATCTTGTAACCCAGAAAGTTCTTGTCCTAAAAATGACTCTAAACCAGGTAGTGACTGTGTGAGCTCCGTCATGGCAATTACATTCTTTGTTAGTTACATCATTATCTCCTTCCTAATTGTTGTAAACATGTACATTGCTGTGATTTTAGAAAACTTCAACACTGCCACTGAAGAGAGTGAGGATCCCTTAAGTGAGGATGACTTTGACATATTCTATGAAACTTGGGAAAAATTTGATCCTGAAGCAACACAATTCATTGAATACTCAGCTCTCTCAGACTTTGCTGATGCCTTGCCAGATCCCTTACGTGTGGCCAAGCCAAATAGAAATCAGCTCCTACTGATGGATCTGCCCATGGTCAGTGGCAATCGACTCCACTGCATGGATATACTGTTTGCTTTTACCACAAGGGTTCTGGGGGACTCAGAAGGTATGGATTCCCTTAAAAGTCAGATGGAAGAGAAATTCATGGAGGCCAATCCTAACAAGAAGTTATATGAACCAATTGTGACCACCACGAAGCGCGTGGAAGAAGAGCGATGTGCTGCCATTATCCAGAAGGCCTATCGACTTCACTTGATGAAGAGTAATGCCAAGAAAACATCTTCCTTATCCCCTCAGATGGTTTGCAATGGAGCCATTGGTAACTTAGAAGTACCTGATGGCAAAGTACACTTTGACTGACATTGATTGAGATCAATCAGCAGACTCATCCAGAGGCTACATCCTTGCAACTGTGCTTTTTACTATGATGGAAGCATAGGGTAGAGTCAATGGCTTGACGAATATCCAACGGATAGCTGAATTTTCAGTTTTTTAAAAATTATCAGACATAAATGTTTATTTAAATATGCAGGGAAGACTTTAAAATATGGCTTATGCAATCTCTTATTACAATGATATGCATCAAAGTTTCCATTCCTTTAAAAATCAGACACTGTGTTAATGCATAAAAGGAAATTCATAAAAGGCTGGAAAAGGTCCATTAATGTCTGGATTATATTTAAATGCCATTTCTCTATCCACAGATGTGATATGGCACCCTGATACAGCACCTTGCTTATAAGAATACTCATATCCAATGACCTTGCATGCTAACCAGGAAATGCTGGTCAATTAGCCGCTACAAATGATTTCTGTTGTCATAAAAGAAATTTAGCTTGTTTAAAACATTGAAACATATTAATTACCAATGTGTATGTTACCTACAAAAGCATTTATTGACTGTCATGAGTGCTTGAAAAATTAAATGTTCATTCTTGTTATAGTTGGATGTCATTAATTTCTGATGCCATTTCTTGGGCTCACTTTCTTGTCTTCTCATTTCATTAGGAATAATAGATGGTAGCTTAGAATTCAGTACTTTACTTACCCCAAAGGTCCATACCTCATCATAATGTCTTTTGGTTCTTAAGGATATATTGATAGAGTTCAGTCTTTGGTAGATCCTACAGAGCTGGAAAAGCTTCAGGTCTGAGCTCTGGTGGACAGGTAGTCTGTTTGTGGTCTGTAGATAGCCTAGCAAAATTCAGAAAGATTTATCCATGGGGGCATGTTTTCAGATACATCAATATATGAGGACCAGTAAAACATGGAGGGGGTTGATATATGCACCATACCCAAGAAACCGTAGTCTTAACAAACAAGGGTAAGCAGTCTAATTATGTGCCATGATCAGTGCCCAGTCCTATGCAGTACTCAAGACCCTGGGCCATGTGGCTGTCAATCAAGGACTCTCACTTGAATAGGTTGTGGCCCCAGATCATTGGTTAGGTCTCCATCCTATTAGCCCTTCATTTTGTCCTTTTACCCTCTGTGTTTTCTTGAAGGTACTTACAAAGGCATGCCTGTATACAGGTTTTTATAGGGGAAATGAACTAAAGCCGGTTAATTCCCAGGCACTCAGCACGTGCTTCCCCAAGCCATCATTTTTTATCCATTCCTACATTGACCTCCCTATGGTAGACAGTCCCAAAGCCAGAAAGTTCTCTTTCCTCTGTTGTTTCTAGCAAGGTAGGGGTGAGGGCTTTCAATAAAGACAAAAATTCTGGAAGCATATCAGCATTTGTAGATGTGATGCAGGATCTTGGGGGTACTTTTTTCCTTTTGCAAATGACCTGTGATGGGGGAGTAGATCTGCTTTCAGATGGGCACACTTTTGCTTCTAGATCCCCAGCCCTAAATGAGGTGCACATTCACTTTATGCCACAGGCCCAAGAGTCCTGGGCAAATCCAAGGAAATTTCTGCTTTGCTCTCACAGTCCCATCAATGTAGTCACACAGAGAGAGAAGACATTGGCTCCTGCAATCAAGTTGCCATTTCCCAGTCTCACTACCTGTATTCTATCTCGTTCCTTTCAAATATGCCCCTTACTTTTGACTTCCTCCATCACTCATATCATTCACCATCCTCTCTTACACTTGTCCCCAAAGTTTTGTCTAGGAAAGGTAAAGGACCTACGTATATAAAATAAGGGAAATGGAGTTACTGCTTTAAGAGGGAAAATCTCTGGTTTCTATAACTAGTGCGAGGACATATCCCAGAAAGTGGGAACTCTTCTCCAAGCTTCCTTGCCAACAAAATGAAGTGAATAGCTGTGGCCAACATATGTCAAGAATGCAAGAGGTGGCTCCATACTCAAGGAGCTCTTGAACCAGGAAGAAAAAGCAAATGATACCCCAAACCATTCAAGAGTAGCCTAAGGTCACGCAATAAACAAAATGGCCCATTTATCAAATGGCTAGAGAAATCATGTCACCAGAAATGACCTTTTTAGATCATTGAAGCCCAAAAACAAATTGTAACATTTTGACATTTTTAATGGAAACCTATGACTAACTAATACAAAACTGGGTCTACCAGGAAGCCTTTAGCCTGCTAGCTGGAAGTGACCACTATTAGTCAACAGAAGTGGAACATTGTCTCTAAAAGGCCTAATCTAGCAGTATTTCCATTAGTTATACTTATTTAAAACATAGATACAATGAGTAAAGGAAGGGAGGATGGAAGTGAGAGAGGGATGGAGGAAGGAAGGGAGGAAGGAAGGAAGGAAGGAAAGAAATTTATTAATTTATTAAGCATCTACAATGTGCCAGGAACTCTGCTAAACACTTTACAAATGTCTTATTTGATCCTCACAAGAACTCTGGGAGGTGGGTGCTACTATTAGCCCCATTCCATGGAGGAGGAAACTGAAGCAAATAGAGGTTAAGTGACTTACCCAGGTTCACATATTTACAATATGAAGCTATTAACCACAAAACCCATACTCCTAAGCTTGCTTATAATGGGAAGCTGTCCTGGTATTCTTGAAGGCTATTCCAGGGGGGCTCTATCTTGGGTAGATTCTAATAAATTGGAAAAAATTCAAATATAAACCTTGCAATGAACTGTGATTGCCTCACCTGAGGACCAAGCTAGGGAAATACGGGAAGTGTTCTTACCAGCTGACTGGCCACCAAGTGACCCATGGAACAAACATGAGAGATCCTCTGCAGCCCCTGCTGCTTGCATATTGACAGAACTGCAGAAATGAAGTCAGGGGGTGATGACACGATTCTGAGAATATTGACAAACAACAATATAACCGTTGGTTAACAAAGATCTTTGTCCACGGCCAACAAGTTGATCAATGACTAGAGGAATTGAACTCATTGATAGTTTTCTTATAAGTGAAATTAAAGTAGAATACAAGCTTCTTAAGGTCAAATATTATTTTTTTCCTCTTTGTCTCCCCAGTGTCTAGCATGGTGTCTTACATATTTGTAAGGAGTCAAACAATGTTTGTCGAATTAATCTACGACCAGAAATGGAAGTGTCTCAAACCAAGAGTACGGGAGACAAAGGACAGGCAGCCTGGGTTAGTAAAGGAAAAGATAAAAGGTCTCCAGCACTTTGGGGTATTGTGGAGGATTTTGGGAAAGGCTCAGGCAAGAATAACACAGAATGAGTTGTGATGTTCATGAGTAGACAGACAACACACACCAATGAAGTCCTTGGAAAATTCAGAGGACCCAGAAAGCAGTAGGATGAGTACAGCAAAGACAGCACACATTGTGGAGGCAACACGGAATGCTGGAATCAAGAACCCTGGGCTCTAGTCCTAGAACATGACTACCTCACTCTGTGATCTTGGCCTTTCGTGGGCCTCCATTACTTCATCTGTAAAATGAAGACATGACTCCTTGTCCTTCTCTCCTGAGTCTAGTGTGAAGGTCAAATGGAATAGGAGTACTTTCCCACAATTCTGACCTTTTATAAAACTATAAAGCACACCATATTATTCACTGTATCCACAGAGGTAGAGAACAGAATGAGGGCCTTGGGCCATGAAGGGAAGACTTCTGGGTATGGACAACTGGGTATGCCAAGGGAGAGGGGAAGGAAGGGTACCAAAAGTAAACATTATCAACAGGGCCTCAGGGAAACCCTGGTACCAGCATTTAAACCATGCATCCAAGATAATTTTGTAGCTGTTGGCCATGTCTAATTAGCTTTTCATGGAAGCAACTCCTTATCTTCTGCCTTCCCAACTCCTGCCATTCCTCCTGCTTCTTACTTCCATAAATCCAAAGGTGGGAGGACATAAATCCCAAAGTGGAAATCAGTCAATGAAGAGGGTGCAGGGAAATATCTCCCCAATCCCACAGTCAGCAGTCTCCAATGTCCTGATATTCTTGATGATAGGTATGGTCAAGGTATGGTCAAGGTATGGTCAAGGTATGTTCAGAAGGTGTCAATACAGTGCTATATCTCTCCCTGGGATCGTAAGTTTTTAGTCCTTTGTAAAATCAGTTATGGTATACCTGAAATATGAAAGCACATGAACATCAAAATAAACATCAACATTGAACAAGACAGGGATTATTAACCCAGGGTTTCAGGTAATCATCTCAAGATCTCATTCACAGCCAATATACATCAGCAATGCATTCATTTGATAGAGTACAACGTCCAGTATTACTTGAGACTACTTCAATGACTGTGGATACACATTACATGCAAGATGTATTTTAAATGAATATAATATAGCATTACATGTATAGCCATAGAACACAAGCAAATAAGTATAACAGCTAAAGAAAGTAAAATGATGCATAAGTGTACATGAACATAAATGTATAGGCAAAGGAGTATTAGCAGAATTACACATAGCTAGGAGACAACTATATCTATAGTACATACGTGATGTGAACACCTAAGTAAATAAACACAAATAACAAAATAATATAACATGAGTGTACTCAAAATGTGCAATAATTAAAATGTGCATCAATGAACATGTGTAATTGAATGCAAGGCACACATTTCATAAGAAACATCAATAATGCCGCCTGGCTACATGGACGATCACTTCTCCAGTTTCCCCTGTAAGTAGCATAAAGTGAATTTGGACAAGAATCAGAGAGATCTAGCTCTCTTGTGTCCTTCTGGTCTATCTTGCTTCCACCCTTTCTTTCCACTCACACAGTGACCACCCCAGGTCCAGCTCTTTTTACCTCTCTCCTGGACTATTACAGTGGCCTCTAATTTGGCCTCCTTGAATTGGCAGCTTTAGTTGCTCAGGTGGGAAAGGCAGGTGGAGGTGGCACCTGGGTAGCAACCAGAAGCCTCTGGTTTATATATGGCTTTTATCAAGAATCTAAAGTGTATGTCTCACAAGAAGTGGCCAGGGCACAGGCCAAGTATCCATGGGCAGTGATTCAGAAAGAACACATCACAAGAGGTGGCTGGGTGTAGCAGCTATACTCATCATCAGATAGCCACTTTAGCACTAGAATATAGCACCCAGAACTGGGTACCATACATCAGATATGGTGTGGCTACAATGGAGGGTACAGCAGGACTATTATCTCCCTTGTCTTTTACAGAGGCCTTCCACACAGCCTGAGATCATATTAGATGGTTGGTTGCTACACCATTCTTTTCACTCATTTTGAGGTTATACTGCTCTCTAATCCTCAAGTGTTTTTGAAATTAACTACATTTTACCCACATCTCCCACAGGTTGTATTTCTCCACCTGGTTGTGTTTTTTTTTTTAACCCAAAGGTAGGAATCGAGCCTACTTTTGAAAAGATTTACACAATTGTTTAAACATGGAATGATAACTTGAATTTACATATAATATGAAGGCACTTGCCTCAGAACAATCCCATTAGGCAGGTAGTATATTATTATCACCATTTCCCAGGTAAGGAAATCTAGGCTCAGAGTGACAAAGAGACTTACATACGATCACACAACTAGTAAATGTAATTTATCTCTAGCAGATTTCATCATGGTAGATTCAACCCATTGTTAAAGTCTATCAAGATTTTTTGAGATTCTGGGTCCATTCTAAAACATATTATGTATCTCCTTCAGCTTTATATCATATACAATTTCAGTAGTGATGGTGAACAAAACAGGTTTTGTGGTACCTCTCTTTACTATGATAGCAATCCATGAAATCATTACTTCTCGGATCTGGTAGTTTAACCAATTCTGAATCATCTTGTCCACATCCATCAATGCTGTTTATAGAGAGATCATAAATGATTTCCCCAAATGCCTTGTTGAAATTCAGACACGCCCTGCATATAATATTCTTTGATTTTCCAACTCTGTCAAAAAGGAAAAGATGTTGGTTTTCATAATGGTACTTCATGAACCAGTTATGTCTCTTTCAAAATACTCACAGATTGTCCCTTTGAAAAATCTGCTTTAGGTTTTTTGCTGACCAAATAATTAAGATCCAGCTCCTATCTTGTTCTTTCTTCTTCAAAATGTATACATTTGCTACATCTCCAGTCTAGAGAGAGACATGAGGTAGTGTGTGCCAGCCAAGTCAGACCACCACCGCCACTGTCGCCACCTCGATGACCGCCATCTTCCCTCCGACCCTGGTGGAGATGCTCCCAGGATCCTGAATCCAAGAGCCTTGGGGAGAGCAATGCTTCCAGCCCACTGCCCTCAGCCATCATCCTGGGAAGCTGGCCCTGTGGAGTTGCAGCCTGGACCTGCTCCTGCAAGAACTATGGCCACAGCTACTGGAGACCCAGAAAGGAAAGTTCTTACCACCAAACCCTTAGCGCTATCAAATGGTCCAACATAAAAAACCGAAAGGTTTGTATCAGTGGAAATGACATGAAAAAAGAAGCCTGACCATCTGTTTTGCTGCTGCCCCCTAAGAACCATGGGACCTTTCTGTCTGACCTGCAACTGAAACCTTCTATACGTATTGTCTCGCTCATTAGAATGTGCGTGGGGACTGCCTTTTCTATTTGTGGCCTCAGTGTTTATCACAATACTTTGCACAGAGTAAGCACTTAATAGATACTCCATTCATTCATTCATTCATTTGGTCAGTCAGTCTGATGGCATCTTTTCTTTTCTTCATCTGTCTCCCAGGGTCACTAGCTTAGCAAGTACACCTGCAAGTTCTTTGATGAGATCATGTATTTAGAGGTGGAAGAGATATAAAGATCATTGAATCAAACACTCTCATTTTATCAATGAGCAAACTGAGGCCCAGGGAGAGGAAAGGACATTCCAAGAGCTCTCAGAGAGTCAGTATCAGAGTTGGGAGTCTGATTCCCAATCCAGCTCTTTCCACTATATCACACGAGAGCAGGGCACTCGAGAAGGCAATGCATTCATGCCAAGTGACATTTGTTTATCACGGGCAGCTAGATGCCCCCTTACCATTTCATTATGTCTTAGATGGCTAGTCACTGTTAACAATTTTTTGTTCCATTCTTTCTACTCTAAAAATCATTCCCATTCTGTTTCTGTTAGAAAAAATGCAAAAAAGTGAAACAAAATGGAAGACCACCATATCTCAGTTTTCATTTTTATCATCTTTTCTGTGGTTCTTATTCTGGCCTTCAGTGAATGGAAGCAAAAAGAAAGAAGGAAGAAAGATGGAAGAAAGGGAATGAGAGAGGAAGGAAGGGAAGGAGGGAGGAAAGAAGGAAGGTAGGAAGGAAGGGAAGGAGGAAGGAAGGGAGGAAGGGAGGAAAGAAAAGAAAGTTTTCATTCTTTTCTTAATGCATAAGCAAAGCACAATTTTGGCCCTGTCACTTGGCCATGCAATTCTTCTGCTTAAAAACTTCCTTAACTCCCTTCTGCCTTTAGAATAAAACAAATGCTTGTCAAGCCCTTGCAGTCCCACTCTAAGCTATCTTTCCTGACATAATAAATTACTTCTCCCTGTGTACATGTTGAAGCCAAACTGGTTTACTGGCTTCTATGGCCCATGCTTAAAAACCTTCCCTAGGGATGCTCAAATCCTCGTCAGCAGCAGATGGTGTAGTGGATAGAGCAAAGGGCCCTCGGTCAGGAAGACCTGAGTTCTAATTTCACCTCAGACATTTACTAGCTCTGTAACCTTGGGGAAGTCACTCACCCTCAGTTTCCCTATCTGTAATATGGAGATAATAATCACACCTACTTCATGGAACTCTTATGGGGGTTGAATGAGATAATGTCTATAAAGCAATTTGCAAACTTTAAAGTGATATACACATGTTATTATTATTGTTACATTAGGGAGATTGTTGTTGTTGAGTTGTTTCAGGTGTGTCTGACTCCTCATGACCAATTTTGGGGTTTTCTTGGCAGAGATGCTGGAGTGGTTGGTTATTTCCTTCTCCATCTCATTTTACAGATGTGGAAACCGAGGCAAGCAGGTTTAAATGAATTGCCCAGGGTCACTCAGCTAGTAAGTGTCTGAAGCCAGATTTGAACTCATGACAATGAGTCTTCCTGATTCCAGGCCCAGTATTCTATCCACTGTACCACCTAGTTGCCCACATAAAGGAGACAGTAACTGTAATAGGCTATTATAATAACTGTTATAGTGGGGAAGAAGCACGGGAATGGGGGCTTAATCAGCCAGCATTAGGAAAAATGCCACTACCCCTCAGGAGTACCCTTAGTACCCTTGGAGGGGGATGTGGCTGGCCATTTCTCCGGAGACTCAACTTTCCAGTGGGAGTTGGGATAAGGACCCCATAGGACTTGGAGTCAAGAAGACTTGAGCTCCAATCCTGCTTCAGATAGTGACTTAGCTCAGTAGATAGAGCACTGGCCCTGGAGTCAAGAGGGCCTGAGTTCAAATCTGGTCTCAGACCAAATACTTGACACTTACTAGCTGTGTGACCCTGGGCAAGTCATTTAACCCCAACTGCCTGGCCAAACAAAAAAAAATTAGGGGCAGCTAGGTGGTGCAGTGGATAGAGCATTGGCCCTGAAGTCAGGAGGACCTGAGTTCAAATCCAGCCTCAGATCAAACACTTGACACTTAGTAGCTGTGTGACCCTGGGCAAGTCACTTAACCCTAATTGCCTAAAAAAAAAAAAAGATAGTGACTTAGCTGAGGAAGAGTGAGGGAGGAGTAAAGAGGCAGAGGTGGAGGATGGGGACCAGACCAAACGGAGGCCCTTTGAACAGGCCAGACTTCAGGGATCATAAAATAAACAGGCAATATGAAGGTTGGGCCTTTCGACAACAGTGCCATCTGGTGGCAGAAAAGTAGCAAGCCAGGCAGAGCTTCCGAATGAGACTGACCGTGAGCAGGCAGATCCTCGCACTAGGTGGCAGCCCCTGCCAAGGCTAAAGTCACAGCTTTCCCAGGCACTTTCTAAGATTCCTCCTTCAAATTCCCCTTCCTGTGTACCCCGGTTGGATTGCACTTGTTTTAAGTTGGGGGGAGGCGGGGCAGCCAAAAGACCCGGGATCAATCAGTCAGTCAATAAGCATTTATTAAGCACCACTTTAAAAGCGCACACTTACGAAGTGTGCCAGGCACTGTGCTAAGTGCTGAGGATACAAAAAAAAGGCAGAAGACAAGCCCTCAGGGAGCTTGCAATCTAATGAGGAAGACAGCGAATATATACAAATGAGCTATGTGTAGGATACATAGAAAATAATGAAGAGAGGTAAGGCATCAGAATTAAGGGGGCTCTGGAAAGACTTCCCGCAGAAAATGGTATTTGTGCTGGGACTTTAACGGAAGCCAGGGAAGTCAGTAGTCAGAGAAGAAGAGGGAGAGCGTTCCATGGGGGACAGCTGAGGGAACGCCTGGAGCTGAAAGACGGAGCATCTTGTTCATGGAAAAGCAAGGAGCCTTGTGTCACCGGATCAAAAAGTACGCATTGGGGAATAAGGCCCGAGGAGACTGGACAGGTAGAAGGGAGCTAGGTTAATGAAGGACTTTGAATGCCGAACAGCATTCAAAGTCCTGGAGGCAATAGGGAGCCACTGGAGTTTATTGAGTAGGGGAGTGACTCTGTCAGACCTCCACTTTAGTGGCTGGATAGAGGATGGATTGGAGTGGGGAGAAACTGGAGGCAGGAAGACCCATCAGTAGCCATTACAATAGTCCAGGCACGAGGATATGAGGGCCTGCACCAGGGTGAGAGCAGTGTCAGAGGAGAAAAAGGTGTGTGTTCAAGAGATGTAAGGAGGAGAAATTGACAGGCCATGGCACCATATTGGATCAAAGAGGTTTGAGAGAGTGAGGATGACTCCTAGGTTATGAGCTTGGGGGACTGGGAGGAAGATAGTGCCCTGTACAGTAATCAAGAAGGTAGGAGGAGGGGGAGGGTTTAGAGCAGGGGTGGTTGCAGCCTCCAGGCCACATGTGGCCCTCTAGGTCCTCACGTGCAGCCCTTTGACTGAATCCAAACTTCACAGAGCACATCCCCTTAAGAAAAGAATCTGTTCTATAAAACTTGGTCTCAGTCAAAAGGCCACACCCAAGGACCTAGAAGGCCACATGTGGCCTCGAGGCTGCAGGTTCCCCACCCCTGGGTTAGGTGGAACAATAATGAGTTCAGCTCTGGGCATGCTGAGTTTAAGATGTCCACTGGTCAACCAGTTTGAGATAGATAGCTAGAGACAGAGCTTGGAGGTTAGCAGAGAGTTTACGACTGCAGCAGTAAATTTGAGAATCATTGGCATATTGATGACAATTGACTCCATGGGAGCGGATAAAATCACCAAGTAAGATAGTTTCTAGAGAAGAGGACCCAGCAACAGAGCCCTATGGGACAATCTAAAACACACTCCCTATAAAACCTCATACAGCACATCTGGGAGATGCAGCCACAGAGGGCCCTCACCTGGTCACCTTTACTCTACTCGTAGGCTTTGTAGATGTCCTGAATATGTTCTACCTGAAAAACTCCTTCCGGATTTTAGCTCCCCTAACTCTCCAGATGACCCCGGGCTTGAGGTTGCCCAAAGCCATGCACTGTTTTCCTCCAGCTCCAAAAGTATTTTTTATTTTATTTTATTTTTAATTTATGGAATAAAAGAAGCATTTCCATAACATAATACAATAAAAAGTTGACTGTACATGAAACTACAAATCTACTATGCACAACTTGCTTTTCCTTTCAAATATACAACAAAATTATCATGGAAATTTCTTTTATTTCTCTTTTTTTCCTCTTCTCTCCCTCCCCCGATCCTAGAGATGGCTACCTTTAGACACAAATAGGTATATATGTGTAAAATTATTCTATACATACTTCTATTTATCAGTTCTTTCTCTGGATGAAGATAGTATCTTTCTTCATATGTTCTTTATAGTTAATTTGGGTATTTATGATAAACAAAATAACTTACTCAAAGTTGTTCTTAAAACAATATTGCAGCTACTGTATACAATGTCCTCGTTTCTGTTCATTTCTCTCTTCATTATTTTGTGCAAGTCTTGCCATGTTTTTCTAAAATCCCTGAGCACATCATTTCTCACAGCCCAGTAGTATTTCATCATAATCATATATCACAACTTGTTCAGCCATTCCTCAATTGATGGACATCCCTGAAATTTCTAATTGTTTGCCACCACAAAGAGAGCAGCTATAAATATTTTAGAACATGTAGTTTCTTTTTCTTTTTACCTAATCATCTTTGGAAATAGGTTGAGGTAGCGGTATTGGTGGGTCAAAGGATATAGGAAGTTTAATAACTCCTTGCGCATAATTTCAGATTGTTCTCCAAAATGGCTGGATCATTTTACAATTCAAGCAACAATGTATTAGTGTCCGAGTTTTTCCACATCCTCTCCAACATTTGTCATTTTCCCCTTTAATCGTTTTAGCCAATCTGGTACGTGTAAAATGATATCTCAAGGTTGTTACAATTTGCATTTCTCTAATCGATAATGATTTAGAGCATTTTTATATGACTATAAATCATTTTGATTTCTTCATTGGAAAACTGCCTGGTCATATCCTTTGACCATTTATCAGTTAAGGAATGACTCACATTCTTATAGATTTGACAAAGTTCTTTATATATTTTATATATGAGACTTCCATCTGATAAGCTGTCTATAAAATTTTTCTCTCAATTTTCTGCTTTCCTTTTAATGTTGACTATATTTGTTTTATTTGTATAAAAATTTTGTCATTTAATGTAATAAAAATTATACATTTTACACTTAACTTTGCTCTCTCTATCTCTTGTTTATTAACAAATTGTTCACCTATCCATAAGTATGGTAAATGATGTGTTCCAAGTTCTTCTAATTTTGTTATAAAACCTCTCTTCATATCTAGGTCGCGTATCCATTTTGACCTTATCTTGGTAAATGGTGTGAGATATTGGTCCATGCCCAGTTTATGCCATACTGCTTTCCAGTTTTCCCAACAATTTTTTTTTTTACCAAATAATGAATTCTTATCCCAAAATCCTAAATCTTTACATTTGTCAAATACAAGGTTATTACATTTATTTGCTGCTGTAAATTGTATGCCTACTCTATTCCATTGATTTACCTTTCTATTGCTTAGCTAGTACCAGATAGTTTTGATAATCATTGCCTTATAATAATACACTTTAAGATTTGGTATGGCTAAACATCCTTTTTTTTTTTTTACACTTTTTCATTATTTCCCTTGATGCTATTGACTTTTTATTTTTCCAAATGAATTTTGTTATTTTTTTTTCTAATTTAGTAAAATAAGTTTTTGGTGCCACGTCCTACTTTTCTTGATCTCGTGCCCAGGGTTGGTGCCCTCAACCTCAGATTGGGTTAAACATAAATGAAACAGTGCTTGCCCTCAAATGAGCTTTTACTCTCTTGGGAAAACAACATATACATTAAAAAAAGATGCAAAATAAATACACGGTGAAAGGTTTGGGGGGAGGGGAAAGGAAGGGCACAGGCACCTGGGGAGGAAAGGTTCCATGTTGCTTCTTAAGCAGAGTTTTGAAGGAAACCAGGGATACTGAGAGATGGATTGCATTCCAGGCATGAGGGACAGTCAGCATAAAGCAGGGTGGCAGGAGATGAAGGGTCATGTAAAAAGAACAAATAGCATGCAGGCCATTTTGGGCTAAACCATAGAGTGACAGAAGGGAAGTCAAGTAATATGAGGATGAAAAGGTAGGTTGGGAAGCGCTTTAAAAGCTAAACATTGTCTTTGATCTTAGAGGCAATGGGGAGTCATTGGGGTTTCTTGAGTAAGGGAGTGGTGTGGTAAGATTTGCATTTCAAGAAAACCACTTTTGGCAACTGTTTGATGGATAGATAGAAAGTCTTAAGGCAGGGAGCCCAAGATGAAAGTTACTGTAACAGCCTCGGCAAGCAGTGATGAAGGCCTGAATTAGGTGGTGGGCATGGGAAATAAAAGAGAAAGGGATAGATGCAAGAAATATCATGGAAGTAGACACAATACTTGATTCCTTCCCTCCTTCAGTTACCTTGAAAACTCACCCCTTGGTACCTTCACAGCTGTGTCAGCACCAGCACAGACCTCTGCTCTGAAATAGCTGATCTGATCCAGCTACTTTCCCAACTTCTTTTTCTTTGGGGCCCTTTCCACATTTTCCTAAAATTGGTATGATGTGAGAGTTCCTGTGTAGGACCACTGCTGTCCTTGATGGTGATAAGAGTTTGGCAACCAAATCTTTGCAATTCTTCTCTGCCTTTCATCTGCTGCCTAGCCCCCTTTCCCCCCTTTATCTCCTATCCTTTAATCTTGAGATGAGTCTGGGATGACTTTGCTTAGTTGAATCTTTACCTGAACTTTCTTTAAACTGATTTCTCCTTTCACTGATTCTTGATCTTTTTATGAGGCAATACTCCTCACCATCTTACACTCATTCTTCTCCATAAGGTTTTACAGTGAATTTACATTCTCAAGTTCTGAGCTGTCATATTTCTCTGCTTGGCAAGGAAGTCAATGTCACTGCCCAGGGTGGTTTTTTTAGCTTTTCTGGTGTCCTTATTATGGCAATTAATTCACTTGAGTTAAATTTCCATGGGAAATTATTAAAATTGTTATTGGTGCCTTTTATTCCACCTATTTCCCATTTTTGGCATTGACAACTTGTTTTTTAAAATTCAATTTGGAGTTGTTTTAATTGGATATTGTAGCTTTTTCTCCTTTTTATTCCTCTAGCTTTCTATTCATTTTTATCTTCACTCTAACAAGTCAGGGGCTTGGTCATGTGATCATGGGCAGCAGATTCAGGCATTACTCTCACATCAGAAACATCTGAAAGAGGAGACTTTCTGTCTGTTAAGAATACAATCAATTTCCTTTTTGTGATGTTATTGGTGTGTGCTAAGTTCAGTAACTTCCAATTCTTTACTCACAGGAAGCATTAATGATGTACAGGTGTGAGGTTTCTGGGTCATCAATAAGTATGGAGCCTCTCTCTTCACTCACTTCTGAATAAGAACAATAATGCTACAAAAATACAAAGTCACAGGAACGTCGATTTAGAACTGGAATGGCCCTCCGAGGTCATCTAGTGCAACACCTTCATTTTGCAGCTGAGGAAACTCTTAAACCCAGAGAAGAGAAATGATTAACCCATGGTCACATAGGTGCCAGAGGCAGGGTTTGAATTCAAATATGTTAACCCTATATATATATATATATATTAGGAACCCAGGTCCTATATTCCAAATCTACTGTTGTCCAACTCTGCCTCTCTTTGACTTGAGTTTAAAACAACCACACACCTGTAGTGTTAAGGGATTGAGGTGACACGGTTAAACGTGAAAAACGTGAAAAACGATCTGGGGTTCTTAATGGACTGGGGATAATGATGACCATCATAGAATCATAGAGCTGAAAGGGACCTATGAGATTGACTAGTCCCCTCCACTCCCTCCCATGTTTTAGTGGTGTTGAGCATGGATGCCTGGAGAGTCACTTGTTCGTTCTTACACAGAGAGTCCCTGGCAGAGCTAGGACCAGAGCACAGCTCTCCCTGAGTTTCCAGAGTCTAGGACTTTGCCCACTAGGCAACACTGCCTCAGTGGCTGTTTGAGCCAACAAAAATCTGGGAAAGAATGAGGAAGGAAACAGGAGGTGGGGGCTAACAGTGGCTAAGGTGATGCTGGCATCATGGTAAAGGAAGACAAAAGAAGGAAGGACTACCATGTCTAGGTTCCTTTCCCTTCCCAGCCAGACCCGCCCCAGGCCCTGCAGCTCCTGACTCCTGTTCAGGGCACTCTCACTGTGCTTTTCATCTCTTCCTGATCCCTGGAGAAATTCAAGAGATCAGCTTTCAGGGCTGCCAGCCTGGTCCCTGGGTGTGGTAATAACCAGTAATTTCCCCTTCCCTAAGGAACATCTGAAATCATCCTGGTAAAAGTTTAATGCCTTGGAGTCAATTACACTTAAGCACTCTCCTCTCCTCTAAGCAGCAGCCGCTTTTTATTGGGGCCATCATGACAGTGGTCTGCTTTCCCATTTCTTTGTGCCCGTAGCAGAAGAGATTTCTAGATCCTCCTCCTAGTCATTGCCGTGCCTTGGAAAGAGACCTGGATTAGGCATCAAGAAACCTGAGGGAAAAAAAAGAAACCTGGGGTGCTAAAGTCACTATTGGGCCAATGTGACCTTGGGCAAGTCACCTTTCTCTGGGCCCCAGGAGATTCATCTGGAAAATAAAGGGTTTGCACTGACATAACTTTAAGGGTCCTTTTGCTGATGAGATTCTAAGATTTGGGTCCAAGGTAGGAAACTTAATAAAACTTCAGCCTTGCAATAGAATCACATATTTTCCAAGCTGGCAGGGACATCAGAGACCATCTGCCCCAACCTGGCTATGAATAATACCCTCTACAACCTCTCGAACACATGAGCCTCTGGATGCTCAAGGGAGACCTCTGGTGATGGAGCACTCAGATTCCATCCCTCCCATGGTAAGGCTATGAGATTCCATTATGTAATTCCATTCCCATTAGCCCATTCCATAAAGCAGAAGATGGCACGTAAATACCTTTATTCAACCCCTGGATTGGAGGGAACTAAGAGTCTGAACATCAGCAAGTCCCTCTGTAAGTGGAGATCCAGGTTGGACTTCAAGTGGGGAGTCTGAATAGGAGTTTTCCCAAGCGGAGCTAAGCCATTGGAATCACAAGAGGAAGAAGGGGGCATCTAGGGATAATCAGGAGCGATAAGGTGGAGGGAGGAGGGGAAGGATGAAAGCAAAGGCTTTCTGTACATTGAATATTGTTCCCTAATTTTATGTAAATGGCATGCAAAATGATATGCAAAACACTATGTTTTATATCTTAGTCAAGGTTTTGGGCACATTTCCTGTATCAAAAGCAAACTCCTCAACTTAGCATTCAGGGTCCTTTATCAACTACCACCTCCACATTTTGCAAGGGAGGCACTCTATTAAAATCGTGCTACCTTGCTTACCGCTCTCCGCACATAACTTGCAAATTCCTTCTTTTGCCCATGCCTTCCCCCACCTGCTCTCATCACCTCCTTGACTCAGTTTGCCAATGTTCTTCCTTTGAGAAGTTTTCTCTTTTTAATTCTGCCCTAGGCTGAGGGATGTTTCTCTCCAAATATGTTGTAAACACATATAAACAGTCAGTCAATATAGTCCATGCTTACTATAGACAGTCACTGTGCTAAGCATTGAAGATACAAAGATAGGCAAAAGAAAAAAAAAACCACTCCCAGGAAAAAATAAACCCCAAACAAATCAAAACACAAAATAACATGGGCTTTGTCCTCAAGGCGGGGGGTCACAATCTAATTGGAGGAGAGAGGAAACATGCAAACAATTATGCTCATACCAGATATACAGATTGACACACCCCATCTAGGAACAATGGATCCTGCTTTATGGTTCCAGAACTGGGAGGGGGGGGGAGAGAGAGAGAGAGAGAGAGAGGGAGGGGGGGGGGGGGGGGAGAGAGAGAGAGAGAGACAGAGAGAGAGACAGAGAGAGAGAGAGAGAGAGCTGCAGAGAGTGTTGAAGGAGGGGAATGAAGCATGACCAAGGCTTTTCTGAAGGTCACCAGTGAGGAAGTCCCAGCCCCAGAAATTACCCCAGGACATGGTCTCTGGTATGGAAGGGGAGCAATTGAGAAGAGGTTATGGAGGAGGAGGCAGGAGACAAGGGATTAGTTAAAGTAACTAGGGATGTCTCACGTAGATGAAATTTGGGGGTGGGGCGTGATAGCTGTCTGCAAGTACTTGAAGGGCTGTCATAGAAGAGAATTCTGAATTTGTTCTTCTTGGTCCCAGGGGGCAGAAAGAGCGTTATAGCTGCAGAAACACCTCAGAGACCATCTAGTCCAATGTCGTCATTTTACAGATGACAGATGAGGAAACTGAGTTCGAAAATGGTGACAGGGCTTGCTCAAGGTGACAGTCACCAAGTGGCAGAGCCAGGATTAAAAACCATCTCCTCTGACACCAAACTTAGAGTTGCAATGCATCATGGAAGGAAGGAGAGGGTGTTGTAGAGGCAGAATTCTGTTTAATTTAAGGGGGAAAACCTTCCCACCCATTAGAGTTATGCCTTCGAATGTAATGGGCTTCCCTTTACTGAGATTTTTAAGAGGAGGTTGGGGATGTTGGCTTACATAAAGGTTGTTCTAATATCAATTCAATGCAGTCAGCAATTATTAAGCACCTCCTTATGCAAGTCACTTTGTACTAGGGATATGGTGATAAAATGAAAACAATCTGTTCCCTCGAATTTCTTCCCTTGTATTGGATATATGTTCTAAGGTCCTTCCAGATTCTTGTTACTTGACTTTCGTATCTGTATGACATGAGTCTAATTTCTTTGAGCCTCAGTTTCTTCACCTGTAAAACTGGGACACTAATACTTTCACAGACATGCTGTGAGGAAAGGTGCTTTGTCAACTTTAAAGTGCTTTCTAAATGTGTTATAATTAATTTTTTGCCTATTTCTAGAATGATCTTGAGATTAGCAAACTTGGTCATACATAAAAGAAACCAGAACAGCATGATGCCCCTGAACTGCTCCCTGCTTTCCTAAATCACAATTAATAAAATAAACAAAATCCCTATGGAGCCATACTGGGTGGAATACAATGGTTAATAAGCACTATATTTTCTCACACATTGACCACATTCTTTGGGCCAATTTTGCCTGTTCCAAATCAAGCATCTGACCATTTGTAGGGACACCCTGAAGAGATACTTCACCTGGGAATTTCATTTTTGAATATCATAAATTCACTAGAAAAATGGCTATTTTTTCTCTCTCGTTTTAAACTGCAATGGTACAGCTCTCTCTCTCTCTCTCTCTCTCTCTCTCTCTCTCTCTCTCTCTCTCTCTCTTTCTCTCTCTCTCTCTCTCCCTCCCTCCTTTCCCCCCCCATTTTTTTTGCTATTTCCTTAACATTCATACCCACCTTTTAATAAAAGGATTCTAGTGCATGTTCTCCCAATTTTTGAGATCATTTGTGAAGTACTAATTGTTCTTTAAAAGTTTGATAGAATTACCCTATGAATCTGTCAGAACCAGGATTTTTTTCTTTGTTGGTTCCTTTACAGCTAAATCAATTTCATTTTCTGACATTAAGTTATTTGAGGTCTTTATCTGTTCTGATAGTTTCAGTATTTTATTACTTTTAAGATATTCCTCTATTTCTTCAGTGTTTTCAGTTTTGTTGGCATATAAAAGTATGTAATATGTTCTGATTATTCTTTTTATTTCTTCTGGTTTTGTTGTGATTTCACCTTGCTCATTTGCTATTTTATTAATTTAATTTTCTGCTCTTTCCTTTTTAATTGAATTGCTAAAGGTTTTTCAATTTTGTTAGCCTTTTCAGAGAACCAGCTTTTCATTTTATTTATTGTTTCTATAGTTTTTTCTTTCTGATTTACCTATTTGTCCTCAAATTTTTAATATCTCTTCTTTTGTACTTATTATTAGCATTTTGTTGGCTTTTAAATTTTTTTTATTTTTAAGCAATTTGGGGCTAAGTGACTTGCCCAGGGTCACACAGCTAGTAAGTGTCAAGTATTTGGTCTGAGGCCGGATTTGAACTCAGGTCCTCCTGACTTCAGGGCCGGTGCTCTATCCACTGCACCACATAGCTGTCCCCTTTTAAGTTTTTTTAAATGCATGTTAAGTTCATCAGTCCTCTCTTTCTAATTTTATTAATATTTGTTTGTAGGAATATGATTTTCCCCTGCAGCTTTAGCTGAATTCCAGAAATTTTGGTAATGTTGGTCATGCTGTTTTCTCATTATCATTTTCTGATGCATTATTATTGTTTTAGACAATTATTGTTTTCATGATCTGTTCTTTGACCTATTCATTTAGGATTTCACTGTTAAATGTCTATAAAATGTACTATTGTTAAATGTCTGTGTCTTTTATTTGTGGTCCCTGAAACAATGACTGTTTTTATTGTATTATGGTCTGTAAATGATGAGAGGAGAAAAAAATCAACTCAGCTGATCGATACATTGAAAAAGTCTGCAAACGTGGAATGTGTAACATCTGTGGACCTCTCTCCTCTGTGAAGGCATGGGTCAAAGGTTTCTTCTCCTCCTGTCTCTTCATTTGAGTTCTGCTTGATCTTGATCATTTTGTAACCTTGACTTTTGATTTTTGGGTGTGTGGTTCTTTTTACTTACATTGTTGTAGTTACCGTGTATACTGTCTTCTTGGTCTGATTACTTCACTCTATATCAGGTCATATCAATCTCTCCATGCATTTCTGTATTCATCCTCTGTATTCATTTCTTATACCATGGTAATATTCCACTAAATTCATATACTACAATTTGGTTAGTCATTTCCTACTCAATGGCCATCTACTTTGTTTCCAAATCTTAGCTATCACAAAAAATGATGCCATAAATGCTTCGGAATTCATGGGGACTTTCTTCTTATTGATGTCTTCCTCAGGGTAGAATTCTAGTATGTAGCTCCTGGTTCAAAAGGCATGGACGTTTTAGTCACTTTATTTGCATAATTCCAAATTGTTATCCAAAATGGTTGTACCATTTCATAGCTCCACTAATACTTTATTAGTGTGCTTATCTTTCCAGAACCCTTCTAACATTGCCTTGCCATTTTGTTTTGTCATTTTTTGCCAATTTTCAGGGTATGAGGTAAAACTTCAGGGTTGTTTTGATTTGCATTCTCTTATTAGTGATTTGGAGCATTTTTTCATACTTTACAATTCTTTTGAGAACTGTTCATATCCTTTAACTATTTATTGATTGATTATTAGTCATTACATATTTACTAATTACTTATATATTTTAGATACCAAACTCTTATCAGAGAAATATGATACAAAGATTTTCCCTCCATTCAAATTAATGATTGGTGGTTTCTTTTAGTAACCAAAGACAAAACCATGGAGAGGCTGAAAGTCTTAATACACTTTTGAAAAAGGAGTAGCCCCTGACAAGTGAAAATCAACACTGATTGGTGACTTTTAATGAGGAGTGGGCTTGATGTCTTTAGCTCCTCCTGATGAGAATGTGGCTTGAGCATGAGATTCTGCACTTCCAGCAATCGGGACAGAGGAATCCATCTCCACACAGGTTGGTTTTCTCCTTCATAAACTGAGTCACCCTAAACTCCAATGGAGGAGTGCAAGGATATGGGTTTACTTCCTAAGGGCAAGAATTCACCTAGAGTAGATTAGTTTACATAATTATATGTAATATCATGTTATATATAATATATAATTATATTGTATTAGTTTATACTTTAAACAGTAGTAAGGTCTCCTGGTTGGATGGGGTCCTGCCTAAGTTTGAGGAGCATGCTCCCTGAGCATTAGGACAATCTATCAACCATGTCTTTCAGAGACTGGCTGACTAACCTACCGGGGCTGTTCCCAGAATGAAGAAATAAAGAGAAAAAGCCTTAATCCTAATTTAATAATGGGTTGTTTATATAGTAATGAAATAATAACTTCTCTCTTCCCTTGATGTTGTTTTTCCAAATGAATTTTGTTATTGTTTCATCAAGATCTGTAAAGTATTCCCTTGATAATTGATCAGTGTAGCATTAAAAGTGTAAATTAATTTTGGAAGTATTGTCATGTTTATTATATTGGCATGGCCTAGCCGTGAGCACTGAGTATTCCTCTAGCTATTTTGATGGTTCATTTCATTAAATAGCACTTTGTGGTTTTATCTATATGTCTTTTGTATGCTTTGGAAGGTCTACCTCCGAATATTTTATGCATTTTGTTTTTATTTGGAATGAGATTTCCACTTCCATTATTGCCTCTTATATTTTGTTATTATTATATTAAAATTCTATTGATTTTTGAAGATTTATTTTAGAGCCTGCAACTTTAATGAAGTTATTAATTATCTCAATTACTATTTTTGCTGATTCCTTAGAATTTTCTAGGTAAACTATCATATCATCAGCAAACAGGGATAGTTTATCTTTTCTTTACCTATCTTTATTCTTTTAATTTTTTTTTTGCCATACTGTTGCTAACATTTCCAGAATTATATCAAATAATAGAAGACAGCATCCTTGCTTCATTCCCACATTTATTAGAAAAACTTCTAATGTATCTCCATTGCATATGATGCTTGCTTTTTGCTTAGATGCTTTTTATGATATCGTAAAAGACCTTTTTATGCCTTTACTTTGTAGGATTTTAAGTTTAAAGGTTGTTGTACTTTGTCAAAGGCATTTTTCTGCAGCTATTGAGGTGATCATGTCATTTTGGATGTTTTGGTTTTTAATGTGATTGATTATGTTGATTGTTTTCCTAATGTTGGACCATCTTTGCATTCCTGCTATAAATCCCACTTAGTCATAATAAATGATTTCTTGGAAAAATCATAGTAATCTGATCAATAGGATTTTGTTTAAAATTTTTGAGTCATGTTAATTAATATGGACCTATAGTTTTCTTTGTGTGTTTTTGCTTTCCCTGCTTTAGGTATTAAGAATATATTTGTCTCATAAAAGGATTTTGGCAAGATGCTTTGTTTCTTAGTTTTTGAGACTAATTGATGCAGTATGGATACTAACTGTTTTTGAAAAGTTAATAAAATTCCCCTATGAATCCATTAGGACCAGGAATTTTTTCTTTGGTAGTTCCTTTACAGCTAGATCTATTTCCTTTTCTGACATTGGGTTATTTGAAAATCTCTGTCATTCTGACAATTTGAGTATTTTACATTTTTTAAGACATTCTTCTATTTCTTTGGTGTTCTCAGTTTTTAATCAACCAATCAATCAATCAATATTTATTAAGCACCTGCTCTGTGCCAGGCACTGTGCTAAGTGCCAAGGATACAAAAGCAGGCAAAAAAAATTCTTGCTTTCAAGAAGCTTACAATGTAAAGGAAGAGACATGCAAATAAATATAGAGAAAACAGGCTATGTACAGGATTAATAGGAAATAATTAACAGAGTGAAGGCACTAGAATTAAGAGAGGGTAAGGGAAGGCTGTTTGTAGACGGCAGGATTTTGGTTGGGATTTAAAGGAAGACAGGGAGGTCAGTAGTCAGCAGAGAGCTTTGTTAGTATGTAACTGAGCATAATATGTTCTAATTTTTCTTTTTATTTCTTCTGGTTTTGCTATAATTTTACCTCACTCATTCACTATTTTGTTGATTTGATTTTCTGTTTTATTCTTTTTAATCAGATTGACTAAAAGTTTATCCATTTTTATTAGTTTTTTCAAAGAACCAGCTTTTATTCTTATTTATAATTTCAATGTTTTTAAATTTCCAATTTATTTATTTCCCTTTGAATTTTTAATATCACCTATTTGGTGCTTATTTGGGTTTGTTTATTTTTTTGGCCTTATAGTTTTTAAAATGCATATTCACTTCATGAATCCACTCTTTTTCTATTTTGATAATTTATATTTATAAGGATATGATTTTCTGCCTGAGGACTGTGTTAGCCACATCCTAGCAATTTTGGTATGTTGTTTCCCCATTATCATTTTTTTCTTATTATAGTTATTTAATTATTTCTTTGACCCAGTCAGCATTATGTATTTCATCATTAAGTCTCCATTTGGGTCTGTATCTTTTTTTTGTGATTCTTGAACCAATTTCTATTTTTATTGCACTATAGTCCATTAAAATATATTAACTATTTCTGCATTTGCATTTGTTTTTTTACAATAGCTCTGTATCCTAGTACATGGTCAGTTTTTGTAAAGGTAACACGTGGTGCTGAGAAATATGTATATTTTTTTGTTGTCCCATTTAGAAGATAGCATAAATCTTTTAACTTTAGTTTATCCAGCAATTGGTTCAGTTCTATATTTTCCCTTTTGTTTATTTTTCTTTTGTAATTATCCAAAACAGATTGGTATTGAAGTCTGCTATCACTATTGTGTTGTTGTCTATGTCTTCTTATAGCTCAAATAATTTTTCCATTATGAATTTGGATGCTAAGGGATTTGGAATGCATAAATTTGTTGCTGATATTGGTTGTTGTCGATGGTTCCTTTCAGCATAATGTAATTTCCTTGTTTAACACTTTTTAAAATGTTTGTGTTTGCTTTGTCAGATAGCATGATTACAACTCCTGCTTTTTTGGATTCATTCCATGCATGGTAATTTTTTTCATGGCCCTCACTTTTATTTTGTGTATGTCTTTGTTTCTCAAAATGTGCTTCTTGTAAGCAACAAATTGTAGAGTTTTCTTTTCTTATGCAATCTGTCACTCTTTTTTGTTTTATTGGATTGTTTGATCCATTCACATTTAAAGCTATGACTTAGATTTATATTTTCCTTCATCTATCTTTAATACCAGGTTATTTTTGAGTTATGATTTTTTCCTTCTGCTGTAAACATAGTATTATGTTCTTTTAATTACTTTACTTTTATGTTTTTTAAGGTATTCCTACTAGTTTTCTTACCATCACCCCTGATCCATTCTCTCATTTGTTATCCCTTTCCCTTTGAGGTTTTGCTTATTAGTTCTTTTTCTCTCTCTTGTTTTTATCTAGTTATATGATTCTTCCCTCTTTTTTTCTCTCCATCAAGTAGATTCCTTTTTCCTTTTCTCCCTTTCTACTAGTCATGCTCCATAGTTTTACAAATTTCTTGTGTGTGTGTGTGTGTGTGTGTGTGTGTACCCCTTTCCAAAAAGGATTTCTCTAACTCTCTTCATTATCTGTCTTCTCTTTTTGTCTTCTCTGATTCATGACCACTATAATTACCTGGTCTTTCTCTTTTCCCTGTATTCTTCATCTTGGAAGCAATCTAAGCTTCCAAGGTATCTCTTCTAGGCTCTCCCCTCTAGGGGATTTCTGTCACTGCCTTGTAAAGTTTGCTTCGTGCATTCCCCCTTTCCATTGTGCTTCACTCTCAGGACAATGACAATTATTGTAGGTGTCAGAGAGGACACTACCCCATGTTAGAGCCCTTTCTTCACCATTTTTCTGATTTGGCACTCCATTGCTGTTCTAAATCCTTTCCTGGTTACCTTCTCTTCCCCCATTTGCCTCAAAATTGCCTCCCTGGGTCCATGCTCTCCCACTCCCCCAGGGATTGGAAGGTTGTCCCCAGGATTCCCAACTCCCTCCCTCCCAATGTAGGATGAGTAGACATTTCAAACATCAAATCCCCTAGGTCACACCTAGTGTTTGACCTTCAGCTCCCTTCCCACACTAGCTCTTTTCACCAGCAAAAGCATTCATCAGTGGAACCCCCTCCCACCACTGAAGTAAGTCCCCTTTCCTTTCCCCATCCTTTTTCCTCTTTCCCCCCTCCTATTCACCCACTTTCTTTAGGCTTTTTTTCTTTCTGAGACTACAGAGGTCACCTTCCCTTCCTTGCTAGTCTTTGATTTGACTTTGACACATCACACATTCCTCTATCTCCCTGATCTCCTCCTTTTCATTTACTCTTCCATGTTTTAATGTAGTCCCACAAAACAACAACATTGATTCATCTGTAGGCAGGATGTTGCCCGTTCCATTTGTAATGCTTATTGTCTCTCTCTTCACTGTTACTTTGGCCAGATTTTCATCTTCACCTCTATCTCCTTGTGTACATTTAGGAATAAGTTTCTTTCTGATTTCTCTGCTGTCACTCTATTGCTGTTGCTGTTCTTGCCTGCTGCATTTATTCATTCCTCCTGAATTTCTGTTGTTTATGGTATAGCAAATAATCTCATCAGAGATCTTTTTTAATTTATGGGTAAGCTCAGATTTGTAGAGAAGGATCATCCTAGACTGTATCCTGAGCTCCGTTACCCTTCAGAACACATTATTTCATTCCCTCCTGTGTATTTTCTGATGGATGCAGAATATTCTATCATTATTCAAATTTCCTTTCCTTTGCATTCCCTTTGTATTTAAAGGTCTTTCTCCTGATCACTTGATAAACTTGTTTCTTAATTGCATTGTTATATTTAACCACTATGTGTCTTGAAGTTTGTGTCCTTGGGTTTTCTTCTGGAGGTGATACGTGAATTCTTTCAGCAATTATTTCATTTTCTTTGTTCAGAACTTCTGGGCAGTTCTATTTTATTTCTTTCATTATGGCATTAAGGATTTTTGTCTTGTCATGTTCTTCTGGGAGACTTATTTATCTTTTGCTTTGCAGTATTTATCTATAGCTGCCTGAACTCATTTACTAGATTGGGAGGCCATATTTTCTTCTATTGTTACTATTTTCCTTATTGATTTCTCTTCTTATGTTGAAGGTTTTTGAACTTTTTTCTTCCTGAAATATTTGGAAATTTTAGTCTTTCTTACTCCTTATGCATTCTGTCACTTATTACTCACTTTCTGATCCCTTCCCCTGTAGTAATGGTTTCCTTGGCAGCTGGATCTCAAAGCATCTTTGATTGGACATGACTGATAACAGTTCACTACCTATGTCTCTGCCCCAAGTGACTATTGGGTGGTCAGAATGGGCCCTAGATGGCTGCTATGATATTTCCCTCAGAATTAAAGGAGTGCCGTACAGCTCCCCCTATCCCTACAGTGTACTATCCTGATGTCCTGTCCTGCTGCCTCTGTTCCTTAGGTTTCTGGCTCAGCACCAGTGATTTGGAGCTTTGTAGATTGTGTTTCAGGGGTGTTCACCCCAGCACTGGCTCTGCTGGTTTTATGGTGTTGTTGACCCCCAGATCTGCTACTACTACAGAATTGCCCATCCCAGCACTGGCAGTTCAAAGTTTTGCAACATTGGTGCATTAGTTCTATAAGATTGTGGTCCCAGCAGGCTTTTACTCCTGAGGGGCTATGGCTGCCTGTCTGGCTGTCTTGGCCAGGGCAAATTTCTGCAGCCTGTAGCCAGGGTCTCCATGACACTAGAAAGAAGGAAAGCAAACCAGGGTGTGGGGGTTCATTTTGCTGTCAACCTTTATCTTGTCCATGGTCTGAGTCTGCTAGTGTAGCCTCACTGCTGGTTGTGCAGGATATAGGGAAGGAGTGCCAAATGATCAGAGTCAGTGAATCTCAGTTCATGGAGTATTTTTTTTTGTTCTTGATAATTTATTTATTTATTTTTAGTTTTCAACATTCACTTCCGTAAGATTTTGAGTTTTAAATTTTCTTCCCCTCCCATTCCTCTCCCCCCTCCAAGATGGCGTGCAATCTGATATAGGCTCTACTTATACATTCATATTAAGCATATTTTCACATTAGTCATGATGTAAAGAAGAATTAGGACTAATGGGAGGAACCACAAGAAAGAAGAAATAAGACAAAACAACAAAATAAAAGGAGAGCAAACAGTATGCTTCAATCTGCATTCAGATTCCACAGTTCTTTCTTTGGATGTGGATAGCATTTTCCATCATGAGTCTTTTGGAGTTGTCTTAGATCCTTGCATTGCTAAGAAGAGGTAAGTCTATCAAAGTTAGTCATCGCACAATGTTGCTCTTACTATGTACAATGTTTTCCTGGTTCTGCTCACTTCACTCAGCATCAGTTCATATAATTCTTTCCAGGTTTTGTTAAGTCTACCTGCTCATCATTTTGTATAGCACAGTAGTATTCCATTACATTCATATACCACAACTTGTTCAGACATTCCCCAGTTAATGGGCATCACCTCAATTTCCAGTTCTTTGCCACCACAAAAAGAGCTGCTATGAATATTTGTGTACATGTGGGTGCTTTTCCCATTTTTATGACCTCTTTGGGAAGTGGTATTGCTGGGTCAAAGGGCATGCATAATTTTATAGCCCTTTGGGCATAGTTCCAAACTGCTCTCCAGAATGATTGGATCAATTCACAACTCCACCAACAATGCATTAGTGTTCCAATTTTCCTACATCCCCTCCAACATTTATCGTTGTCCTGTTTCATCATGTTAGCCAATCTAATAGGTGTGATATGGTACCTCAGAGTCATTTTTATTTGCATTTCTCTAATCAATAGTGATTTAGAACATTTTTTTTATATGACTATACATAGCTTTAGTTTCTTCATCTAAAAACTGCCTGTTAATATCCTTTGCCCATTTGTCAATTGGGGAATGACTTGTGCTCTTATAAATTTGACTCAGTTCCCTATATATTTTTAAAATGAGGCCTTTATCAGAGACATTGGTTGTAAATATATTTTTTTCTTAAACTTCTTTTGAATTCTAGTATTCTAGACCATGGAGACAGCTAAAATTGCTTTATCTTTGGTGCACAATTTCTATTGCAAAAAGGTTTGTGAGGTTTTAGGGATCAGAGAAGTCTCATCTTCTGTCTTGTTGCTCATGTGACTCAGAAGTCAATCCCTCTTTATTATTAAACATCCATCTTATCTCCATTTATAATTAAGCTCAGATTTGCAGGATAAGTCATTCTGGATGTATTCTGAGCTCCATTGCTCTTCAGAACAAAATATTCCATTCCCTCCTGCATTTTCTGGTGGGTGCAGAATAGTTTTGTGGTTTTTAAAATACCCTTTCCTTTGTACTTGAAAGTCTTTCTCTTGAGCACTTGAATAATTGTTTCTGAATTGAATTGTTAAATTTAATCACTCTCTGACTTGGAGTTTGCAGCGTTGGATTTTTTTTTTTCTGGAAGTGATTTGTGAATTCTTTCCATTGGTATTTCATTGTCTGCATTCAGAAGTTCTGGGTAGTTGTCTTGATTTTTCTTATATTATAATGTTCAAATTTTTCATCTTGTCATGTTTTTTCTGAGATATTTATGATCCATAGGTTGTCTCTACATACCATGTCTCCAAGATCAGTACATTTTGCTTGCACGGTGAGCATATTTTCTTCTAATATTTTGTTTTTTGCTTCTCTTCTTCTAGATTGTCCTTCACTTCAGTATATTTTGAATTCTAAATTTATCGTTTTCTCTTTTGTTTCTTTGGTGATACTTGCCATTGCAGATTCCAACTTTTCTACTCTCCCCATTATTTCTGCTGTGCAGGCCATAAATTCTGCTCTCATAATTTTCATTTTTCTTTTAAACCACTCAAAAGAAGCATGTTGGGGGACCACATTCAATTCAGATTCCACAGGGTCCTATGTCTCGTCAAGCATCGAACCATTTTCTTTTGCTTTGCAGTATTTCTTTATTCACAGATACCTGAACTCATTTACAAGATGTGGATATCATATTTCCTTCCTATTATTACTGTTTTTCTTGTTGCTTTTTTGTCCAAGGTTTTGGAGTTTTCTTCTTCCTGAAGTATTTGTCAATTTCAATCTTTTCCTTTCTTTTATTTTTCACTATTGCTTACTTTCTGACTCCCTCCATCCATTCTGATGGTGGTTTCCCTGGGGGCTAGATTTCAAAATGTCTCTGTTTCCTTCCAATCTATGCAATTTATGGCTTACCAACTTAGGTCTCTGTGCCAGGTGACTTTTGGGGCAGACATAATTGGCCCCAGCTGGATGCTCGGCTCTCTCCCTCAGGCTTAGTGGAATGCCCACACAGTTTCCACATACCCAGTGCTCAGTCCCAGTGCCCTTCTCCGCTCCCTCTATTCCTAACTACTCTGGCCTAGCATTGGCAGTTCAGAGAGCATCAATGCTGGTGCTGTGAGTTTGATATCAGTATTTTGTGTCTTTGAGGCTTTGGGAGGAGGAAAGGGTGAGGTGTGGGTATGAGCTCCATTTCAAGCCCAGACACATGTCCTGCCCCTGTTCCTCTGCTCTCCTGCAGAGATCTTTTGTAGCACAACACACTTTCATTGCATCCCTGGCTATCTGTTGCAGCCTGAGCCCAGATCACCACAACACTGGAAGGATGGAAGAGGGACTGAGATGTAGGGCTGGGATTTGTTGCAAGTCTATATGTTGGGTCCTTTGACCAGCTAGTGTGGCCTCACTTCCAGATCTACAGAGGAGAAGGACTTCTGACTGAACTCAAGATAGGTATCAAATCATATTTCTTTAACCTTATTTTGAATTCCAGGTATCCTAAACCATGGATGCAGCTGAAACTGCTTTATCTTTGGTGCATATTTTCTGTTTCTGGAGAAATTTGAGAGGCTGTGGGGATCAGAGAAAATGCCTAATCACCCATCTTGTTGTCACATGACCCAGAAGTCCAGACCTATTCTTTTTTGAGATGGTTTTTACAGACTTTTGCTTGTGTTGATTCATTGAATGTCTAAATACTGATGTTTTCTGTAACGCTGAATCTTGTATAGGTTTCAATACTGAAGCTCATGTAAGAAGTATGGAGTTTGCAGGTGCCTTGAACTTACTAGGCTAGCTCGTTAATGTTCTTTCTTTTTTCTTATTTTACTTTTAAGTAGACCTAGAATGATTACCTTATTGGTGATGAATTCAGGCAGCCTGTTTGAGACTCATTTGGATTGTAGGTCCATAGGATAAGGATGGCAGATTGGCCTGGAAACCCCAGAATATGCTTAACTCCCTTTTCTCAGGAGCCTCACTCTTGTTCAGAGTATTTTATCTTGTTTTCTAATGAGTTCTCTAATGATGTCTACTTTTCTTGTTACTGGGTGACTTGGAATTCCAGATAGAGTGCCATGATGTCTGCAGGGATCCACTGGGGAAAAGTTCAGATGCCCTTTGGAATGAGGGACACAGAAGAAATTTCCCAGGAATTTGAAGGGGACTGTCTAAGACACAGACCTTTGGCAAAACTTTGGCCTACCTTGGACTGTATGAAACATCTTAAAAAGACATTTGATGAAGTCAAATGATGCTAAACAAGAGATCACACTTCTGGGTCCTGTATAAAAGTATCAAGTTAGCTAGAGTTGGGGATTCCATACATTAGGGTGATTATGGAGCTCTAGCTAAACTCTCTGAGAAGGAATGACTTGCGGGGGAGAGGTCCCAGCTTCGCCCTTAGCTAGGTCTTCTTTCTCCCCCTCTTCTCCTTCACCAGAGGAGAACCTTCAAACTTTGAAAGGTATGGAAGATGTTGGGCTTCTTATCTTCCCATCTGTGGCCTAAATTGTGTCCTTGTATCTGATGGCAGTAGTTTCTGCATTATCAGGAGCAAAGGACAGACTGGACTCATGGGAAATCTTTGAGTACCCCATGAACAGGAGAAAATGACTTCTAGCAGCCAAGAGTTCCTCTTGGCCACATGACAAAAGTCCATTTTTAGCCCACTCTCCTACAAGTATATGAAGAGTGAAGGGGAGAGTGAAGGGTGGCTTTCTAGTAAACCCAAGGTTCCTATGGATTGCTTTTGTGTGTGATGTTTTGTACCAAATATTCTTATCATACCTTCTTAATAAAGACTCTTTAAAAAAAAAGATCTATGCAATATTGGCCAACTAAATGATTCTGCTTGAGAGTCAGACACACTGGTGGGGACTTGAGCTGATAGAATTAGAAGATTTACACCCAGGTTCCTCAGGTATCCCTAGAATGGGGGAGGAAATAAAACTCTAGGGACCCAATTCATCAGTGGGAGTTTAGAGCTTTAATTAGGCTACATATGATGAACAGTCTATGAGAGAATGTAATTGGTGACATTCTTGGTTGTAATATTATCAATCTCCATTTAAATTTTGTAATATTATTGAAAAGCAATGAGAGGTAGTGGATAGGAAATCAGTCTTACAGTTAGGAGAGCCTGGCTTCAAGTCCCGTCCTGGACATACACTGGTTACTTGATCCAAGCCACTTAATCTTTCTGTGTCCTGGGCAAATCTCCTATACAGACTGCAGGCAACTTTTCCTTCTATGCCAGTGGAGAACTTCCACACTGGCAGTGCTCTACGCTGATGCAATCCCAGATCTGAAGCCCTTCAAATGCTGTTATTTCTGTAGTTGTTTTCTTGGTCTGGATCTCTGATCTTGGAGCCATCAGGAATGTTCAGGGAAGAGACTTCCTGCTCTACAATGTACAATCTTAGAGCATGGCCTGAAAGTGCTATGAAATTAAAGACCATCCCCAGGGTCACTTGGTTGGTCTGAGTCATAAAGATTCAAGCTAGAGAGATGTCTCTCCCTCTGGACACTGTGCTGTGCTCGGAACATCATTACTAAGGGTCATGATGAGATCGCTCACAACAGTAGTGATGCTATTAGTTGCAATGGTTTATACCTGACCTCGCACTGGCCCAGTAGACACATAAACTCTCCCCCTCCTCCTGTTTTGGGTCTGTGAACATGAACTTTCCAGGCTCACCTAAGACAGGTACAGTGGGTGGCACCCAAGTCTTCTCCAAAGTGTGCAACCAACTAGTTAGAGGTAAAACTAGCACATGTTAAATTATTTCAGAGCAATTATAAGGCAACAATTAGAAGTGCAATATAATAAGAAAGGAAACAGGTTCTTTGAGAGCTGGGGGACGCAGAACAAAGGACTGAGCTTATCTGGGTGGAGGTAATTAGCAGAACTGGATGAGGTCTGGTTACCATCATAATAACCCTCCAGAGCAGAGCCATAGAAGGCAATTTTTAGGGCACTTAAGAATTAGGGGACCCCTCATTCTCCTGCCAGAATAATGAGTCTCTATGTATGTGAGAAATCATTAATCAAATGGAATGCCATGCAGAGTATAATCTAAATTCTAAAATGATGGATCATTCAATGAGAATGCCAGGTTTTTGGAGCCTTGGGACCCTTTCTTTCTAGGAGACCTCATTATTCCCCTCAGTCTTCTCTTATCTAGACTGAATAGTGCTAATTATCTCTCCCTCCCTCTTCCTTCCTCCTTCCATCCTCCATTCCCTTTTCCTCTCTCCCTCTATCCCTCCTATCACTTCCATCCTTCCTTCTTTTCTTCCCTCTCTCCTTCTTTCCTTCCTTTCTCCCTCCTTTCCTACTCCCCTCCCTTCTTTCTTTCCTCCCTCCCTCCCTCTTTTTTCTTTGTTTTCTTCCTTCCTTCCTTTCCTTCCTTCATTTTTCCACTCTTTTTCCTTCCCCTTCTTTGCTAAGTCTCTTCCTGTATCTCTTGTGACCCCTTCCCACCTTCTTCTTATCCTTCTGTGCTAGCACAGCCAGGCTCAGGACACCAGCAACCCTAGTAAGACGCTCTGCCCTAGACTGAAATGGAATAAGGAAAAGGAGGAGGAAGAACATCCCTCAGCCTAAGAAAGCCTTCCCCGACCCCCAGCCAGGCAAAAGTGACACTTCCTGGGAAATCAAAGGGGCACAACGGTGCTAGATATTTAATGGACCATTTGACCACCTGTGCTGCTAAGGAAACACATCAGCCCCCACGCTCAAATGTGTGAGGTGGAGGGAGCTATAAATAAGATAACAAAGGATGAGACAACTGTGAACACATAATTCCTTTGATTTTTATTTGACAGAATTTCTAGGAAGGTTTCCCAGGCAGTAATTTGCAACATTTTTTTTTTTTTTGTAGTGAAGTCCAATTCTGTATAGCTCTCAGCAGAACAGTAACAGGGTCTGGAAGAGTTGCCACAAAGGCTTCTACATGTGTCATGAAGAGTTTGAGTGGCTCCCAGAGAGGAGAAGAACTAAGCCTCTTCCTGCCCACCCCCCACCAGGGGCTTCTGCTTTAAGAGGTGTTGGGCCAATTACCCCATTATGAGGCCACAGGCACGAGTCCATTAAATGTCCAAGGGGGTCTTTGTGTGTGACAGCGGCTTCCATGAGTCACTTCCTGTTACTGTCTCAGGAAAATTCCTGTTATTTTTCATTGAAAGATTGGACATTTTTATTAGTGACTTTGGGGAGCTTAAGAGAATAGCAAGCCGCTTTTCTTTTGTATTTACAAAGCTGTTAATTGCCTTCTTTAGAAAATTAAATTCCATTATGTGCTCAACTGGAACCCAGGCACTTCTCTATTTGCTCCAAGGGAATGACTATTTCTTAAGGTTATTTTGCAGCAACCAGACTCCAGTGGCAGGAACACAAGCTGGTTGCTTTTGATTTCCAGCTTCAGAGAGACCACATTTATTTAGAGAATAGTTATCTTAGCCTAATGGTCCCACTTTGCAGCTAACAATGTGATTCATCTTCTTTCTCCCTCTTCTGAGATCTGACCCCCTACTTAAAAGCCTTCCATAGCTCCCTAGTATCTTGAGGAGAAAATACAAGACCCTCCCCTATCCAGCGTCCACCTCTCCGCCTTGGCATTCCTCCCTTCTGTGCACTGCCTTTCCATCTCCAGATTCCACACCTTTACCTTTGTTACCCCATCTTAGTGAATCTCCCAAGTACTGCCCATGGACCACCCCCTACAGTAGGCTTTTATGATTTCCCCAGTCGTTAATACACTGTACTTCTTGAAATTATTTGCTCTTCCCCATTCCCAAAGTAGAATAGAAACTCTCTGAGGTCAGGGATCATTCCATTTTTGTCTTTCTATTATCTATGCCATGCACGTAGTAGCCACTTAATAATAAACGTTGGTTGAGTTCAACTGAATTCTCACCCCTGCTTCCATCAAGATTGGGAGCTTTTCTTCCTTGCCTAGATAAAGGTGATATGTTACAACATCAAATAGGTGGGACAGAGGATAAACCATAGACCTGGAGTCAGGAAGCTCTGAGTTCGAATATGGCCTCAGAGGCTTAGTAGCTGGGTGACCCTGAGCAAGTCACTTAAGCCTCTGTTTGTCTCAGTTTCCTTATTTGTAAAATAGGGATAATAATACCTGCACATTCTATCTCATAAAGTTGGCGCAATGAAAGCAAATTGCAAATCTAAAACCCATGTTTTGTCATTTGTAATCTCTTGTCCTCCACCAAAGTTTATGAACAGAAGTATTATGCTGGGATTGCTGGAGAGATAGTTGGGAGCCATGCCGTAGAAGGCCTTAAATGTTGAGCTAAGGGGCTTGCACTGTACCCTCCAGGCTGTGGTTTGGAGCCTGCTGACCAAGAATGGCTTTGACATTTTTAAATAAAATGTTTGCTGACCCCCTGCCTAGGCAATGGGAAATTACTGAAGATTTCTGAGGAGAGGAGGGGTGCCAATCAATCAATCAAAAAACATCTTCTACCAAATGTTATGAGCACTCACTCTGCCAGGCTCTGGGGCCACAAGGGCATAAACTAAATACTCCCTGACCTCAAGGAGCTCACATGTTCAGACCTGCACCTGAGGAAGAATATTGTGGCAGCCCAGTGTGTGACTAATTGGAGGAGAGAGAGAGTGAAAGTAGGGAGACTTTTGAAGAGGTCATTGTGATGGCCAGCCAAGATGTACCTGGGGTCTGAACTAGGGCTGGATGAGTGGAGAGAAGGGGATGGGGATCCGAGATGTCATGGGGATGGCATTGATGGGATTGGCAGCATCACCACTGATTGGCTAGAGAGGACCAGGAAAGGAGAGGAGTCAAGGGTGACTCAAAGAATGATGGTGTCCTGGACAGAAAGAGGGGAGTTGGGAGGAGGGGAAGGTTCAGGGAGGAAGGGAGCAAAGCCATTAGTGTTGCCTTGGGCTTTTGTGGCCAAAGAAGGGCCATTTTCCTATGACACCAGAGAGAAGCATTGGTGGAATTAGCTTCAACATCCTGCTGCAGACCACCTCAAACATATCCTTCTATTTGTGGAAACAGAGAATGTCTCAATTTTCACACTTTCCCGTATGTAGTTGCCATTACAAAGGAGCAGAAGTGCTCGAGGCCACTCCGCATATAAAAGCATCTACATTGGAGGACACTGAGAACTCTGGGGGCCTCCTGGCTTCCTCCAAGTCCCAGATAAAATCCTCCCTTCCAATCCAGCCTCAGACACATGACGCTTAATAGCCATGTGACCCTGGGCAAGTCACTTAACCCTGATTGCCTTACCAAAAAGAAAAAAAAATTTGCTTAGGGGCAGCTAGGTGGAGCAGTGGAGAGAACACCGGCCCTGGATTCAGGAGGACCTGAGTTCAAATCCAGCCTCAGACACATAACACTTACTAGCTGTGTGACCCTGGGCAAGTCACTTAACCCCATTGCCTAGCCAAAATAAAATAAAATAAAATAAAATTCTCCCTTCTCCAGGAAGCCTTTCTGGTGCCCTCTTAATTCCAGCACCCACCCTCCCTGTATCAATTGATCCTGACTATGGCTTGTTTGTACAGAGTGGTTTGCGTGTCATCTCTCCCATCGGATGGTGAGCATCTTGGGGATCCTTTACCTTTCTCTGTGTGCCCAGCATTTAGCACAGTGCCTGGCACATAGTAGGTGCTTAATAAATGCTTATGGACTGACTCTTTTCTGGGTCATCCTTCACAACTCAATATTAATTTTCCTAAAATGCTGCCACAAACTATGTGTTCTAGAGAAGCTATTTCACTTTAGAGTGAGGGATTTGGCTAAGTAATCCCTGAAGTTCCCTCTTCCCTGTTCCCCATTCCAGAACACTGTGCTTCTGGGAATTCTGTGTTGCTTTGATCAAAAAGGTTCAGCAGCTTCCTATTGGTTATAAGAGAAAGCCTGAGCCTATCTACCTGCCCTCCCCCCCACACCTGCCTCTCTCCCCCTTTCTTCTGTTACTCATCTGAGTCGATTCTGATCGCTGGTCAAATACGTCCTTTTTTTCTCAGTCTCTAATTTTCTTTGGTTCCAGGACACTCTTCTGGTTCCCCTCCTCCCTTCCAACTTTCTCCTTCTCTGTCTCAGCTGATAATTCTTTTTCCATCTGCTACTGTCTTACTCAGGCTCACATTGTGTTTCTACCCTCCCACGTTTCTCACTCTGCATTCTCCCTCTTGGTTTATTAATTCCATCTCTGGAGTAATAACCCACAATCAATAAGCATGTATTAAGTGCCTACTGTGTGTAGGCACTGTGCTAGGTGCTGAGGACACGAATTCAAAATTAGACCAGGCCTTGCCCTCACAGAGGTTGCACTCTATGGCAAGGATACTTTAGCTCTGTCCTGAGGACTGGCAAAGCCAACTCTTTGGACCCCATTATTTCCCTACCTGAAAGGAAAGATGGAAAAGAAATATGAAGCAGGAAGAGAGACCTCAGAAAGTACCAAAGTAAGGATATATAAAACCACAGAATCTTAGGATCTCAGAGTGGGCTATCCGGGTCACCCTGCACCTGAACAGAGCCCCTCATCCTAAGGTCACTTGGGTCACATTGTCCTCTTGTGGCTATTCTATTCTATTTGCAGCAGATCAGAGCGGGTCCCACCCTGTGACACATTTGACCAGAAGCTCCCCATTCATCTCCCTCCCCATGGGTGCCATGCCTCTTTCTACACTGTGATTATCCTTCATGGCTTTGCCCATGGCTTCCCAAAGATGTAATCACAGAGAACTCAACGATGCTCTCCTATTACTGAGACATAGGAAGGATGGTGAAGACTATTAGCATGAATAATTAAAGCTAAGTTACACTTATCAAAATAAATGAATCATAGACTCTGAAATGGGAGCTGGAATAAGTGCCAGGAGCTCAGCTGTTACCTCTCAACGTTTGCCACCAAAGGTTTGCTGCTACCACTTTGGTTAGGGGGACTGAGGTCCAGAGATGTCATTTCTCTGGCAAGGGAAGGGCAAGTTTGATGGGTCATTTCAGGGGTTCCTTCCAAAATTCTAGAATACCATGACTCAATGATTATGAGATTCACATAATCCTCTTCCTCAAAAACTTTCACTGGGTCCCCATTGCCTAAAAAGATCAATTCCAGATTCTTCTATTTGGCATTCAAAGCCCTCCACATTTGCTACTCTGATCTCATCTACCATTGTTTACTCTCTTAAACTAATCCTCAGCTCCAACCAAATATGACCACTTTGGAACATCATTTTTTTTGGTTCTCTCCCTCTCCCTCCCTTTTCCCCTTCCCACTTCCTTCCTTTCCCTTCCTTTCCTTTCCCTCCCTCCCTCTCCCTCTTGCCCACCTTTCTCCATCCCTCTGTCTCTCTCTGTCTCTGTCTCTCATAACCTCTTCACAGAGGATCACCATATCCAGCCCTTATGTCTCTACTTAACTCCAATCAGACATCAACTGCCTGCTATCTCTCTAGGCAGCTTGAATCCCAGAAGTCCAAAGGCCACTGTCTGCCAATCTGAGAACTTAGCCTCACCTCCACCCTTTTCTGCCTCTTTGTTCTGGGAACAGTAATCTTGACTATCAATGACCCTAAGACTGCACTCACCATCCCTGAATCTTCCCAAACCAGACCTCCCTGTCCTCATTGCCAGGCCCCTACACGTCACTTCCCTTTATAAGGAAGTAAGACCCCTGAGGGCATGGCCTATCACACTTTGGCCTTAATGCTTATTGTTTCTCTCTAAGATTCTCTCCCAATTCATCCTGTCTATGTCTCCTTTGTACACAGTTCTTTGCATGCTTTCTCCCTCATTAGACTGAGAGCTCCTTTGAGAGCAGGGAGTTATTTTTGTTTTTGTTTTTGTTTTTTTGTTCTCATTTTTCATTGTATTCTCAACACTTAGCAGAGAGCCTAGCACACAGTAGGTGCTGAATAAATGCTTCTTAACTTGTCTTTGTAGGCCCTGTATTTAGCAATGCCTGATGCATGGAAGGTGCTCAATAAGGGCCTTTCATCCATCCATTCATTCAGACAGACAAAACTTCCTCTCCCCTCCATCTCCCCAAACTTCACCTTCCTCCAAACATCCCTATTTCTGTGGAAGGTGCCACAGTTCTCCTAGACACCAGATCTGTGACCTGAGTCATACTCACCTCTTGCCTCTCCTTCACCTCTCATACCAGTCGGTTGACACCTCTTGTTAATTCTGCTTTCATGACATTTCTTGCCTTTATCCTCTTCTCCTCAGTCACATAGCCACCAGCCAGGTTCAGAGCCTCATTGCTCTTACTTGGGATACTGAAATGACTTCTTCATTGGCCTCCTCTCTGGACCTGTCTCCTACATCTTGAATACTCATCCTTGCTTCTGCCTTGCGGTATCCCTCAGGGCCACAAACTGGTCCATTCCAGACCTTCCCTATTCCAGTGATCTCTTTCCCAAAAGCCTTAGCTCCCAAGATCACCTTGCATCCATTCTGCCTCAATAGTGTAGGTGCCTGGCTATTTGCATGTTGTCCCTCCAACTAGAGCATACAATTCTTGATGGCAGAGACCACATTTGCCTTTCTTTGTATCTGTAGCTTTAGCATAGTGCTTGGCAAATAATGAATACTTGATAAATGTATATTGACTGATTTTGTATTTACTTAATAATAATAATAGCTAACATTTACAGAGTACTTCAAGATTTACAAAGCACTTTACAGATATTATCTCATGTTATCCTAACAAGCAACCCTGGGAGGTAGATGTTATTATTATCCCTACTTTACAGATGAGGAAACTGAGGCCAGGAGAGGTTGAGTGACTTAAGCAGGATTAGAAATCACCTTCAAGTCCAGTGCTCTAACCACTGCACCACCTACCTGCTTACTTCTCTGTATACCTGTCTTATACAGTAGAATCCAAGCTGCTTAAAGATAAGACTTTTTAGTTTTTGTGATTGTGTCCCATGACTGGCAAAGTGCCTGACATGTAGTAATTAGGTAATAAATGCTTATTAAATCGAATTTCTTTCAGGTGAAGAAACAAAAAGAAATGCATCTTATGGACTATAAAATATGGTTTTTTTAAAGCATAGTATTGGAGGGGCAGTAAACACACACACACACACACACACACACACACACACACAATGTGAAATGTTTGTGGTTGGCCCAAAAAGACTGAAACCCAGACTCTGCAACCTCTCCCCATTATTTTCCCCAAACTTTCCCCTTTCCCAGGCCGTTTTAAAAGCACAGTGCTTGGCATCTTGTGAAGTCTCATGTCACCCACCAGCCCAGCTTTTAGTACTGTATACATTAAAGATAATTGCATCAATATTAAATAACATTCCCAGACCTCTAATCGGGTTCTGATGGAGAAGGCTGACTTACTCACTATTTCAGTCAACAAAGCATTAAGAAAGTTGAGAGTTACTTAGTCGCGTTGGGAGTCAGTAATTTCCCTCATTCCATTAAAACAGATTGAGATTTTTTTTTAAGTTGAAAGTTTGCATTTCCCAGTTCCAAAAGAAAAGTGACCTCTTTTCAGTGTTCCAACTCTCCCTTGGTTGCTTGGGATCAGCTTGTCCACTTAGTGAAGGAGGGCAGTAGAACAGTTACTAGTTGTAGAGGGGAAGGGAAAAGGGGGCAGAGGAGTGGGGAGAAGCCCCCCAGGGGAGTAGAAGCTACAGGGCCTATCCTGCTGCACTTCTGCTGGCTGCCCAGCCCACAGCCAGCCTTTGCCAGGATCCAAGGACGGAGGCCAGTAAGAGCTGGGCTTTCCACAAAGCACAATGGCAAATTCCCATGGATCAAGGCTCAGAGACAGAGTTTTCCTGGAGGCTACTGCTGTTTCCTGTTCCCACAAAAAGTGTGAAAGTGAGGCTGATGACTTTGCACAGCCCTCCCTCACTTAAAGCCAATTCACTTACATGTCAAGGCATCACTTCTTTGATGTTATGGTCTTCTTCGACAAAGGACAGACAAGAATGGCAACATTATCCCATGGGCTCTAAGCAAAAGCTCAACTAAAGCTACATCTATCCCCAGGGTGACTTCCACTCTGGGAACACACAACATTACTCTAAACCCTGAAACTCATTCTTGCTATCTCAAACTGGGGGCAAGTTAGATTCATGTAGGTAGAATAGGAAAAGATAGAAAGGGTGGGGAGAGGACAAGGGAATAAAGAAACATAAGAGAAGAGGAGAAGAGAGAGAAGAGGGGAGGGGAAAAGGGAAAACAAGTGGGGAAGAGGGTCATAGAGAAAATAGAAGCCGAGGAGAGAGGAGAGGGGAGAGGAGAGAGAGGAGTGGAGGGGAGGAGAGAAAATAAGTAGAGGAGATTGGCCATAGACGAAAGAGGAGAGGAGAGAAGGGGAGAGAAGAGAGAAAAGTATAAAATAGGGCAGTAGGGGAAAGAGAAGAGAAAAATTGGGGGAGCTATGACAGTTGTCTTCAATTAATTAATTGACAGGTAGTTATTTGCAAGAGGGATTGGGTTTATTCTGTTCAACCCACAGAATACAGGTTGAAGAGGAAAGGATTTCAATGTGATGGTGCAGTGGATAGAGCACTGGACCTGGAGTCAGGAAGACCTAAGGTCAGATCCAGCCTCAGGCACTCAGACCGAGCTGTGTTGTCTCCATGCAAGTCACTTAACTTCTATTTGCCTTGGTTTCCTTATCTGGAAAATGGGGATAATAATCACATCTACTCCTAGGGTTGTTGTGAGGATCAAATGAGGTAATATGTTTAAGTGCTTGGCACATACAGGCACTGTATATATATATGTACACACACATATATATATACACACACACATATATACACACTGTATATATATACATATATATACACACATAGAGAGAGATATGTGTGTGCATGTATATGTGTATGCACATCTATATTAGCTATCATTATAATAATTTTTAAAAGTCTCATAATATATGTGTGTGTCGGGGTGGGGAGTTTGTCCCTAACTAATTGACTTGTCCCTAACTAATTGACTTCCCCCTCACCCCAGCTCAGTTGCAGAAATCACAGAAGGGGCAGAGAAGAGTTAGGTATTAATGCCATAAAGTGCAAAGACATAGCCCTGTTACTACTTTAGGAAGTATAGATTCTCTTAGCTGAGAGAACAGCTGGTCATTAGCTGACAGCCCTGAAGGTCTTTACAAACCAAAACCAGAACATACCCCCTATAGATCAAGGGTTCTTCACCTTTTGTGTATAATGGATCCCCTGGCAGTCTTGTGAAGCCCATGGAAACCTCTCAAAATTATGTGTTTATATGCTAAAATAAAATAATAACATTACTAAGGAAACAAATTATGTTGAATTATAGTAATAAAAATATTTTTAAGAAGAAGTTCATGGACTCCCTGATATCTATCCAGAGACCACAAGATAACCTCTGCTTTAGGGAGATGCAGATAGCTAGATAATGGCAGGAAATAGGTCTAAGGAGGGGGACCCCTGGAAGCAGAAAAGAGAGCAAGGGAAGAAAAGTATTGACGAGAGTAGTCTCCAGTCTCTAGACTTGAGCTCTGGAGAGAAGCAAACCCAGGGAGCCCAGCTAGCAATACACCCAGCCCAGTCTGCAAGCAGTGGAGAGCAGTGTGAGGACATTATGAAAAAGGAAGGGACAATGGGGTCCTGCAGAGCCATAAGCATTTGTTACCTTGGCCACATGTGGTCCTCACTACCAGTGTGTACCCTCTCTTCCCAATGATGCTGTGTATATTTGAATTTTTGTAGGGAATATTTTGTAGCTCCTGTACTTACTATGCCACCTTGGTAAACACTTTTGCCTTGAGCCCACTGTTTCTCCAGGAGCTTACGAATTATGGTATTTATGAATTTGGACCCACATAGTACCCTTAACCTGGGGCACAGTTGCCTCCCCTAGAGTATCCAAACTGCAAACAAGTGAATGCCAAGAAGACAGAAGAGGAGAAAAGAGAGAAGAATAGATAAGTGGAGAAAAAAGAAGAGAAAATTTAGGAGAGAGGTGACAGTTGTCTTCAAGTATCTAAAGAGCTATCCTGTGCAAAAATGAATTAGGTTTAAAGCAATGGCTAGAGGTAGCAGAAGAGTAGATATTAACTCAATACTAGAAGAAAAAAATCTTGCTAATAATTAGAACTATCCCAAAGTGGAATGGATCGCCTCTATATTAGAGGGAGTGATTCCTCCATTACTGGAAGTCTTGGAGAAAAGGCTAGATGATCACTTGGTGTAAGGGGAGTCTTGTATGATAAATTATTGTTCAGGCATGTGCTGGACTGCATGACCTCTGAGTTACTCTTCAGTTCCATGATTCTGTGAACCCTGTCAATTTTCTGGGCCTCAGTTTCCTTATCTGTAAAATGAAAGAATAGGATTAGATGACCTCTAAGGGTTCCTTCTAACTCTAATTTTATAATCGAATCCAATGCAAACCAACAAGGATTGTGAACTTTGATCCTATGACCCAGTATGAGCTCTGGGGACCTTTTCGCTCAAACAGTTTATGAATCTTAACCCCTGGCTTTGCATGCACAAAAGCACCTTAGAAGCCAAATGTGATTTGACTCCCATGGACTATAAGCCATCTCTTGTTGTCTTTCAGTCTTTTCAGTCATGTTCAACTTTGTGATCCCACATGGGGTTTTATTTGCAGAGATACCGGAATGATTTGCCATTTCCTTCTCCAGTTCATTTTATAGATGAAGAACTGAGGCAAATGGGGTTAAATGACTTGCCCAGGGTCACACAGCTAGTAAGTGTCTGAGGCTGTATTTGAACTCAGGAAGATGAGTCTTCCTGACTCCAGGCCTGATGCTCCATCCATTGCACCACCTTACTGCTCTGATTGATCAGAGATAGATAATAGCTATTTAGATAGGAGAGAGAGAGAGAGAGAGAGAGAGAGAGAGAGAGAGAGAGAGAGAGAAGGGTAGCTAGATATAGATGAGACCTGGGATTTCACTAGGGTAGGGGACTCCAGATGGGGAAAGTCCCCATACCTATCAATGCAGATCAGCACCTTCTCTGTCATTTATAGTCTTAGAAAGTTGACTGAGCAGGGAAGGGAAGAGAATAAGAATTAATTAAACACCTGCTACATGCCAGGCACTATGCTAAGCAGAGTTACCCTGGGACAAGTACCCAGGATTTTTTTCAGGAGATGCAGAGCTAATTAGTTTTATTCAAGCCAAAAGCCTTTATTAATCACCTGTGTTACTGACTAGAGCTATTCGTTACCAGGCAGGGCTTCTACTTGGGTTGAGAGAAATATGCTTTGGTGAGCAGGGACAGATATGAATAAAGCATATAATAAACAAAGCTAAAACAAACAAAAAACTAAAAGTCAAATCAACAAGCACTTAGAAGTGCTAACTATTTTCCAGACACTGTGCTTAGCACTATGAATACAAATACAAACAAAAAAGAAAAAGACCAAACCCCTCCCCCCAAATCACAAAATACCAAATAACAATGTTGTCCTTTACCTCTCGGTACACAATGTCCCCCCACCCCAATCTGCCCTGTTCCCAGCGTTCCCAGTGAGCCTCTCAATTCTGCTGGCAGCAGCTTCTGCTCCACAAACTTATTGTTTGCTGTTCTTTTCCATGATGTCTTTTCACACGTTTTGAGCCCCTAACGGACACTTTGTGCACTGAAGCCTGGCCGAGACAGCACTGGGCCCTTCATCAGGAGACCTGCTATCACATAAACTCTATGAAGACTCTGTGGGTTCCTGGGGAACAATGGGGGGGCAGCTTTCATTGGGGGCCAATGCCCCTTCTCATTTCTTCATTCCTCCCTGAGTTCTGCTGGTAAATCTCCAGGCTTTGTTCTCCACCGTGATCTAGCATGCTCCTCACACTAGAAAATCACTTTGCCCCTTATGATCTGTTCTTTTGATTGGTCATGTGCTCCCATAACCTTCATTGAAAGGAAATTGCCTGGGCCAGTCATGTTCAAGCTTTCTTTCCTCTCTAGGTACTTTCCCCATCCCTCCGCCAGTCCCCTTTCAGCTTCCTTTTATGTGTTATCTTCCACCATTAAAATGTAAGCTCCTTAAAGGCAGAGACTGACTATTTTTTGCTTATATTTGTATCTGCATTGCTTAGCACAGTGCCTGGCGTACAACAAGCCCTTAATGAATAGTTGTTGATGTGTTATTTACTTCTGACTCGCTCTTTAGGCAGGTAGAACACTGTCCCAGAAGGATCCACTTTGTAGGACTAAAACCTTATGTGACTGTCAGTCCCAGTCTGCCTGGTTTGCTGTGGCCATAGGCAAAAGGAGACTCCTCTGAAACACGACCAACATCCCCTGGGCCCACGCTCACTCAGCAGCCAGAGTAGTTCAGTCGACAGATGAGACCACTGTCCTAGGTGCTGACGGTTTCTGGCATTGAGCCATATCTCTTCCTAGCCACTATCTTCTTTCTAGACCCTCTTTCCAGGAGACCTGGCCTTCATCAAAGCAGCATCTACAAATTTGGTAAAATGATTTACTACCATGAAGCTGAGTTGGCTTCTCCAGAAGTTGTTCTGCTTTATTGGCCCAACTAGTTGTGTTCTAACAAGGCTAGATAAGGCATTGCCTGGTCCTCTGGGTGCCTTTTCCCCCTGGCTAACCTGGCTTCCCCCCACGCCTGATGTATTCCAGGGCAGCCACAGCTCTCATCCTTGTTAATCTGTCCTTGTATTTCTCATTCTCCTTGACCCATTTTCTGGCCTCGAGGATCAGTCTAAACCAGTGCTGTTTGCTGGTGATGTTGGCCCTTGAGGTTCACATGCCAGGATGCCCGTCCTCAGAGATGATGTGGGTCTCCTGGAAGACTTTCCTCATCTCCTTGTTTCATTTTACTCTGATGGTAAAAGGCATTAACTCGCAGGAAATAATTAGCCTTTTGAAGAAATTGTCTATTCAATGACCCTGGGGAAAAGTTGGTCTTCAGCAGCAACATGGAACTGGCCTGGCCAATGAAATTCAGAGCTATGGGGTGTGGGGAGGTTTGAAAGTCTGGTGGATTTCTGCCAAGCAGTGCCTCCACTGTGCTTCCTAGAAACCTAGCTCATCCTAACACCTTGCTCAACCACTGCCATGACCAGCCTCACTCCATTCTCACTTAACGACAATAAGAGCAACTGGGATTTATAGAGTACTTCAAGGTTTGTTAAGCACTATACATTATCACATTTGATCCTTACAACAACTCTGTTAAGTAAGTGCTATTATTCTTTCCATTTTACAGATGATGAAACTGAGGCTAAGAAAGGTTAAGTGACTTGTCTAAGAGCACACTGATATTACATGTCTGAGGCCAGATTTGAACTCAGTTCTGTCTTCCTGACACCAAGCCTAGCACTCTACCCACAATACTACCTAGCCACCTCAGTTTCCTTACTTATGAAAGGGAAGTAACAACAATTACATGGGGTTTTGGTGAACATTAAATGAGATAATATGCTCTCTAATTTTTAAAATGCTCTATAAATATCAACGATCATCATTTAATACTCTTCCTTAAACAACTCTTTTCCCATCTTCTCCTTGCTTCCAAACTTCCCATGCTCCCTGTTTCCTCTTTCATCAAATCTAGACTGCTTCTTGTGGTTTTCAAGTCCTCTTTGGCCATGCTCTCCTCATCTACTCTGACCTCAAACTTGTTTGTTTCCGGTGGGAAGGCCTTTCCCTCTCTCCCCAGCATCCAGTTACATCTCCCAAAGCTCACCCCAGAATCCTCTTCAGTAAAGTTAAGAGATTGAATGTAATGCTATCTATGGTCTGGAAACAGGGAAGGAAGCTTTGACATCCCGAGGGCTGCCTGGAGACGACAGAAAGTCTCAGATTGGGTGAGATAAGACCTGAACCAGAGCCCAAGAGTTTTCTCAGGATGCTATTGTTTTACTCCTGGAAATTCTGTGTCTGAAAATAGTGCAGCCATGGCTGACTTTAAGGTTTCCCAGGTGCTTTGCCTTCATTGTCTCATACAGTTTTTCTCACAAACTTCGAGGGTATTTGCTAATATAATCATCTTCATTTTACAGAAGAGGAAAGTGAGGCTCAGAGAGAGAAGGCAAGACTGTGCCAGGGCCACACAGCTACATTGTGTCAAAAGTGGGATTTGAATTCAGGTCTTGGTAACTTGAAGGTCAGCGCTCTATCTATTACCCAATACTGCCTCTGAAAGCATTCCTAGGGAAATGGCTTTTTCTAGGATGTTTAGAGAGTACCATCTTTCTCTGGCTCTGGCCTGTTTGCTATAAGAGCTGTTACTTGAATGGTTGTGGAAAGAAGCCAAGTAGGACAGAGGATCTGGCCAGGTTAGGACAAGTGTCCCAACAGGGAATTGGAAAGGAGTGAGGGGCAGGGCTACTGTTTTTCTTTCCCCTACTGGGACCCTAATGGCTATTGTCATTGCTAATTGTCATTTTGCTAATAGAAACTTAACACTTCCTCCTGAATGGCCCCCTTCTATATGATTCCAATAACTATTCTTGGAGCTAAAAGTGGCCACAGATAGTGGGATAGCAAGTGAAAGCCTTTGGGAATTGTAACATGGAGCATTTCCCCAATAGTGTTTTAGCTTTAGAGGGGGAAGTACCACAGAGACCATCTCTTCCAACCCTTGACCACCTCCTCTGACCCCCTCCCTTGACCACCTCCTTTTCCAGAGGACAACACTAGGAAGTAGAGACTCAGAGATTTGCCCAAGGCTACACAGGTAGTGAGTGGAAGAGCTAAGTAGGACTTGAACCCAGTTCCTCTGACTCCCAGGCTAGCCCTCTTTATATTGGACCAATTTTCCTCCTTAAGAGAAGGCTTCTGTTGGGCTTTTAAATTTCTTTTTCATTTACATTTTAATTTGTTTAAAATTTCAAGAAGCAAATCTTCCACTACTTACTCCTACCCTCAGAAAAGTTATGATAACATGGCCACCTCCACTTTGCAATATTCCTAGAGCCCTCCCTCCTAGAGCTCTTATTCTCTTTACCCTGGCCAAAATAAGAGGTTAACCTCTCACACCCTAGGAGGGGAAAGACCCTTAGGGTACTACTTAGCACTTAATCATGTACTGAATTATGTAAATAACCTTGTAATTGAAACTTTTCAAATATGTGTCTTATCATTCTTCCTAAATTGTGCCCAGGCTGTCACTATCTGTGTAACCTCAAGCAAGTCATTTAAATTTTCTGTGCCTCAGTTACCTTCTCAGTAAAATGAAGCAGTCAAACTCAATGACCTCTTAGGTTCCTACTAGCTGTAATCCATGATCCTATGAAAGATAAAAAGTACAAGAATTGTCATGTCAGCTTAACAGATGGCAAAACTGAGACATATAAAAGTCAAGGAGCTTGCCTATGAGATTTGAATCCAGATCTCCCTACTCAAGGTCTAGAATGCCTTTTACTAGGGTCTGGTTTGGTTTGGTTTTTTACCTTTGTTATGTGTCATGGATCTTTTTGTCAGTCTGATGAAGCACATAGACCCCTTCTCAGAAGAATATTTTTTAATTGAAAGAAAAGCTAAATTTCAGTTGCAGCATAGTGAAAACAAAATCTTTTTTTTTTACATCCCAGTTCACAGACCCCTTGCAATCTATGGGATCCCTGGACCCCAGGTTATGAACACCTACCAGGGGAGGGAAACCTTCAGCCTTGAGGCCACATGTCTCTAGGTACTCAAGTGTGGCCTTTTGACTAAATCCAAGCTTCACAGAACAAATCCTTTGTGTTCTGTGGATTCTGCCAAAGAGCCACACTTGAGGACCTAGAGGGCCACATGTGGCCTCAAAGCTGCAGGTTCTCCACCCCTGCTACTATACCAGGAGAGTTTTAAATACTTATTGTGGCCACTTTTTTAAGGTCTCTCTGAAGAGATCTGTCCTCCATAAGCTTAATCTACATCACTCATTTGCCCTTTAAGGGACCTCAGAGGGCACCTAGTCCAACCTATACCTGAAAAAAAAATGGTTTCCTCTGCAAATTACCCAATAAATGATCCACTGACCTTGCTTGAAGACCTTCAATGAGTTGGCTCTCACTACTTGAGACAACCCTGACACTTTTGAACAGCTCTGGTTGTTAGGGCACAACCTCCCCAACACCAGGAATTTTCACTGGTTGTTCCCCAAACAAAGAATTCTCTCACTCATTATCTTTGCCTCCTGCCTTCAAATCTCAACTGAAATTCCATTTTATACAAGAAGCCTCTCCTGGTCCCCCATAACGTTAGTGCTTCCACAGAGTTGTTGTTTTGTACTTGTTGAATCATTCGGTTGTGCACAACTCTTTGTGACCCTGTGGACTATATTGTTCAAGGGGTTTTCTTGGAAAGATACTGGAATGGTTTGCCATTTCCTTCTCCCATTAGACTGTGAGCTCCTTAAAAGAAGGGGCTGTTTTTAACCTTTTGGTGTATCCCCAGCACTTAGCACCATGTCTAGAACATAGGAGGTGCTTGTAAATGCATGTTGATTTGATTTGTCTTAGAAAGGTTTTCTAGACACTGAGCTTTAATCAACTTCCCTGGAACTTGCACTCATGCCTCTGGTTCTACCCTCTGTGGCCAAGAAGGAGGCAACCTTCCAAATATCTGAAGACAGCTCTCTTGCTTAAGCTAGGCTACTCACAAGGCAGGAACTCAGGACTTTCACCACTTTGGCTACTCTATTTGGGATACTCTCTTGTTTACCAATGCTTTTCCATAAAAGTGGAGCCCAGCCCCAAGCACAGTAGCTGGGGACACAGTAGCTGGGGACATGTTTGATTCCAGACAAATCACTCACAAGCTACCTGATTAGGATTATTCCTTTACTTCCTATAGGGACACCCTGTCTCCACAACCAGATTGCCAGCTGGAGGCCAGGAACTGTGTGCCATAGTCCCTACTCTGTCCATCTAGGAAGTATTTGGTACCAGGAGAGATCCTTGTTAACTGTTTGATTTTAACTCCCTGTTTCAGTTGAAGGCGGCTTTACTTTCTCTGAGTGTCGCATTTCTAAGTGAGGAGAACAGTTCAGCTAACAAAATGGGAACCAAGATCACAGATTTTGGACCAGAAAGCTGCTCCAAGTCTTTAGGTCATAGAGTTATGTCTTCAATAGGACTATCTAAGTGCAGCCCCTTCCTTTTCCAGGTGGGAAAACTAAGGCCCAGGAAAGTGATATGATTTGCCCAAGGTCACAGAGGTGGGAAGTAGAAGAGCCCAGAGTCAAATCCAGGACCATTCACTCCAGATCTAACCTTCCCACTGTGCTACCAGGCATCTCCCTGAGCAAAATAACTCTTTTACCAAGTTCTAAGCCAGTTTCCCAAACCCTCCATTTTTGGTCACAAATCGCCTAAAATAAGGATCTAAAGATCACACAGCAATTCCCACAGTGCCTGCCATCACTAATATGATTTTAGATTTCAGATATACCATTCATTTCAATTAAATATATATTGTATTGAAATGTTCCTTTGGATAGCAATTCATGGGAGATTGAAATATCCATTAACATCCTTTCAGTATTTCCTTTGTCCATTTAGATGAAGATGTTTCTAAGCTCCCAATCCTCAGGGGCTTTACTTACCCTTTCAGTAAATGTCCTGCTTCCTTGAACTCATTTCTGTGTTTTCTCTCTGCAAACAGATTTTGAGGCATCCACAATCCTCAACATTTTTTCTTTCCCATCAAAAAAAATTTTCAGACAATTTATTATGTAGCAAATCAATGAGTTAACCAAAAGCATTTATTAAGTGCCTACTATGTTCTAGACTGGCACTCAAAGACAAAAATGATACAGTTCCTGCCTTCAAGAAACTAACATTTTATTGGGAAAAAAAACCAAGGGTTGAGGAGGGGAATAAAATTTTACAAAAATATATATAAAAATAATATGAGGTAATAGCAGAAGGAAGAGACTAATAGCTGGGCAAATCAGGAAGAGCTTCATGTAGAAAGTGTCATTTTACCTGAATCTTTAAAGGATTCTAAGTAGAGAAGGGGAAGAGGGAGTACATTCTAGGCATGGGGGATAGCCTATACAATAGCACAAAAAAGTAGTACATTTCTCTCTTTAGAAGCCACTGAAACCTGAGGGTATGCTGCAGATCACAGGAATGGCTAGACTCAGTGAGTTCAAAGTTAAACTGTATGGTGGAAAAGAGAGATCTATTATGAACAAGGGTTATTTAAAGGGATACAAATCAATTTGGTTAATACTGTGTAACGTGCCCTCTGAGATTTCTTCCCAACTTCCACACTTATTGGGAGGCCAAGTCCTTAGACAGCAATTATTACTTGCTCCCAAGGTTCTAGGAGTAGCTATAAGGGGGTATAATTTTTAATATTTTTAAAATTAATTTATCTTGATTTGCCAACAATCACTTCCATATGCTTTTGAGTTTAAATTTTTTCTCCCCCTTCCTCCCCACCATCCTTCCCAAGATGGCACACAATCTGATATAGGCTATACATACACATTCCTATTAAATATATTTTCACATTAGTGATGTTGTAAGTAAAAATTAGAACCAATAGGAGGAACCACCAGAAAGAGGAAACAAAACTCAACAGAAGAGAAAAAAAATAGCAATTCAACTTCCATAGTTCTTTTTTTGGATGTGGATAGCATTTTCCATCATGGGGCCTTTGGAGATGTCTTAGATCCTTGTATTGCTGAAAAGGGTTAAGTTTATCAATATTAGTCATTGCACAACATGGCTGTTATTGTGTATGATGTTCTCTTGGTTCTGCTCACTTCACTCAGCATCACACCATATAAGTCTTTCCAGGTTTTTCTGAGGTCAGCCTGTTCATCATTTCTTATAGCACAATAGTATTCCATTACATTCATATACCACAACTTGCTCAGCCATTCCCCAATTGATGGGCATCCTCTCAATTTCCAATTCTTTGCCACCGCAAAAAGAGGTGCTATGAATATTTTTGTACATGTGGGTCCTTTTCCCATTTGTATGATCTCTTTGGGATATAGTCCTAGAAGTGCTATTTCTGGGTCAAATGGTATGCACAGTTTTATAGCCCTTTGGGCATAGTTCCACATTGCTCTCCAAAATGATTGGATCATTTCACCACTCCACCAACAATGCATTAGTGTTCCAATTTTCCCACATCTTCTCCAACATTGATCATTTTCCTGTTTTGTCATGTTGGCCATTCTAATAGGTGTGATGTGGTACCTCAGAGTTGTTTTAATTTGCATTTCTCTAATCAATAGTGATTTAGAGCATTTTTTCATATGACTGTAGATGGCTTTAATTTCTTCATCTGAGAACTTCCTGTTCATATCCTTTGACCATTTATCAATTGGGGAATGACTTGTATTCTTATAGATTTGACTTAATTCTCTATATATTTTAGAGATGATGCCGTTATCAGAGAGACTGGTGGTAAAAATTCTTTCCCAATTTTCTACTTTCCTTCTAATCTTGGTTGCATTGGCTTTGTTTGTGCAAAAACTTTTCAATTAAACGTAATCGAAGTTATCCATTTTGCTTTTCATAATGTTCTCTATCTCCTGTTTGGTCATGAATTCTTCTGTTCTCCATAGATCTGATAGGTAAACTAGTCCTTGCTCTCCCAGTTTGCTTATAGTATCAACTTTTATATCTAAATCATGAACCCATTTTGCCTTTATTTTGGTATATGGTGTGAGATTTTGGTCTATGCCTAGTTTCTGCCATACTCTTTTCCAGTTTTCCCAGCAGTTTTTTTTCAAAGAGTGGGTTCTTATCCCGGAAGCTGAGGTCTTTGGGTTTATCAAATAATAGATTACTATAGTCATTGGCTACTGTGTCTTGCACATTTAACCTATTCCACCCATCCACCATTCTATTTCTTAGCCAGTACCAAGCAGTTTTGATGATTGCTGCTTTATAATACAATTTAAGATCCGGAATAGCTAGGCCACCTTCCCCTGCATTTCTTTTCGTTACTTGATAATTTCTAATATTCTCACTCACAGTCCCCCATGGTGTGCCTCCCACTAACAATCAGCCAGATTTAACTAACTTTTTAGCAAAGGTTATTTATAAGATGGGATAGCAAAAATAATAATTACCCAAAAATCCATTCTCTCCAAAAGTCTGGGCTACGGTCTTCCACCTAAGGTTTATGAGGAGAGTACATAACCTTAAAGTACAAAGGTAGTGAGACAAACATGTAGAAAACACGTATGACAAAGGAATAGTCAGCCAGTAAATAAGCATTTAATAAGTATTTACTATATGCTAAGCATTGGAATAAGTTCTGGGAATACAAAGAAAGGCAAAAACAACAACAACAATAACAACAACCCAGTTCCTGTTTCCAAGGAGTGAATATTCTTTTTTTATTCTTATCACAAATTTATTTTATTTTCAATCCACGGAACAAAACAAGCATTTCCATAACACAGTACAATAAAAAAGATGGTTGCATATGAAACTGCAAATCTACCATGAACAACTTGCTACTCCCTCCAAATATATAACAAAGCTATCACATAAATTTCTTTTATTTCCTTTTTGTTCTTCCCTCCCTGCCCTGCCCTAGACATGGCTACCATCAGACACAAACAGGTATGTATATGTAAAATTGTTCTACACATACTTTTATTTATCAGCTCTTTCTCTGGATGCAGATATCATCTTTCTTCACACATCCTTTATTTTTAATTTGTTTATCTATAATAGTCAAAAAGACCTATTTGCTCAAAGTCATTTTTAAAACAATATTGCTATTACTCTATGTACTGGATGGCCAGCTCTCATACACATCCCCATCTCTCCACTCCTACAGCCACAGCCCTTATCACCTCTCACTTGGACTACGTCCATAGTTCTCTGCTTGGTCTGATCATATAGTAAAGGAGAGCCTAACACCAGTGGCCTGCTAGTTCACGTTCAATGTTGGGGCAAAATGAGGCACTCACATGTCACTGAATGATTAAAAAAAAAGAAAGTTTGCCCTAACATAGTAACGACATGCAACAGGGATACAGTGGCCCTTAGCTTCCCTAGACATGGTTCTCCTTATCTCCATATGGAAGCACATCTGTTCTGCATGACAGGGCCTGGTGACCTGTGTGGTCTTCAGACATCCCAGTCAAAGGGAGCCCAAGTCTTCACAGGTGAGATTTTATTATGCTTTCTGGTGACCGAACAGCTGCCTGACACATTTGTTGTTCGGTTGTTTTTTAGTCACTCCAACTCTTTGTGACCACATTTGGGTCTTTTTTTTTTTTTTGGCAAAGATACTAGAGTGGATTGCTATTTCCTTCTTTGGCTCATTTTACAGATGAGGAAACTGAGGTAAGCAGGGTTAAGTGACTTGCCCAGGGTCACACAGCTAGTAAGTATCTGAGATGGGATTTGAACTCATCAAGATGAGTCTTCCTGACTTCAGGCCCACAGCTCTATCCACTATACCACCTAGCTGCCCTGCCTGATACATAGTAGGTGTTTAATAAATGTCTGTTGCCTTCCCATTCCCCTTCCCTCCAGGAAGGTAAGGGTCAATCAGGTCCCAGGGACAGTTTTGTTGCCTTTTAGGGAAAAACTAATTTCTATTTGGAGGAAACTCTATTCCTATGACATCATATCACTCCTCCTCCTCACTTTTTCCCCTCCCTACATACTCAAGAAGCTACAGTGGCTCCTTATTACTTTTAGCATCAAATATGAATTTCTCAGTTTGGAATTTAAAGCTCTTCATAACCTTCCCAGCCTTCTTACCTTTTACTTCCCTTCATGTATGCTACAATCCACTGACAATGGATGACTTGCAGTTCCTTCAACACTTGATCTCTGGGCTACCCCTCATGCCTCAAATGCTCCATCCCTATATCTAGTTTTTCTGGATTCTTTCAAGACTCAGTTCAAATCTCATCTTCTACCAGAAGTTTTTCCCTGTTCCCCCAAGCTGCTAATGCTTTCCCTTTTCAGATTGCCTTCGACCTCCTCTGTCTCTCTAGTCCCTCTCCCCATCCATTCTCCCCCCACCTCTCTCTCTCCCTATATACATATATATGTACACACTCACACATATACATACACAACTAATATATATGTAGACATTTATATCTATACATCTTATATGGACCTGGATATTCATATCTTGTTTTCCTCATCTGAAAATGCACTCCCATCAATTGGGGAATGGCTGAACAAGTTGTGGTGTATGGTTTGATGGAATACTACCGTGCTGTAAGAAATGATAAGCTCAATGATCTAAGAAAGGCACAGAAACACTTGCATGAAATGATGAAGAGTAAAGTGGGCAGAACCAAGAGAACATTGTACACAGTAATAGCAATATTTCTTTAAAAATGACTTTGAGCAAATAAGTCATTTTGACTATTATAAATAAACAAATTAAAAATAAAGGACATATGAAGAAAGTTGCTATCTGCATCCAGCTCTTATATACATCCCCATCTCTCCACTCCTATAGCCACAGCCCCTATCACCTCTCATTTGGACTATGTCCATAGTTCTCTGGTTGGTCTGACCATATGTCCATGGAAATGACAAGATTTGGCAATGGGTGACTCATGTAGAATGTATGAGAATGAGGAGTCGAGGACAACACTAAGTCTAGGGGACTTGGAGGTTGGTGGTGCTCTCGGCAATGATAGGGACGTTCAGAAGGGGGAAAGATTTGGGGAAAAGAGGAGATCAATTTTGGACATACTGAGTTTGGATGCCTACTCCAGCAACCAGAAGTTGTGAGTTAGAGGACCTGGGCTTGAATCCCCACTTTGCGAGTTGCTACTGTCTGTGTGATCTTGGGAAAGTCATTTGTGTGGCTTCAGTTTCTTCAAATGTAAAATTGGAGTAATGTAAATTAAGTCAATGTAAAAGTTGGACCTCTAAAGTCCCTGCCAGCTCTAAATCTCTGATCTTATGAATCCAGTCAAAAAGAAGGCAGTCAGAGGTAGAATTGATGATGACCAAGTTTTTTATTGTTGTTCTTCAATCATTTCAGTTTTCTGACTTTTTGTGACCCCATTTGGGGTTTTCTTGGCAGAGATATTGGCGTGATTTGACATTTCCTTTTCTATCTCATTTTACAGATGAGGAAACTGAGGCAAACAAAGTTAAGTGACTTGCCCAGGGTTGTATAGCTAGTAAGTGTCTGAGGCAGGATTTGAACTCACAAAGATGAATCTTTCTGATTCCCAAAGCAGTGCTCTATCCACTGTGCCACCTAGCTGCTGATGACAAAGGTGCTTGAAAATAGGGATATTGAGAAGGTGAATAGAAGCTTAAGGCAAGGAATGAAAACACAAGGGAGTTATTCTTAGTGGGGTTTAGGATGTGGACTTTCTCATGATGTGTAGATAGAACACCAGACTTGAAATCAGGAAGACCTCTGTTCAAATCCTCCTTCAGATATGTACCGTTTCACCCATAGCAGGTCACTGCATAAAGTAGAGATGATAATAGGATCTAATCCACCCAGTTGCTGTGAGGCTTCAAGGAGATAATGTGTGTATTACATGTATGTGTGTATGTATTTTATATATTTGTGTATACATATATACATGTATGTGTGTATATTATGTGATGTATGTATATATACTTATAGGCATATCTTTGAAAACCTTAAAGTGATAGGTGAACACTGAAGAGTCTGGAGGCCTAATGCGTATGCCATGTATTCCATCTGCAGGCCATTATGACTTGTGAGTGTAGGGGTACAACTGGCTGTCTTTCATACCTGTACCAGTGGAAGGAGCTGGCACCATCCATCTTCCTAGGCTTTTATGTCAGTAAATCTAGAGAAAAACATAAAAATTCAGAACCATCAAGGGTGCTGACAGGTTCCCCTGAGGACTCCTCCAAGACACAGTCTCCCTGATTCAGAAGATTTTGTAGTAGCTAACTCCTGCTGACTCCTGCAATGGCCAGGATCTCCATATGAATAAACACCATGACTTGAGGGGTTTGTGTGGCTGGAGAGTGGAAACCAGGGTCAATGTGAACCTTCTTGAGTAGTGACTGGTGGACAATTCAGTGGAGCCACGTGGTTCTGCAGAATTTTAGTGAGAAGACTACTAAGCTCACTATATGTATCGCTTGTTCAGTCCTCCAGCTTTGAGGAAGGTTGACGAGTATGAATGTTCCTAGGTTGAAAGGGAATCCTGGCTCCTGATGTGTAAAAGTTCACTGCGTATCCGGTGATGGGAAGCAATAAGTTTATATGTGGAATCCGGAACCTCTTGAATGACTTATAAATCTCCCTGGGTGTCTTCCAACTCCTTCCAAGTGGTGATGGATTTCCTGGACAATGGTGTAAACTATGAGAAGGGGGAGGGGCAGGAAGAAACAAGGGCGAAGCCCATAGTTGCTGTTTTAAAAACATTTGTCCTGAGTGGAATTGTGAAGAGAATTGTTCATACAGAATTCAGCAAGAGCAGGTTAGGTGAACCAGTTATCCCAAGGATAAGTAATAAAGCAACAGAGGTGTGTATCCATGTATGTTCCGTTCTCTCCATCTGCCCATTGGTCAGGAGTAGAGATAATAAAAAAAGAGATAGTCACTGACAGACACTGTGGAGAAAAGGAGAGACTGGAAATGAGGCATGAATTTTACTTCATGCCTAAAAATAAGAAGGTGGATAGACCTAGAAAAGGAAAGAATTCCCAGAGGAAGAGTCATGTCCCTTTAGCAGCCAAAGGTTAGGGAATTGGGGGAAGGGGATTCAGGACAAGTTAGGAAACAGGGCAAGAAAAAATCACAGAATTTAGAGCTGGGAAGGACCTCAAAAGGTCTTGTCCAACCTGTATCTGTGTAAGAATTCTCTCCACAGTAATCCCCCAAAAAGCATATCCAACTTTGTCAAGAGGACCTCACTCTCTGTCCAGGAAACCCAGTTCATTTTGGGCCAGCTGTAGTTGTTAGGAGGGCAACTAGGTGGCACGGTGAATAGAACACTGGGTTAGGAATCAGAAGACTCATCTTTGTGAGTTCAAATCTGGCCTCAGACATTTACTAGCTGTCTGACTCTGGGCAAGTCACTTCACCCTGTTTGCCTCAGTTTCCTCATCTGTAAAATGAGCTGGAGAAAGAAATGGCAAATCACTCTAGTATCTTTGCCAAGAAAACCCCAAATGGGGTCATGAAGGGTCAGACACAACTGAAAATGACTGAACAATTGTTAGGAAGCTTTTCACTAGAGCAAGCCTCAGTCTGCCTACTTTCGTAGGATCCCAGATTAGATCTGGAAGACATCTTGGAAGTCACCAAATTCAGAAATACGGTTATAACCTCTATTCAGTGCTTCATCATTCTGCATCAGGCAGTGCTAAGCCTTGGGAATAAGTGAATGAGACAGTTTGTGTCCTCAAGGAGCTTTCATTCTAAGGAGGGAACGACAACATATAAACAAGAGACGGAAAGCAGAGGGAGATGAAGATGAGCATACCCTTGATGGGCAAGGCAGCTGGTGAGGTTGTGGAGGTGTCTGAAGTGAGTTCAGTCAAGATTGAAGTGGGGACAGCTGGAGAATTCAGTCCCTTCATTTTACAGATAAGGAAACTGAGGCTGAGAGAGGCTGGGTAGCTTGCCTGGGGTCACAGTAGGTGTGTTAGTCAAGATTTGGATCCAGGTCTTCTGAACTCTAAGCCCAACATGAAATCCACTATGCATGTTAGGTCTCATTACTCCATTTCCCCCTCTGGGATCAAGCAAAATAAATCAAATCTTTCTTCCAAATGACAGACCTTCCTTGGAGACAACTATTGTGTCCCCTCTAAAGCTCCTCTTCTCCAGGCTAAACATCTTCATTTCTTCCAACTGAACTTGACTTCCTCTGCCAACTGCTTACCTTCTTCTAGACACTCTTTAGCTGATCAATAGCCATCCTAAAATGTGATATCCAGAAGTGAACACAATACTTCAGATGTGGTCTGCCCAGGACAGAGCGCACAGTAGGATTCTCAGGTCCCTTCCTCTGGACACTCAGCCCTCCTCAATGCAGCCTAAACTCCCATTAGCTTTGGGTACTCTTGCTGAACTTACAGTCTACATTTCAGTTAAAACACTTACCTCCACTGGGATAGTATACTGAATCTGGGAAAAGGCAAGTCCACAATGGAGTTCAAGTTTATAATGGAACAGGGATAGAGGGAGGTTGTAGCTGTCTTTCGTCCAAGGTCAAGTGCACTCTCAGTAGGGTCAATGCATATTTATCACCCCAGGGAGGAGCTTAGCCCAGACACAGGCCAATAACCATTGTTGTAATGACAACAATTTTCCAGATATAAGGTCACCTCAAATTCTAAGAAGATAGAGGGTGAGAAGATAGAGGGTCTTCTCCATCCATGGTGTACTTAGCCATTGGCCAGTCCTGATTCTCCTCATCCCTCTTGAAAAGGCTCAGACTTGTGATGGCTTATGCGCAGAAACCTGCTAGCAATGGATTTCCTACTCATGAGAGCTTGGGGTCCTCTCCAAGGCAAGCAAATGAGTTCAGATGAAGGCATCCTGCTATTGATGTGAAAGGCATCCTGTCACACAGTGAACTCCATTATTTCAGGCTATGACAAGATAGTTACACAGTTCTGAGATCTGGGACAGTAGGTACTGCCTTATAGCAGCCTTAAGTTTGGGGTAAGAAGCCAAGCCATTGACTGAGAGTCCTGTCATAGAATATGAGTAGTAGGGGGCTTTCTGGCTGGCTCATCTCATGCCTCTGATACTACTGCTTGCTCTCCATCAGAGCTGTCATGTTCTGGTGATGTCATTTCCTAAGTTACCGTCTCTATGGAGCCAGCAGCCTCTGCTGCCTCAGTCCCTGCTGAGCTGCTCTCTGCTGCTCTGGAAACTCCACTGTTCTGCATCTTTGCCAGGGTGAAGGGTCCCTCAGCTCTTGTCATTCATAGCATCAGGCTCTTGTTGGCTCTTTTGTGATTTCTCGCATTAGTGAACTAGAGAGGACCTTAGAAAATGAAGTCTGTGCTTTAAATTCCTTTTCTCCTACTGCCCCACAAGTCTCTCTATCTAAACTATTATTTAACAGAGTGAGAAAAATTTCTTTCAACTCTTTTCCACATTCATGATACCAGCCACAGGGACTGGGTAGAAAAGACAGAAAATGACTGGTCATTGCTGTTTCTCCTAGCAATCAAATTGCTGAGCTCCTTACGTCTATAATTAAGGATGGAAGGAAACAAACATTTACGAAGTGCCTACCATGAGTTAGACATTGTTCTAAGCACTTCATAAATATCATCTCATTTGGTCCTCACAACAACCCTAGGAGGTCAATAGTATTATTATCCTCATTTTACATCTGAGTTAGCTAAGGCAGACCGAGGGTAAATGACTTGCTCAAGGTCACACAGCTATTAAGTGTCTGAGGCTAGATTTGAACTCAAGTCCTTCTGACCCTGGGTCCAGCACTCTATCCACTGTGTGTCTCTATATGTATGTTTGTATCTATAATCAAAAGCAACACACTACAGTACACAGGACATGGCAAAAACAATACATAAAAGAGGCCAATGCCAAGCATCATTCAATGGAAAACGCTCATTGCCCATGCTGGGGGAGGTTAGGGAAGGCTTCTTAGAGAAAGCTAGATTTGAAAAAGGCTTTGAAGTAGGTAAGAATTCAATACCTTCAGGGTACCATATTCTAGGAATAGGGAAGAACTCAAGAAAAGACATCAGGATTGAAAAGTATAGTCCATGGATGGAGGGTAGGAACTGGCCCAGATCGGTGAGAGCAAGGATTAAATGGGAGGGAGTAACATGAAATACAGTTGGAAAAGTAGAGCAATGCCAGGGCATTGGGCCTTGAATGCTAAGCAAAGTAGCTCAACTTTTACTTGGCAGGCAGTAAGGAGGACTGTGAGGGGAGGAGCAACAGAATCTGATTTAGGCATAAGGAAGGTAAGTCAGGAAGGCATATGAGGGATGGGGTGGAGGAGGAAGACAGTGAAGACAGGAAGACCTGGTAGGGGTCTTCTCCTATCATGAGGTTATTTTAACAGTCCATGAAGGCAGTACTGGGGACCAGTACTCTGATGGTGGCAGTGGAAATAGAGAGGAAAGGACAATCGCAAAAGATATTGCTGAGATGACATCATCAAAAACTTGGTAACTGATGGACTATGAGAGGTGATAGAGAAGGAAGAGCCGAAGAGAACCCTAAGGTTTCATCCATGAGATATTAGGTGACTGGCAGTGCTATAAATAGAAAAAGTGAAATCAAAAAGTGCAACAGGTTATAGAAAGGACCTCAGAGACTATAGACCACCCCCAAAAAACCCCAAACTTCTCATTTTATAGGTGAGAAAATGGAGACCCAAGGTGGTTCTTAATTTGCTCAGTCATACAGATTTAAAAACAATGAGTTCAATATTGAGCATGCTGAGAATGAGGTCCCTCTAGGTGGTTGGAGATTTGGGGCTGAACTTAAAAAAGAAAGCAAGGCAGTTCCTAGCCACCATCTCCTTACAGAACAGTCACTGTCCTCTTCCCTTCTCCTGCCTCCCCTACTCCAGGTATCTAGCCTATTTTTCTGGGATCAAGCAGGACTAGACTAGTTACTTGGACTCTGCCAAGTCAAGCACAGTGCCCTTGACTGAGTAAGTGGAAGGGCTGAAGCTACCAACGTGCAACCTGGTAATGAAGAGACTTCCCTTAATCAGGGCGTCCAGTGTCTCTGATCTCACTCTAAAATAGGAATGCCACTTTCTTCAAGAAGGAGAAACAGGCAGCAGCAGAGAAATAGCCATGGAAAAGCATGGGCTTCAGGGGATGCCCGCTGTAGAGTTGCAGCAGAATGGCAGCAGCAAGGGAGCTCTAGGCCCATGCCAAGAAACACTGGGAGGTGGTGCCAAGAATGGCAGGAGGCAGAGAACCCAGCCTGGAAAGACCACCCAATTGGGGCGATCATTCTCAAAAGAATGGATCTTACTCTAGATCTTAAGGACAATTAAGTTTGTAAATATTGATGCCACAACTATGTTCCTCCCTTAGTGAAATTCTCCCATGTCTATGGTATTTCTTTGTCTATGGACCTCTGCCCTGACCCTGAGTACTTACTGTAAGAGTATGCATTCAAAGGTCATTAGCAATCACCTAGTTCAGTGGTTTTACTTTTTGTTCCTCAAACCCCTTTCAACCACAACAAAAATGTGTTGTGAACCCCCAGGGTGATTTAATATACTACTCACATATTCTTTTAAATTTATTCATCAAGTGTTTACAATAGCCACAATTGCCCCCAAAAGCTTCAGAATAAAAATTGACATTACATAATTATAATTATAAAATATAAATCCTAGTCTACCTATAATTATGAAGACTCTAAATGTAAGTTTATGAGACTATTAAATAATCATGAAAATACCAAAGGTTTGAGCAGCCAATCTCTCCCACTCTTCCCTGGTAGCTTTAAGTAAGAAATACAGCTCTGTGCTGCTGGATGGGGAAGGGGCAGGGCCAAACTGGACGAAGTCACCATGTGACTGTGAACTCATGGCACCTCTTTTTTTGTCTGTTTCTTTTGTGTTTAGTCTTAGGTGAATGAACATCTGGAGATGGGTTCTACCAGGTTGTGTGACAAGTTCAGACAAGCATTCACAGCTCCCCTAAACAACTGGCAGTGGAAACAGAGACTACTAAAGCTAGGGCTGAAATGGCAGCAAAGTCTGGTGAAGAGTCAGCACAGTACCCAAGTAACCTGCTTGACCTGACCCCACGATGGACCCATCAACCAAGATGCCTCTAGCAGAAGGAGCAAACCCAACTGAGCAGGGGAATGACTCATCCATCACTGTTACTAGTCCTTGAAGAGAATTTTGGGTGGACTCCAGGACCAAGAATCATAAGCTATCCATGGGGCCATAAGCTCTCTACATGTGTACCTTACTACCTTGGTACATTAAGTCTGAGCCCACTTTCCTCCAGAAACTTGAGCTTTTGTGCAAGAATATACCCCTCCATCTAGTGAAGGGTGTGGTAGGAGGGAATTACTTTGTAAATATTGTTCCAGCTACACCTTCTCAGTAAATTCCCTTTTGTAAAAACTAATTGATGTCATCTAGTTGAAAGATATTGGGCAAGCACACCAGATGGGGGCTCATGGAGCCACAACCTGTCATGGTTAACTCTAGAATCAGTTGCCCAATGGGAACTCAATCTGCCAATGGGAATGGGAGTTGGGAGGGTGAGCACCGAGGGGATGCAGCTTTGATCCTGCCCAATCATATGATGCTTCAACCCAGCTGCTGAGATGGCCAAGAAACAAACTATCTTCCTTTGGTCCCCTGGCCACAGGGATATTGTTTTTGCTGTACTCTGAAGTTCATAAATCTGAACTTTGTGTTCATTTTCAAACATACATCCAAGGTCTCTTCTAAGCCTCACATTTCCCATTTGGCAGTTTGGAGCTTTTGAAAATATTGACTTGAATGACATAGTTGCCATAGTGATCTGGCCAATGAGGATACAATTTGCAGAGCATTTACAGGGGACTCTGCCTGTGGAACCTTGGGGACCCCATTTCTAGAAATCAATGATGACAGAGTAGAGGGGCCTAGCTTTTGTCTTCAGAGTGTGTATAGCTATTGTTTCTTGATTCTTAGTGCATGAAGAAGAAAAGGCCTTTGGGTTGACAGCTGACAAGAACTGAGAGTGTATACAGAAGTTGCCAATGGAGAACCTTGCTCACTTTCCTTCCTGTTGGCCATGAGGTATAAGGACAATTCTCTGAGCTCCGGAGGGCCAGATGGGGATGTGACTTCCCATGCATTGAACCAGGCCATGAGCGTGTGGCCTCCTATGCAAGCCAGTACCTGGACTGTGAAGGGGCTAGGATGGAGTTCTGAATTGGGTATGTCTTCTTTCCTTTAAAGGCCATAGTACTTTGTGAAATCTGCAGGAGATGCCAGCAGAGCCCCAAGGAGTGACCCACAGGATCCAGTCTGGCAGTGAATGGACCTGAGAGCCAGGAGGCTGTGACCTGCAAGCAAAGGAGCTACTTGGTTTGTAAGCAAGCCATGCCAGATTTGGAAGTGAAGATGATGGGGCCAAATGAGTTATGCTAACTGCTCTACGTTTGAGGCCCTCCTCTTCAGAACTAAAGTGGAGAGTAGATAGTGTACCTCTAGTTCAAAGCAGTAAGTTTGTGCTTCTTCCTAGAACCGACCAGTTAGTATCCCTTTGATTGATGTTAATCAATATTAATTGGCTATCAGTAGTATTACAGAGATATTGATACTGTCAAGTGATATTGGGGGAACACACCAGATGGGAGCTTGAGTCAATGGCTTTAGAGAAAACTCTATAACCTGATAGAGTTACCCCAGACCCCTGACATGGTAAGATAGCCAGTATCCCTTAGGGGATGAGGACTGCTCATCCCATGTGGGTTAGAAGACTAAGCCTTGAATGTCATTCCATAGGACTGGAATTTAAGTCACTTTTCACTGTTGCAGTTTTCTACTGACCCCACCCTCTCCAAATGCAATGACTCAAAAAGGACAATTTGACAGTCACATGGCTTCCACGGGCATTTAGACCAAAGTCTCCTTCATAAGCTCCCATGAGTACCCTGGAAGTAGGTATTGGAAACAAGGGAGAACAGCTAGTCACCACTCTTCATTTCCTATCTTCTGATCAGTCAGTCCAGCATGAATAAAACAACCTGCTCCATTATCAGAGATGCTCCTTGCTTTGGGGCTAGAATCATTCACCAGTGTTTAAAGAAAGAGATCTGGGCTTGGGCTAAGTGCTGGGGCTTGCCGACTTGCTTCCTCAGGTTACAGGATTTCCCCAGAGATCATTTAAAATCACATTTGTTACTTGTTCCTCCAAATACACACACACACACACACACACACACACACACACACACACTCTCAACTTGCTCTCTCCAGCACGCACAGGCACGCACACTCACACACACACACTCTCTCCCTCCCTCCCTGCTTCCCTGCCCCCAGATAATGCATTTTCTACAGTGGGAGGAAACCAGGATGGAACCCAGGACTGGAGATAAAAATGATACCAGATAAAGCAAGCTTTTCTACCATTTTCTGAAAGGCCATCTGGTTCCCTCTGGATGTCATGACATGCACCTTGACCAGCAGGACGGAGAAGACAATGTAAGTGTCTGCGCTAACCTTGCACTTGAAGTAAGCAATTTGCCTGGGGAATTGGGCTTACATTGCCCACAACTGGGGAATCTAACCTCCCAGATGGGGAATGGACAGAGGGTAGATGTTAGAAGCTTCCCCTCCCTTCATCTCCTGAAAATCACACTTCTCCCTTATTTGTTTGATTCGATTCATTATCTCCTGAAACAATAATGAATTAAGAGCTCTATGAGGAAAAGCGAAGATTGACCAACGAAGGGCCTTTTGATTAGTGTCCTCACCGGGCAACATCTCAATAGGACGCTTCTGGATCATGTTTTTGTATAGCAGGTCAGGACAATTTGGATTCTGCCCCTTCTGGAGCCACAGTATCCCCCTCACTAGCTATCTCATGGAGTAGGCCCCCAAGCTAGCCCACCAATCCAGTAATGTGATGAGCAACACTTCTGTCCACTTGCCAGCCTGCCGCCAGTAAGACAAACCACATCAAAGGTGGCATCCCCTGGGGAAGAAGGGAAAATATAATCCTCGGGTCTGAATTGAACAGTTTTGTTGGGACTGTGGTGAACGTTGAGCGATAGCTCCAGGAATATTGATGAGAAGAGTGAAAATCCCTGAGAAGGCGTGAAGCCAATGCTGAGGGTCTGCTGGCAGGCAGTGGGGGTCATGCTTCCGCTCATTAGGAGCTGTGGGCTCCTGGGACTCCTTTTATTCCATGGCATATTGGCAGAGTAGAAGACTGATCTCGGGTGTGGGCATTGAAAGGTGCCTTGTTGTCCAGGTAAACCAATAGGGTGGGTTTGGATTCTTTTCTAAGAAATAGTAGAAAGGCTTTGTGATATAGTCGGCTGGCATCAGGAAGACCTGGGTTGAAGACATGCCTCTGACAGCCGCTGCCTTTGTGAACATAGGCGAGTCTTAACCTTTCCAGCCCTCTAAGACTAAAAAATACTTATGAGTTGCTAATGTACACCAATGGAGGGAGTTTCCTCACAGGAGATTTCTCTATACTGATAAAATTGCGGGTCTGGACCAAAAACAAAAAGAGGGATGGAGAGGGAGGGAGGGGAGTGATAAAAACCATTTGAAAAAAACCATTGAAGTTAGAGTCAAAAGACCTGGGTTCAAACATCAGGTCTACCACTTACCATCTAGCTGTGTGACTATGAGCAAGGAATTAACTTGTCTGAGCATTTGTTTTAACATCTGTGAAACACATAACCCACCAGACAGTATTACCATTAGGAAGAGGTATGTAAGCTGTTAAGGGCCATATCAGTGAGACACATGCTAATGTGTATTGGTGTTGTTGTTATGAAGAGAATAAAAATGAATCAGGTTTAAAAAAAAAGTATATGGTGGGAAGGAAGTCTGTGACATCTTCCCCCCCAGCAGGCTGGTGTTGGAGGCTCCAAAGTTAGGAGGCTGCTGGTCTCTACGATATCCCTTTCCCAGGGTTCTAGTGTTTTTAATGTCAGTTCACTGCTTAAAAGGATCCTTTGGAGCTAGAAGAGAAAGTTGAAGTGTACTGTGATAGGAATCTGGGATAAACATCCCCAAGGACGGGGGCTGGGCACTAATGGAGAAAAAGGTGAAGGTAGTCGGGAGATAGACGTGCTGTCCTAAGGACTGAACGAATGCTTAATAGAAATGTCAGGAAAGTTTTGTAGATTCCCAGAACCTGGGAACTGGAAATGACCCCCAGAGACGAGCTAGTACAGCCTAGACCTGAACAAGAATTCTCTCTGATAATAATGATTTCAGTGGCCCAGGGGTTGGAGTTCTGACCTTGGAGTCTGTATGAACTGGGTTCAAGACCCACTTCAGACATTTATACTCTGTATGACTCTAGGCAAATCCCTGAACTGCTCAGGGGTCCCAGCAACCCTCTAAAATGATCAGATGTGCTTGTTAGCACCCTGCATTGGTAAAGGAAGTTCCCTTACCTGGGAGCTCCCTCCATCAATGAAATCATAGCTCCAAAGCAAAATAATAAGAATAGTTAACATTTATTTGGCAACTTAAGATTTGCAAATGTAGAATATTTTTATGTACAATACTTTATGTACAATAATTTTTATCCTTCTAACATCCCCAGTAATCCAGCCCTTCCTTGAATACCCTCAGGGATGGAGAACTCAGTACCTTCCAAAGCTATGTATTTCATTTTAGGACTGCTTTAATTGTAGGGAAATCTTTTAGGAGATTAATCCTAAACTGCCTATCTTCCACTTGCTGCTCCAGGCTCTGCCCTCGGGGGCCAAGAAGAACTAAGCTTATCACTCCTCCACCTAATTGCCCTTTGAATACTTTAAGTCAACCTTAGGGCTTGCTTGTAGAGAAATAGGATGGTTTTCTTTGCCTTTCTCCCCAAACTCACTGTCTCCTCCAGAGGCATCCCAGAGCTGTCTCTCTATACATTGAGACGCCTAGCTGCTCTTCTATACCTTACAACATTATATAGGTGTTTATTATTATTATTATTATTATTATTATTGTTGTTGGAAGGAAGAGTCAGGAGAACAGCACAGGAAGTCTTCTTCACCTTGTCATCAGGCATAGGAATCATCCCTTCCAGGACCCCGGCCCCTGCTGGTGTGGAGTTGGGAGCCGTCTCTTGGGGACAGAAGGAGTTTACATCCCAACACATTTTTCTGTTCTTGATTTTCCCTCTGAAATGATTGTGGGAAGAATATGATTTTCAAAGTCAAGGCGAAAGTAGTTATAAAGTTTTGGCTTCTTGACTGGGCAAAAATCAGCTAAAATTATAACCCCTGACCCCGTGATAGGTAAGGCATTGTAGGCAATGTCGAGATAAACCAGTCTGGCTCTCCAGGAGCTTATAGTCCAGCTGGAGAGATAGGACTAGTAAACACTAGTAAAGAGCCAAGCCAAGGCAGGTTTTAAAGTGTTATTCTGCTTGGCCCCAGAGGGCAAAACCACAATGAACAGAAGAAGCTCAAAGGTTGACTTGGGCTAGATATAAAGATAAAACTTCCTGACAATGAGGGCAGGCCCAGAGTGGTGTGGGGTGAGTCGGGAGGACTTGAACCCGGGCCCTGGAAGCCTGGGGATCCGCCTTGGAGAGGATCCTTGCTCAGTGGTTAGTCGGTCCAGTTGACTTCTGAGATCCCTTCTACCTTGAGATGCTGGGATTCCTCAGGGGGGGCAGCCAACAGTGAAGACTGAAAAGAGGACAAGAGGAGCCAGGATGGGGCCAGTGCAGTCAGGCAGAGACTTCTGTTGGCCTTTAAAGTCACTTAGAAACAGAAGAGTCTTAGAATTGGAAGGGGCCTGAGAGGCCTATCTCCCTTCACGTCTTCATTTTACTGATTGAAAGCTCAGAGAAGGCGTTTGGGGATGGCGGCAGGGCAAAAGAGAGGCCCTACCACCCAGGAGCTCCCAGTCTAATGTGGGGGGGGGGGACAACATGCAAACCGCTCTACAAAAATAGGCTCTAGACGGGCTACATTGGTGGTACTGACATTGAATGCTTTCTTGTAGAAGGTGGGACTTTACCTGGGGTGTGGAGGCAGCCAGGAGGTGGAGACAAGGACATTCCAGGCCTAGAGGAGGGCCAAGGAAAATGCACAGAGTTAAAAGATGAAGGGTTTTGTGCAAGAAACAGCAAGGAGGCCAGTATCCTGTGTCATAGGGGATTGATTGGAAGGTATAAGAAGACTGGAAAGGTAGGAAAGAGCCGGGTTACAAAGGGCTTTAAAATCCAAACAAGGATTTTATATTTGATTTTAGAGCTAATAGGGGCCCACTGGAGTTTACTAAGTGTGTGTCGGAGGATGGAGGGGGGGCGTGTAGTCAGATCTGCACTTTGGAAGGTAAGTTTGACATCTAAGTGGAAGATGGCCTGGAATAAGGAGCCCCTGGAGTTTATGGAGGGAGGGTGTGACACAGCCAGAGCCGAGCTTTAGAAAAATTGCTTTATAATCCCCACTACTTCTGACCTCTGCTTTCCATTCTCTTATGAATTCATGATCATATTTTGTGTCCTATTCCAATTGTTTATAAATACGACTTACCTCACTGCGGGATTACAATCTCCATGGAGGCAGAGACCACGTCTTTGTGGTACCTGCTAGTGCCTAGCATGCTGTAACAACATTAACAGTATTTGCCAGATAAACCTTCTCAAAGCATTCCTTATCTCTAGAAATTGAAACAGTATGCTTAGCAAAAGAAGGAAAAAGCTAACCTATAACCGCAGTCAGAAGGAAGGCCAGAGATAATCTTGTCCCATCTGTAGCTCAGCAGAACTTGCTCTACCATACTTCAAGCAAATGATCATTCATTTTTCACTTGAAGACCTCTAGTGATGGGGAACTCACTACCTCCAAGATAGCACATCGTACTTTTATGGAGTTCTTAATTATTAAGAGGTTTTTCCACATGTCGGGGTGAAATCTGCCCCCCCCTCCCAATTGCTTCTCATTGATCATAGTTCTGTTCTCTGGTCTGAGGCCAAACATAAGTCTTTACAATTCCCCTTCAATTATTTGAAGACAGCTGTCATATCTATGTCTTCTCATTGGTTCTCTAAACCGATCTGGTTGTGTTTTCATGTGAACTAACATCTAACATAATAATAGCATTTACATAGCATTTTGAGTTTTGCAAAATGTCCTCATTTGATCCTCACAGTAGGCAGATGCTATTATTATCATCTCTATTTTACAGATGAGGAAACTGAGGCAGACAGATATTAAGTGACTTGCCTAGGGTCACATAGCTAATAGGGGTCTGGGGCTAAATTTGAACTTGTCTTCTTGATTCTAGGTCCAGTGCTCCATATCCATTATGTCACCTCATTGGCTCAGTTGTACATAAGATGTCTAGCCATCTTGACCTTTTGCAGTTGATGTTTTGAACCTAAGTGGAAAACTATATGTATCCTTATTATATTTCAGATTATTCAATTCTGTAGTCTGTTCTGGCCTGCTGAGATCCCCACAGGACTTGTTTATGTCAGCCAACACATTAACTCCTCATCACACTTTCCTGTAATCTGTAAATTAGATAAACACATCAGCTATGCCTTCATCGGTCATTGATTGAAATGTTGACCAGCACAAGGCCAAGGGCAGAGGTACCAGAGTAATCCTTCTGTGTTTACATTGGTCTATTAACCTCTATGCTTTTAGATCAGTCTTTGAATGAGTTCTCAATCTGCCTAGCATCGAATCCAGATGTCTCCAGATCCCCTCAGAATAATTTACATTTTAAAAATAATTTACCTTTTTTTTTTAGAATAATGTAGTTTATAAAGTTTATAAAGTGCTATCAGCAAATCAATTCCTCTCAAGTGCACTATGTGACTGGAATCCTGTGCTAGGCATTATGAGAAGCCCAAAGTTCTGCTAAAGTTTCTGCCCTTAATTCAAATCAATTCAATTAAATAAATATTATTAAGTACACTAGGCGTCAGGTTCTGTGCTAAGTGCTAGAGATACAAAAAGAGGCAAAAGACAGTCCCTGCCCTCAAAGAGCTTGCAATCTAATGGGAAAGACAACATGCAAACAAATACACTCCACCAAGCTGTCTCTCAATAAGGACAAACACAGGAATTGTCAAAAATAACTCTGGTATTTTTCGACCTATGGAGTAATCAGTCATCCTAGCTATATACAAAGCAAGCTATATGAAGAATAAAAAGGAAATAATTAGAAGATAGGAAACGCTGGAATTAAGAGTGTAGGGGAGGCTTCCTGTAGGAGGTAGGATTTTAGTTGGGTCTTGAAGGAAGCCAAGGAGGTCGGTAGTTGGAGTGAGGAAGGAGAGTGTTCCAGGCATGTAGGAAGGATGCCAGAGAAAATGCCCAGAGCCGAGAGATGGAGGGTATTATTTATGGAAGAGACAGGAAGCCAGTCTTACTGGATCAAAGAGTATGTGTCAGGGAGGAAGATGTAAGACTGGAAAGGGAGGAAGAAGCAGGTTATAAAGGGCTTTGAATGCCAAGAGAGGATTTCGTATTTGTTCACCATTTTAGGAGACAAGACACATGCATCATCTCATTGAAGCCCAATTGCACCCCTAGGAGGATTTGGCAAGTGATGGTATCCCCTGTTTTATAAGAAGAACCAGGTTCAGAGAGTTGAAGTGATTTCAAATGGTGACTGAGTTATGGGACCTGGATGAGAACCCAGTTGTTCTAGATTCCAAGTCCAGCCTACTTCTGACTTACCCCGCCTACCTGAGTCTGACAATGGTTATTCTCTTTGCTAAGAAGCCATCCAGAATCAGTAAATATTTTTAGGATGCTCCACTTTCTTGATCACAAATAGGGCTATATATACTCCTATATAGTACACACATACACACACACATATACACATGCACACATGTTCCTATATAGCAATTCCTTTGCTCCCTTTGCAACCTTGGAAGCTGCAGTAGTGAATGCATTATTGTCCCCATTTTGTGGATGAGAAACTGAGGCACAGAAAGGTTCTGTGATTAGCCCAAGGCTGCACAGCAAGGAGGCATTAGAAGGAGTCAAGCTCATCTGTTTTATAGCCAGCAGGACAGAGAGCTGGGGCCCTTCATAAATGTACCATTCTAGGATAAACAGACCTTTGGAGAAGCTAGACAGAGTAGGCTGGATCATAGATTTAGAGCTGAAGCAATTTTAAAGACCATGTCTTGTCCCCTCATTTTAAATGTGTGGAAACTGAGGCATAGCAAAGTGACTTGCTTAGGTGACTTGCCCAGGGTCCCACAGTTAGTAAGTGCCTAAGACAAGATTTGAACCCAAGACTTCCTGACTCCAAGTCCAGGACCCTATCCACTCTACCATACTATCTCTCAATAGGGACAAATATTACAGTCATCAACATGACTTTGGGATTATCCTGTCTATGGATTTATCAGTCATTCTAGCCATTTCTGCCTCTCTGTCTTTCTTCCCCATCCAAGGAAGGGGGCCTGGTCTGACTGTAACAATGTTTGGATGGTAACTCACATTTATAGAGAGCTTTAAGGATCACCGGTTAATAGCTACCACAGAAAAGACCTGAGAGTTTGAGGGGACAGCAAGCTTAAGATGAACCATCCTGGTCAACTCAAAGTGAAGCAGGGGGCATCACTTTCACCCCACGGAGACCTGCAGGCAAAGGATGGATGGGTGATCACTTGTCAGTTACACTATAAATGGAACTCTATTCAGATACTAATTGGACTAGATCAAGAACTCTTAACCTGGGGTGCCTGAGGAGGTTTCCAGGGGCTCAGGAACGAGATGGGAAAAGAAAATGACATCCTTCCCACTACTTCCCACCACTAACCTCTAACTAAAATTTGACATTTTCTTCATTGGTTTAAAATGATGATTCTAAAAGGGGTCCTTACAGAGGCCACCCCAGACTGCCCAAGGGACCAATGAAACAAAAAGGTTAAGAATCTCTGGGCTCAACGGTTGCTGAGGTCCCCATGCCCCTGGACAGTTTATGCCTCTAGGATCTAGGATAATTATTAGTCAGAATGTTTGCTAAAGTGGCTGACTACCACAGACAGGCTCTCTGCTAGGAGCCGCAGCCAGCACAGTGCCAGAAAAGATGGCAAACACTTTAAAAAGATTTGTCAGGTGATTGATAATGGCTATAGTTTAAATATTCAGCAAGGCAATCACGCAGTCTTCTGGCATGGAAAGCTTCTTTGTGACAGCCAGAATCTCCCCCAGGGACCCACAGGCTGCTATCATCGCAAGGGAGAGAGTCATGGGTCTTAAGGAGCCCCTCCCTGCTCAAGACCTCTCTGCGGTGTAGCCAGTCCTGGGCTCCCAGCGACCGTGCCAATTGTGGGCAAGTTTCAGTGTGTGCTCCCAAGCTAGAGACTGGCAATTGTGGTCTGGCCACAGCCCATGTGCCTGCTGTCCAAGGATTAGCCCAGCCAAGTGTGAAAAGGGACTCATCACTCCATCGGAGGCAAGGAAAGAACTTTTCAACCACAAAACCTCTAAAATCCTTATACTAAGTCATACCTGGGTAAGGCCTATGACAGGGAGGGAAGACCCAGGACACAATATAGAAACTGTGGCCTGTTGGACTGGAGGACGTTGCTCAGAGGTGAACCCAATGAACCAATTTAGCCTGGGTAGGGGAGAGCTCCACAAGAACATTAGTGCACAAAACTAATTAAATAATAATTACATTTGTCATCTTAGAGCCATTCCTGACCAAAGAGAGATACCAAGTCTGGGGTCTTCGCCTCAACTGTCCTTACAGAATCAATTCATTCAATTCGGTTCAATTGTATTGGACTCAATTCAATTAGACAGCTATTTATTAAATGCCTACTATGTGCCGTGCATTATGCCAGTAGGCCAATCAATCAGCAAGCATTTATTAAGTATTTACTACATATTAAGCAGTATGTTAGATGCTGAAGACCAAAACAGTCCCTGCCTTCAAGAAGTTTACATTTTAGTCCTGGGGGGCTGGAGGGTTTGGGAGACCGTAAGCATACAATGAAACAAAGAAACAACCGAACATACAAAATAAATAAAAATTTGTATGTGTGTGTAGGATGGAGTTGTAGGGAGTTGATAGTCATAATAATAGCTAGCATCTATATCACATTTTAAGGTTTGCAAAGTGCTTTACAAATATTCATTTGAATCTCACAACAACCCTGGAAGGTAGGCACTATTACTATCCTGATTGTGCAAATGAAGAAACTGAGGCATGCAGAGGTTAAGTGATTTGTCCAAGGTCACACACAGAGTGTCTGAGGTCGGATTAGAATTCAGCTCTTCCTGACTCTGGATTCGGTGCTCTACCCACTATGCCATCTAGGGTTAGAATTAACAAGTAGAGAAATCAGGAAAAGCCTGATGTGGGAGGTGGTATTTGAAGAGCTCTAGGGCTTCCAAGAGTGGTACTAGATGGCACCATAGTGAATAGGGGGCCAGGCCTGGAGTCAGGAAGGTGAGCCTTCCTGAGTTCAAATCTGGTCACAGACACTTACTGGCTGTGTGACCCTGTTTGCCTCAGTCTCCTGTCTGGAATGTGAACTGGAGAAGGAAATGGTAAACCACTCCAGTATCTTTGCCAAGAAAACCCCAAATGGGGTCACAAAGAGTTGGGCATGACTGAAACTACTGACCAGTCACAAAGGGCTTCCAAGACGTAGAGGTGTGGGAGAGTCAAACCTCAAGTTTATGAAGGAGATCAATGAGAAATAAGCCTGGGGAAGAGGCTGGAGCCAAATGGTAGATAGTTTTAAATTCTAACCAAAGGGTTTTGCATTTTATCCTAGACAAACTCAGGAGCTCCGGGAATGCTTTGGTCATAGCTATGCTTTTAGAAATTTGCCTTGGCAGCTGAGTGGTGGATAAATTGAAGCAGGGGATGGGGGTGGGGTGGGGGGAGAGATTTGAGGCAGTGATACCACTTAGGTGGCTACTGCAATAATCCAGGCAGGAGGTGAGCAGGGCCTGAATTCGGGTTGTGGTTGGGTAGGTACAGAGAAAGGGTTGAATGTGAGACATTTTGTAGAGGAAAAATGAACAGAACTCAGCAAATGATTTTTACTAAAATGTGAGCTCCTTGAGGGCTGGGTCTGTGTTTTTACCTTTCTTTGTATACCCAGCACTCAGCACAATGGTTGGCGTGTAGTAAGTACTTAATAATACTTGTTGATTGACTGATTGACCAGTCATGAGGAGAGTAAAGCATTAAGGGAAACTCTAAGGCTTCAGGTCTGTGTGCCTGGAAGGATGGTGGTGCCCTTGAGAGAAACAGAGAAGTCTTGAGAAGTATGGCATTGAGGGTGGAGGGTAGAGTATGAGCCTTGCTTTGGCCATGCTGAGCTGGAGATGCCAAGGGTCCACCACCACTTACCACACTGATGTTTTCTTGTCTTCCTGTCCCCAGACACTGTGGTCACCGCTATTCTTTTTTTCAGTTATTTCAGCCACTAGGTGTTAGAAACTCTTTCTGAAGAAGAATGAAAAGATGGAAAACTGTTTTGGCTCCCTGGAGACAAACAACTTCCGCCTTTTTACTCCTGAATCTCTGGCCACCATTGAAAGGCTGATCGAGGAGGAGAAACATATGAACAATGTGAAGGAGAAGGAACGAGAGGAGGAGGAAAAGAAAGAATCAAAGGCCGGAGCTGAGAAGCCCCGACCCCAACTAGACCTGAAGGCCTACAACCAGCTGCCCAAGTTCTATGGCGAGCTTCCCCCAGAATTAGTGGGGGAGCCTCTGGAGGACCTGGACCCCTTTTACAGAAATTACAAGGTAAGAGCCAAGACTCTACAGCCTGACTCAGGTGGTGGTTTTGTCCTTGTACCGATACAGCCCGCCTCCTGGACTAGGGGACGAAAGGGTCTGGCCACAGGCCGCTTGGTCCCCGTTACAAAGCTTTTGACCCCCTTTCCTGTGACCCAAAGCTTTTGTGATAGAGGTGACATACCATTCAGTCTTCAAAAGCCACACAAAGTCAATCCAGGGGTGCTTTTCCCTCTTTATTTTACTTATGGGGAATTCTAGTGGCTCATTTTGCTAACTAACCCCCAGGAACGAAACAGGAAGTAGCCAGGTTAGAGTTTTGGCCCATAGTCCCCCAGGCCATCTTTGTAAACTTGAGGGTTTGGCTGCAGTAATCAAGGGTCCAGGTCACAAATGAGATTAGATCCTGAGCCTAAAGACAGTCAGAGTTGGTGGCCTTCAATGTCATATAACTCACCCTGTCCCTCCCTACTTGGTTTTGGTCTCCTACCTTCATGGGATGGTTGATCTGTGGATGGAGATGGGAGGAAGGAACTCAGACGTTACATCTCTGTAAGCATAGTTACCTTTCTAAGGGGGCATGACCAAAAGTTTTGTGCTATAACCCTATTGTTTTTCATTCATTAAAATGGTCCCAACTGTAGTCAATTGCAGAGGGTTCTCATCTCCTGGGACACTGTCTATGTAGCGTACCCTTGATGAATCAGGCCCAGTACGTCTTTTGGTGCTGAGACAGATTCTGAGTACTTGCTGCCAGTTGGAGGAGGGGAGAGCTAAGCCAGGGTGGGAGCAACAGGAAAGGATTAGGGGGACCAGAGAGGAAGAGAAGAGGCTTTGAGGAACGTGACTCATAGCATAATACCTGGTTGTCCTCTGTACCTATACATTCTTATTTTCATAATGGAACTAAAGGACAGTGCTGAAGCCAGGCCTGGGTGTGAAAAAACTCATCTTCAACCTGAGCTGGACATTTCATTTTTCACTATTCTTACCCGTGATTTTATCATTGCTTAGACGATGATTTCATCAGAGTGGGGGTATCCCAGCATGGAAACTCCATCCACCAATGCAGATTGGCACCTGATCTTAGACGGTTGCCTGGGGCACTGAGAAGTGATTTGTCTAGGGTCTCACATTATGTGTCAGAGGCAGGACTCTAATGCAGGGTTTTCTAACACCAAGACTGGCCTTCTATCTTGATGCCACACTGTCCAGGCATCACTTTACCTCATTGAAACTCTTGATTTCTGTGGTCGCTGGTTTAAATGGATAATTTAAATAGATAATTAAATAGGTAAAGCTCATGGCCCACCACTGGGGCCCCTGGGAGCAGTGTGGGACGTGGTGCCTTTCTAGCCAGTCATCAGAAGGGAATTGGCTTCCCTGGGCAGGAGGATCTGGGCACTGTCTACTCTGCCTTCAGCACTGGGATGGATGAATCGGTAAATAAGTTCTCGTTTTGCAGGTCTGCTGGGTAGGTGTGATTTTGTATTTTGTTTTAACAGACATTTATAGTCTTAAACAAAGGACGGACAATCTTCCGGTTCAGTGCAACCCGGGCTTTGGGGCTCCTCAGTCCTTTCCATCCCCTCAGGAGAACCGCCATCAAAGTCTCAGTCCACTCATATCCTTTCTCATGGATATTTTTTCCCTTTAAAGGAAGTCAAGTGTGTCTGGCTCTTGGTGCCACATGTATCTCTGCATACTCTTGAAATGGAACATTGAGCTGGCCTCAGAAACAAAACAATTCTGCAATGTTTTTAAAAGAGAAGAATTAAAAAGGGACAAATGCTGATTCTACTGATCTGCAGCAAAGGGAGTTGCCATAACAGGAATTCCCCACATTAATGAAATCGCAGGTGCAGTCTAAAAACCCCAAGATAGAAACAGTCCATTTAATTAATAATAGCTAGCATTTATAAAGCACCTACTGTGTGCCAGGCACTGTGCCAAGTGCTTTACAAATATTATCTCATTTGATCTTCAAAACCATTGTGGAAGATAGGTTCTATTATTATACCCATTTTATAGATAAGGAAACTGAGGCAGACAGAAGCTAATTGACTTGCCCAGGGTCATATAATTAGTGTCCGAGGCTGGATTTGAATTCAGGTCTTCCTGGCTTTGGGCCCAGTGCTCTATCCACTGAGCTCCCTAACTGCTTTTGACATATATTCCCGTTTTTTAATAACAGACACTCACCTAGTTTGCAAGAATAATTATTCACAAAGGAAGCTTCCAAATGGCACAGTAGGGAGTCCTTCCCCATCCACTTCTCTGGTTTTCCCAGTAACAGCTTCAGACCAATGCCCTAATAAAAATTCTGCTTGGGGGTAGGGCATGATGGTCAAATACCAAAACTAAATGGTCACTTGATGTTCCAAGGGGATTAATTCATCTTAAATTTGACTGTTCCCTACTTACTTAGTTCATGGGTTTCTCCTAGCACTTCAAGAGAATATTTGCTTAGTATTTATTAATCCAAGACCTCAGTGTCTCCATCTATAAAATGGGGATGATAATGGGACTTGATGTGACTCATGTGACAGCTTGTTCTAAAATCTCTGCAAACGTGAAAGTGATGTATATATATGTATATATGTCACTATTACTGTTATTGTTGTTCTTTTTTTATTTTCAATATTAGTAAGGTAAATACTTCTCTACATCGGGCAAATGGCCTTAAGAAATTCTTCCCCTCATTTTTGCTTTTGAGTGCCTGTTTCCTGACAGCAGAGTGACTGCACCTGCATTCTGATATCTAGTCCCATCTCCTTGGAGTGTGGGCATGCTGAGGAAGGCTGCCCTTCTGGCCAAACAAGTGTCCAGTGAAGAGAATTTCAGGCAGCATATCTAAAGGAAGGCTTCCAGGCCCTCTCTCCTTCCCAACACAACTGTTGGAGTTGTCCATTGGATCATAAACAAGCACATTTGGAGAAGAGCCTCCAGGAAGTGGGCTTCCTGCCCCCACTGAGATCAGTCACATGTTCTCCTTAACAAATCTTCCTCACCCTGTTCAGTTTCTTCATCATGATGACTATTGTGGTCAACTGTGTATTCATGACCCAAAGTGAAACTCCATCGACTATTGAGTAAGTCATTTCCCTCCTTGGGCAGCAGCAGTTTTTGTTTTCCTCTTATCTCCCCCTCCTCCACTCCCACTCCCCTTTCCTCACCCACTTCTCTGCCTGATATTCTTTGGCTTTGCAAGTTTCTTGTCAATAATATAAATGAAGATTCTGGAAGACCCAGGTTCAAGTCATTCCTCTGACACTCATTAGCTGTGTGAACAGTGATGTTACATAAACAACTTTTCTTAGGCTCCAGAGTAATGATTATCTTTGGATGGTGGGTGGGAGTCTAGACCTGTGAGTTCATCTGTGTAGGGAAGTCCCAGTGAGGGGGCTCTTTACCAAGGCAGAGCAGTACCCATGCTGTACTTTATATTCTTAGGGACACGTTCAGGGTAGCACAGCCAGTATATGTCAAAGGCAAGACTTGAACCCAGGTCTTCCTGACTCTTGGGGTCTGTCCCTAGGATCAAATGAGTTACTCTATTTAAAGTGCTTTGCAAACCTTAAAGTGCTGTATAAATGTTAGCTATTATTAATATTACACACTGCTTCTCATAATTATAATTGACTATAGATATGATAAAATGTTTGTCCAAGTGTTTCCTTCTCTGTAAACTTCAAGAAGTAAATATATGAACAGTTTTCAGTCTACCTATGCCTGCTTGCTTAGACCAAGCAATGGCATATTTCTCTTCTTTTAGAAAACCACGACTCTCTCTGAGACCCCCAACATCTGTGGGACAAAACCAAAGTCAACCATTGCTGGAACTAATCTAGAAGATAACTTCATAGCCACATATAATAAATATTTGTGTATATGTGTACATGTATATATGAGTATAATGTATATACACATTATATATTCATATATATTAAATGCATAAAACCAGCCCTATATATACACATGTATATCTGTGAATATATGTGTATGTATATATATACACTTTTACATATGTTTACATATGTTTTAGAGTGACTGACAAGTTCTCAAGGTGGGTTAATTGGTGTGAAGGAGATCTGCCCACCTCTCTTCCTCACTCATTAGTAAAGGACAGACTTCCTAGTCACAGTTTCTTTTTCCATGCACATAGAGTCTATGGGGTCACAGTACCTTTCTCCCTCCAAAAACATAGATCCTTGCTTTTCCTACCTTATAGGAATGCTCTGGCAGTCAACGGAGTTAGTATATGTGAAAGGATTCTTGGAAACTCTTTGACTCACTCATTTTTTAGGATTATATTATTTAGTTTCCAATTAAATTTTAATCTATCTTTTCACTGCCCTTCATTAAATGTAATTTTATTACATCATGAACTGAAAAGGATGCATTTACTATTTCTGCCTTTTGGAATTTGATTGTGAGGATTTTATCCCCTAATACATTGGCAATTTTTGTGTAGGTGTCATCTACCACTGAGAAAAAGGTATATTCCTTTCTATCCTCAATTCAATTTTCTCCAGAGGTCTATCATATCTAACTTTTCTAAAATTCTATTTACCTCTTGAATTTCTTTCTTGTTAATTTGTGGTTAGATTTATCTAGTTCTGAGAGGGGAAGGTTGAGGTCCCCCATTAGTATGGTTTTACTGTTTGTTTCCTCCTGTAATTCATTTAACTTCTTTAGAAATTTGGATGCTCTACCATTTGGTGCATATATGTTTAGTATTGATACTACTTTGGTACCTTTCAACAAGATGTAGTTTCCTTCCTTGTCTCTTTTAATTAGATCTATTTTAGCTTTTGCTTTGTCTGAGATCAGGATTGCTACCCATGCTTTTTTATTTCATCTGAAGCATATTATATTCTGCTCTAACCTTTTAATTTTACTCTGTATGTCTCTCTCTGTTTCAAATGTGTTTCTTGTAAACAGCATATTGTAGGATTCTGGTTTTTAACCCAGTCTGCTACATGCTTTTGTTTTGTGGGAGAGTTCATACCATTCACATTCACAGTCATGATTACTGTGTATTTCCCTTCACCTTATTTTTTCCCTGTTTATTCTATCTCTATCTCCCAGTGTTTGGCTTCTGACCTCCTCCCTCAATCTGTCCTCTCTTCTACCAGCCCCCACTCATTTTCTTTTCCCTTCCCTTCCTACTTTCCTATAGAGTAACATAGATATCTCTACCCAACTGAATGTGTATATTATTCCTTCTTTGAGCCAAATCTGATGAGAGTAAGGTTCAAACAATGCTCACCCCTCTCCATTCTTTTCCTCTACTGTAATAAGTCTTTTGCACCTCTTCATGTGATATAATTTACCCCATTCTACCTCTCCCTTTCCTCTTATCCCAGTACAATCTTCTTTTTCACCTCTTAATTTTTTTATGTCAATCAAAATCTACTCATACCCACACCTTCTGTCTTTGTATACTCTTCCTAATTGCCCTAATAGAGATACAGTTCTTAAGAGTTACAAGTATCACCTTCCAATGTAGGAATGTAAACATTTTAAGCTTATTGAATAATGTTTTTTTCTTTCCTGTTTACCTTTTTACGTTTCTCTTAAGTCTTGTATTTGAACATTGAATTTTCTGTTTAGCTCTGGTCTTTTCATCAGGAAAGCTTGAAAGTCTCATACTTCACTGACTATCCGTTTTTCCCCCTGAAAGATTATGTTCAATTTTACTGGGTAGTTGATTCTTGACTCTAATCCAAGCTCCTTTGCCTTTCAGAATAGCATATTCCAAGACTTCTGGTCCTTTAATGTAGAAACTGCTGAGTTCTGTGTAATGCTGACTGTGGCTCCTTGATATTTGAAATGTTTCTTTCTGGCTGCTTACAATATTTTCTTCTTGACTTGATAATTCTGGAATTTGGCCATAATAGTCCTTGGAGTTTTCATTTTGGGATCTCTTTCAGGAGGTGATTGGTGGATTCCTTCAATTACTATTTTACCCTCTGGTTCTAGGATATCAAGGCAATTTTCCTTGATAATTTCTTGAAAGATGCTGTCCTGGCTCTTTTTTTTTTTATCATGGCTTTTAGGTAATTCAATAATTCTTAAATTACCTCTCCTGGATCTATTTTCCGGATCAGTTTTTTTTTCCAATGAGGCATTTTACATTTTTTTCCATTTTTTCATTCTTTTAATTTTGTTTGATTGATTCTTAAAGTCTCATAGAGTTATTAGCTTTCACTTCCCCAATTCTAATTTTTAAGGACTTATTTCCTTCAGTTAGCTTTTGTACCTCTTTTTCTATTTGGCAATTCTACTTTTAAAGGAGTTCTTTTTCCAAGCTGTTGATTCTTTTTTTCATGATTCTCTTGTATCAATCTCATTTCTCTTCCCAATTTGTCTTCCACCTCTCTTATTTGATTTTTAAAAACCTTTTTGAGTTCTTCCAAGGGGACTTTTCCGGGCTTGAGACCAGTTCGTATTCCTCTTTGAGGCTTTGCATACAGGCATTTTGACATTATTGTCCTCTTCTGAGATGGTGTTTTGACCTACCCTATTGCCACAGTAGCTTTCTATTTGTTTTTTTGTTTGTTTGTTTTGCTCATTTTCCAGCTTATTTTGTGACTTTTAAAGTTGAGCTCTGCTCTTGGGGTACAGGGAGCACTATCCTAAGTTTCTTGTGCTGGAAGCCAGGGGCCTAGTCATTGGCTTTCTGCCCCAAGGCCTCTGGAGCTAATGGCTTGCCCACTGTGTTGGAGCGGCCCAGCCTCTAGCTTTTTGTGCCAGGGATTCCAAGGGTAGCATTTTGCCTTCTGCCCTGGAGCTGGAGGCCTAAAAGCTGACCTGCTGTGCCACTGGCCTGCTGAGTTTGGAACACGGGGCCTCAGTTGCTGATCTGTGCTGTGGCTAAGAGCCTCCCACTGGCTTGCCTGGATACCACCTATGCTAAATTGTGCTTCCCTTTTACCCAAGTGAGAAAGACCTTTCCTGCAGTCCTTCTAAGTTATCTTGGCCTGGAAAATTGTTTCACCCCATCTTTTTGTGGATTCTGTCACTCCAGAATTCATTTAGAGGCTTGATTTAACATTGTTTTGAGGGAAACTGGGGAGAACACAGACAACTACCTGGCTTTTCTCTACCACCTTGGCTCTGCTCCCTTTGGAAACTCTTAAATTTGAAATGTAAAAAAAAAATTAACATTTAAACAAACTCTCAGAGTAAACCAAAAGAAACACCAAATATGTAACAGTCACTATACTAACAAATGAGAATGCAAAGGGAAAAAATGTGTGTGTGTGTGTGTGTGTGTGTGTGTGTGTGTGTGTGTGTGTAGTCTGCCCTCAGGGAGCTTCCATTCTACTGGGCTTATATGGCTGGGCATGGAATTAATATAATAACCCCCATTTCTGGCAGGTTGAGGTTTGCAAAGTGTTTTTCTCTCAATACCCCATATGAGGTACATAGCCTAAGTAGTACTATCCTTATTTAACAGATGAGGAAAATTGAGGTTTTAAAAGTTAAGCCATACAGCCAGTGAGTAACCGAGGCAGGAATTTGACCTCAAATCTCCTGATTCCAGGTCCAGGATGCTAACTACTACACCACATTACCTCTCTGAGACCTAGGTCATGGTTTTTCAGGTGATAACTGTAATAAAACTCACAAAAACAATCTAATTAGAGTTTTTATGATGTTTAAAGAGCCTTGGCAGTCACCCTGTGGCTAATATAGTCAGTGAAGCCTCCTTAGCACATGTTGGGCTGCAAGGATCACACTGGGCATCTCCAAGGAGGAACAAAATTGTAGCTCCCAATGGCTAGCTCAGCTTAGCTAGTGAGGCCCCAAGGATGGAGTCTCTCTTAATATTCCCAGTGAGATTCTTAAGTGATCTCTCTTCTGTCAAGGAAACCATTTTCTGTCTCTATCCCACTCTTACTTCTCTCCCTTCCTAGCTGGCTTGCTCACTAAACTTGATAGTTGGTAATGGTCTCTACCTAGAGACTTGTATGTTTCCTTATGGGAAGAAATCAGAGCCATAACTAAGGTGGAGTAGTAAGGGCTTTGGCCCTGAGCACAAAAAATTTAACATGTGCACTCTCTCTAGCAGCTTAGAAATAACTGAGTTTAGCAACAATTAAGTGAGAATAAAGGGAAGAACTAGACGATTTCATTGGTATGGAGAACTCTTGGATGAGGAAACTCCTTCTACCAATGCAGTCTGGCACCTTCTTTCCACCTTATACTTGAGGAGAATTGCTTGGGAACAATGAAAAGTTCTTTGCCCAGAGTCACACAGCCAGTATGTATCAGAGGTAGGTCTTGAATCCAGGACTCCTTCTCTCTAAGGCTTGCTCTCTATTCATTATGCTATGACACCTGAGAATAATCAGTTAAAATAGGAAGGTATGCCTTCTCATGGGGTGCAGGAGGCCTAGGCAGGAGGAAGAAAGAGAATTTGGTATTCAGAATTTTTAAAAAATGTTAAATTTTTTAAAAATATAATTGGAAAGTATTTAATGAAATAATTTTTATGTAGGTATACACACACATATTTAAAAACACGAAGCTAGATGTTCCCACCTATAAGCTACTTATTCCCCCTGCTACTTTATTGATTCTATCTCAAAAATTCTTCTTCTTCTTCTTCTTCTTCTTCTTCTTCTTCTTCTTCTTCTTCCTTCTTTCTTCTTCTTCTTCTTCCTTCTTCCTTCTTCTTCTTCCTTCTCCTACTCCTCTTCATCTTCACCATCCCATAGAATAGAAGCTCCTTGAGGCCAAGGGCTATTTCTTTTTTTGTTTGTATGCTCAATGCTTAACACAGTGCCTGGCACATAATAGATACTTGAAAAATCCTTATTAAATGAATCATTAGCACAAATTTACAGAGCCCTTAATGATATTTTATATTTAGGGTCTGGGGCTTTGGGGTCTTTTCTCAGGGTTGCATTCATATACAGTAAGGAAGCTTATCTATAGTTTTCTTTCTCTGCTTTTGCTCTTCCTGGTTTAGGTACCAAAACCATATCTGTATCATAAAAGAAATTTGGTAGGACTCCTATTTTACCTATTTTTTTCAAATAGTTTATCTGGTATTGGGATTAATTGTTCTTTAAATGTTTGGTAGAATTCATTTATAAATCCATCTAGTTCTAAGGATTTTTCTTAGGGAGCTCATTGATTGCTTGTTCAATTTCTTTTTCTAAGATTGGTTTATTTAAGTATTCTATTTCCTCTTCTGTTAATCTGGGAAATTTATATTTTTATAAATATTCACCATTTCACTTAAATTATTGGTTTTGTTGAGGTTTAGGGGTTTTAGGGGTGCTGGGACCCTGAAATCATGACATGTGGGTCCTGCCAGAATTAATTCAACCCAAGCCTTCTTTCAGCCAAAGACAAGGTTTATTAGAACATCTACCATATTGGCCAGACTCTTAAGGAATCTGAACATTACTGAGCTATTGTCTAGATTTTAAGAATCTGAGCACCTTAAGAGAGACAAGATGTACCTTATACACAGAAAGACTGTGGGAGGGATCCAGGAGAGGCCAAGTAGTTTGGAGAGACTGGAGGAGGGGCCTAAGGGAAGATCTGAATGGGAGTGGCCAGTAAACTGGGGTGAACAGAATGTCAGGGACCTGGACCACATGGTCTCCTGGACCAAGAGAGAATGGAGTTTAGATAGGATTAAAGGTGGGAAGTGGCCAGGGGCAATTGGGAGGTATCAGAACAGAACTGGGAGATTGGGTTTAGCCACAATGAAAGGCTAGTTGATAGGATTATAACCTCAGAGATTTGGCCATGTGGGAAAGTCCAGGGTTTTTCTTTTTTGGGGTACAGATCCCATCCTCATCAGTTGTACTAGCATATAATTGGACAAAATAACTCCTAATAATTGCTTTAATTTCATCTTCATTGGTGGTGCATTAACCCTTTTAATTTTTGATGTTGGTAATTTGGTTTTCTTCTTTCTTTTTTAAATCAAATTAGCCAATGGTTTGGTTTTTTTTTGTTGTTTTTTTCCCCCATAAAACCAGCTCCTGGTTTTATTAGTTAAATTTTTTTTTAACTTTCACTTTTATTAATCTCTCCTTTGATTTTCAGGATTTTCAATGTGGTATTGAATTGGTGGGGCAATTAAAAAGTTTTGAGAGACATAGTTTCTAAGTAATTTAATCATTTTATTAATAAGACCAGCACCTTATTAATAAAACAGAGATCATTTGGCCATTTCTCTTATACCAAAGACAATTGTGGTGGTGGGCTCACAGTTTATATACCTTTGGAAGAGTAGGTGTACAAAGAGGTGATGAGAATGATGTCATGTTACCCTTGGGCACAGAAACAATCTCTATACTCAAACTACCCTCACCTTGGACTATCTAGACAAACGGATCTGTCTCCACCCAAGTCTGAGTAGAACACAATGGGCTTCCCCACTTTAGATTAAATTTCTTGTAAGATTGGGTGTGATCTGACCAAGACTGAGGAGAATTAATTCAATCTCATTATCAAAAATGTCTTTCAAGAGACTGCAATTTTAACATCAGGACTTTGGAAGAAGAGAAGAGCACTTAATCTCCCCAAATGATTACTTATTAATAATAATTTCTCATATTAGAGATTCTTAATTTATTCTTTATTTAGTTTTTTTTCCAGTTGCATTCTGATTTGCTCTCTCTCTCTCTCTTTTTATTGATGTACACATTTAGAGATATAAAATTTCCCCTAAGTACTGCATTGGCTGAAACCCATAAATTTTGATATGTTGTCTCATTGTTATCATTCTCTTTAATGAAATTATTGATTGATTGTATGATTTGTTCTTTGACCCACTCATTCTTTAGCATTAGATTATTTACTTTCCAGTTCATTTTAAACTTATGCTTCCACTGCCCTTTATTGAACACAATTTTTTACTGCATTTTGATCTGAAAAGGATCCATTTAATATTTCTGCTTTTCTACCTGTAATTGTGTTTTTATGCTCTAATACATAATCATTTTTTGTGAAGGTGCAATATATTGGTGAGAAAAGGTATACTCTTTTCTATGTCTATCATACCTAATTTTTCTTTTTAAAATTTATTTATTTATTTATTTTGATTTATCAACAATCATTTACATAAGCTTTTGAGTTTTAAATTTTTCTCCTCTTCCCTCCCCCCTTCCTCAAGATGGCATGCAATCTGACATAAGCTATATATATATATATATATATATATACATTCCTATTAAACATATTTTCACATTAATGATGTTGTAAGGAAGAGTTAGAACCAATAGGAGGAACCACCAGAAAGAGGAAACAAAACAAAACAGAAGAAAAAAATAGCAAATATTATGCTTTAATCTCTAATTTTTCTAAGATTCTAATCGTCTCTTTAACATCTTTTTTTATTTTATGCTTACATTTATCTAGCTCTGAAAGGGGAGTTGAGGTTCCCCACTAATATAACTTTACTATTTCCTCCTCTAATTCATTTAACTTTTCTTTTAAGAATTTGGATGCTGTACCATTTGGTGTATGTGTGTGTGTATGTGTGTGTGTGTGTGTGTGTGTGTGTGTGTATTTATATATATATACACACACACACACACACACACACATATATATATATATACACATATATATTTGGTACTGATGTTACTTCATTGTCCATGGTGCCCTTTAATCAAGATGCAGTTTCCCTGCTTATCTTAATATATATTACATGTATAATATGTAAAAACATATATCTTAAATATATAGACCTTAATTAGGTCTATTTTTGTTTTTGCTTTGACTGAGATCATGATTGCTACCCCTGCCTTTTTTAATTCAACTGAAACACAATAGATTCTGCTCCAGCACTTGATTTTAATTCTGTGTGTCTCTATTTCAAGTGTGTTTCTTCTAAACAACATATTGTTGGATTCTAGTTTCTAATTCAGCTATTTAAACATCATAGGTGAGTGCATCCCATTCACACTCAGTTGTCATTACTAACTCTGCATTTCCTTCCAACCCATTTTATTCTGTTTATCTTTCTCTTTCTCTGTTTATCCTGTCCTTCCTATAAAGTCTGTTTTGTTACAGACTACAGCCTTTCTTTATCCACCCTGTCTTTATCTCCTCCCTTTCTCCTACTTCTCTGAAGAGTAAGATAGATTTCTATACCCAATTGAGTGTGTATATATGTATGTATGTATATTTTTATCTATCTGATTTCCCCCTTTGAACCAATTTAAATGAGTGTTGCCTACCACCCTCACACCACTTTACCCTCCACTGTAAAAGCTCTTCCTTGAGTACCTCTTTTATGTGAGATTTTTTTTCTATTCTTTCTCTCCCTTCCCCCTTTCTCCCAGGGCATCTCTCCCTCTCTCTCTTTCTCTTCCTCCCTCTCTCTCTCTCTCTCTCTCTCTCTCTCCCTCTCTCTCTCACTCCCTCTCTCTCTCTCTTTCTCTCTCACTTACACATATTTATATGTATGTATATGTGTGTACATATATGTATGTATGTATACACACACATATGAATGACTTACTCCTGTGCCCTCTATGTAGAATCCTTCAACTGCCCTAATAATAATAAAGTTCTTAAAGGTTAGGTGTATCATCTTCCAATACAAGAATGTAAACAGTTTAACCATATTGAATTCCTTAATATTTCTCTTTCATGTTTAACTTTTTATGCTTCTCTTGAGTCTTTTCTTTGAATGTCAAATTTTCTATTCAGTACTGGTCTTTTCATCAAGAAGATGCTTGTAGTTCTCTATTTCATTAAATATCCAATTTTTCCCTTGAAGGATTATACTCAGTTTTGCTGGGTATGTTATTCTTGATTATAATCCTAACTCTTTTGCTTTCTGGCATGTCATATTCTAAGCCCTCTACTCCTTTAACATGGTAGCTGCTAAATCTTGTGTGATCCTTACTATGGCTCACAGTATTTGAATTGTTTCTTTCTGGATGCTTATATTATTTTCTTTTTTGATGTGGGAACTCTAGAATTTGGCTATAATTTTTCTGGGAGTTTTCATTTTGGGATCTCTTTGGTAGATTCTTTCAATTTCTATTTCATCCTTTGGTTCTAGAATATCAGGTCAGTTTTCCTTTATAATTTCTTGAAATATGATATCTAGGCTCTTTCTTTAATCATGACTTATCTCTCTTTCATCTATTTTCCAGGTCAGTTGTTTTTGTGATGAGATAATTGACACTTTCTTCTTTTTTTTTGTTCTTTAAACTTTATTTTATTGTTTCTTGATGTCTCATGGAGTCATTATTGACCACTTACCCAATTCTAATTTTTAAGGAGTTATTTTTATCAGTGGTTTTTGTACACTGTTTTCCATTTGTCAAATTCTTCTTTTTTGAAGTGTTATTTTCTTCAGTATTTTTTGTGCCTCTTTTACCAAGCTGTTGTCTTTTCATATTTTTTTCCTTGCTCTTATTTCTTTATGTATTTTTTTCTACCACTCTTAGTTTATTTTTAAAATACTTTTTTAGCTCTTCCAGTAATTCTTGTTGGGTTTGTGTCCAATTCCCATTTTTCTTTAAGGTTTTTCTTGTAGCTATTTTGACTTCATTATCTTCTTCTGAGTTCGTGTCTTGATCTTCCCTGTCATCATAGTAGATTTTTATGGTCAGATTCTTTTTTGTTGTTATTGTTTGCTTATTTTTCCAGCCTGTTTCTTGACTTTGAATTTATGTTCAAGTTGGACTCTGTTCCCTGTAGGGGGGATGTCACAAGCTTTGGATTTTTTCTGCATTGCTGTTTTCAGAGCTAGTTCTGTAGATTTGGAAATTTTCAGTGATTCCAAAGTGGTGTGATCTGGGGAGAGGTGTGGCCCTTGCTCTCTTGGTCTCTGCCCAGGAAGGGCCTCTGCTCCCTTGGGACTGGAAGTGATACTGATTCTCAGAGCCTCTTCTCCCTTGAACTTGACCCAGAAGTGGGTATAGGCAATGGAATGCCAAACAGCTTATAGTCCTGCATCCAGTGTTAGTACAGGGGTCCCCTGTAATCTCTTTCTGAGCAGTTGCCAGGTCCCCTTACTATCTCTGGCTTGAGAGCTCCTGAAGCTGCTGTTGCTTCTGTCACCACCACTTAGTCCCACCATTGTTGTTGTATCCACATCTGCCCTGGGCCAGCTTCTACCCCTCGGTCACAGATCTCTCCTTCTGACCTCCTAAGTTGTGTTGGGCTGGAACAAGGTCTCACTCTGACCTTTTGTTGGCTCTGCCAGTGCAGAACTTGATTTGAGGCATTGTTTTAAAGTGGTTTAGAATATTGGGAGAGCTCAGCTGAGTGTTTCCTCTACTCTGCCATCTTGGCTCTGCCTTCTAATTTATTTTCTAAAAATCTTATTTTTATTGAAATCTTTTGCTTTTAGAAAATATCCATTTTCAAATATGTTCTTCTTTTCTCCCTTTACCAGCAACTCATCCCTAAAGATTAAACAATTAAAAAGAAAGAGGAAAAAAAGAACAGATCAGTTACTTTCTACCAATTGGAGAAGCATCCAGAACCTTCCTCTATTGTGACTAATACCCCTGCATTTCTCTGCTTCTATAGGTATGTTTTCACAGGTATTTACACATTTGAATCCTTAATAAAAATATTGGCCCGAGGATTTTGTCTGAATGAATTCACCTACCTTCGAGATCCATGGAATTGGCTGGATTTTAGTGTTATTTCCCTGGCGTAAGTAATTCTTATGAATGTACATATGTATATGAGCATATGTGAACACCTGTGAACTTATAGGACCAAAACTTTGGGGAGAGAATTAAGCTCTTTGAGGATGGAGATTATTCCATTTTTGTCATTGTAACCCCAAGGCTTTGCAAAGTGCCTGGCCCACAACAGGTACTAAATATATTCTTTTTTGTTGAAAAATTCTCTCATTTTCAAATTCTATTAAAGTGACTAGGCCTTCTTTCTTGCCTCCTGGGCTCAAGTCATTCTAGTGTGGTCACTGTAGTAGGATTTAGTTTTTTCCATTAAAAAAAAAAGGCTGCCCTGGGCATAACAAAGGGCAGATAGGTGGCTCAAGAAATAGAGAGCCAGGCCTGGAGTCAGGAAGACCTGAATTCAAATCTGACTTCAGACTCTTACTAGCTGTGTGATTTTGGGCAAGTCACTTAACCCTCTTTGCCTCAGTTTTCTCAACTGTAAAATGAGCTGGAGAAGGAAGTGACAACCATTTCAGTAGGCCAAGAAAACCCCAAATGGGATCATAAAGAGTCAGACATGAATGAAAATGATGGAACAAAGGACATGATAAAGAGAGGGAATGGGACAAAGAGAGTGTGTTGGGAGAAGTTAAAGGTTTGATGGTGGTTTGTGGGAAAGAGATAGTATGGCATCTTGTGCCTTGGAGTAAAGAAGGGACCATACTCTTCCTTTGGTGCAGACTAGCTATGTGACCCTAGGCAAGTTATTTAAGCCCTCTGTGCCCCAGGCAACTCCCTAAAACAATACGTTATGGAGGACTTCTTTTGCACCAGGAGTGCCCCTCTTACCAATGTAATCCCAGTCCTGAATCTAAAAACAAAAACTGAAGTCTGTGATAGGGTCATAAGATCAAAGACCCAAAACTGGAAGGGACTAATAGGGCTCGGAGTATGACACTTCATTTTACAGATGAGACCTTGGCCCAGGGCCCAAGGTCACTCAGGTAGTGAGTAGTAGAGCCAGAATTTGAATCCAGATCCCCACACGCAAATCCAGCATTATTTTCTTCTTATTCCATCCTGTGGCTGTCATCAGAAACCACACAAGATGAGAAGGTAGGGAAGTAGTTTGCCACCTGGGTGATTACATGGGTCTACTGGAGGATAGAAGCAAAGATGGGATCCAACAGTCATAAAAATCCAGTCTTCCAAGGGTGGGTCAAGAGGATCTGCAAGCACCTGGGTCAAGAGAATACCCTAGCACTTAACATTGCAATGGATGTTGAATAAGTTCCTGGGAATTAGCAGTGAAAAAGGTACCAGGGGCTCAATCCCCATTCATTTGACTAAATGAACTAAACTAAATAAGATAACATTAGTACAACTGGCACATAGTAGGTGCTTAATAAACACTTGTTCCCTTCTTATCCTTCCTCATATCAAATTCCATTTCAACAAGCATTTATTAATCACCAACGCTGTGCCAGACACTGTACATTTTGTGTCCTTGGGGACACAAAGACAAAAACTAAACAGACATCTGTGTTTAAATAAGAGGCAGGCAGGAGCCGCAGAAGCCTCTTAAGCAGGTGAGTGTTGTGGTTATCTGTTGTTCAGGTTATCCATTTGGCAGTTGTGTGGGGGATGGTCTGGGGAGGGGGGAGATGGGAGCAAGAGAGCAAGGAGGAGGCTCCTGTGAGGGTAAGAGTCAAGACAGACAGCATCGGTCAAGGTCTGGAGAGCAGAGAGGGCAGCATGGACATTCCTGGGATATCTTAAATCAGATTCACATTCCTTCTCTTGGAACATGTTCTCTTCTACAGCATTCTGACACCCCATAAATCCAGCTCATTGCCAAAGCTCGTCATTTCTACCTTCACAACGCCTCTCCTTCCATCACACAGTCACGGTTCTAGGAGATTCCCATCATCTGTCCCTTAGACCATAGCAGGGCCTTCTGCTTAGAGACCATGCCTCCAGTCTCTCCCCACTCTAGTCCAACCTCCCATCAGCTACAAAGTGATCTTCCTAAAGCCCAGGTCTAACCATGTCACCCCCTTTCTCAATAAACTCTAATGGCATCCTCTTGCCTCCAGCATCAAAAAGAAAGTCTTCTGTTCGGCATTTAAAACCCTTCCCAACCTGGCCCCTTCTTCCATTTCCAATCTTCTTACACTTTATTCCCCTCCACAAATTCTGCAATCCAAAACATTCTAGACCCCCTGCTGGTCCTCACACATGACACTCCCTCTCCAGTCTCCTTGGTGTGAGCTGTTGCCCCTATGTCTAAAAGGCTCTCCCTTCTCTCCTTGACCTCCTGACATCCCACACTTGCTTCTAGCTAAGGTCAAACACTGCCTTCTATAGAAGACCTTTCCCAGTCTCCTCCAGATGCCCAAACTTCTCTAAGGCTATCTACCTATTCATCTATTCTGTGCATATCTCCAGCGTATAGCTGTTTGCACGTTGTCTCTCCCCGCCATGAGCTCTTTGAGGGCAGGGACTGTTTTTGCCTTTTCTGGTACATAATAACCATTGAATAAATGTTTATTGACTGACTGATTGCTCTAATCTGGTAGGTACATTGCTGAAGTTACAGACCTACGTGGGGTTTCAGCTCTAAGAACTTTCAGAGTGTTCCGGGCTCTGAAAACAGTTTCAGTGATCCCAGGTAAGGAGATGGAACTTCTTGTCAGGCACGCATCTAGGTATCCAAAGGAAACTGACAGCTCACTTACACTTAATCACCTTCTACCCTGAACAGTCTGGGAGTCAGGCAAGGGTTAGTTGGGGGCTAGGGAGAGGGGGCTGTGATGAGGCCTGCCCTCATCCAGGCACTTCCTTCTTCTCAGGGTGGTTTCAATGCCCATTCCCTGTGTCAGGCCAGCCTGCCCAAATGTATCAGAATTGTCAACATAGAGTTAGAGCTGGACGGAACCATCTTCCTGATGACTGCTTGCTGCTGGGGCTGCAAGTTAAAACTTCCTTTTCTCAAAGGCATCAGGGCACAGTGGACAAAGCCCTGGTCTTGGAGTAAGGAAGACAGGATGGAGATCTGACTCTGACACTTAATAGCTGTGAGACCCTGAGCAAGGCTGAGCCTCAGTTTCCTTATTTGCAATATTTATTTATCAGGGTTGTTATGAGGTTTAGGTGGGATTCTGGGAGAGAAGCATGCCACCTCTTTAAAACACTGTATTAACACCTGTTGTTGTTATTGTTGTATATCTTTGCCACTATCCTTATCATTAGCTCATTCTTCCATTGTCATCAATGGAGTTCATATAGAAATGGTCCTGGGACAAGTTTCCCTCCTGCCTTCATGCTTTCCTACTTAATGGTCTTTGCACAAGTGGTTAAAATAAGTGTGGGGGTATTTTTTGTCATTATTGTTTTTTTTGTATTTGGATAAAAACAATGATCTGTAAGCTCATCCTCTGTAGGCCATGAAAACAGCCTCAACTGCTCAGGAGATGATGTGTATCTCACCCTGCTCCCACAAGGTTTTTCTTATGATTATTTACCTTGATGGGGGGTTCTACGGATGGATCACAAGATACAAAGACTTTGGCTCTTGAGCTGCCAATGGCCTGTGGGTTTTCCAGCAATGCATGGTCTTGGCCAGGGCTTAAGTGTCAATGTGACCTTCCTGATAAAACACAACTGCTATTTTGGCCAAATGACAATAAATTACAGCTCCTTTGGCAATCTTATTCATGAGACTTAGGAGCCTCAGGGTCCAGACACAGAAAAGCCCCCATCAGTGAGGACAGCCTCAATATTCCAGAGACAAAGCAGAGCTCTGAGACCAAAGCTTGATCTGAAATTCCCCACTCTTTTCTCTGGGTTCTGGGATCATGGATCACCATTGCCTCCTACTTTCTATAGGACCAGAGAAGGTGTGAGTTTCAGTGTACCCTAGCGATCATCTACTTAAGGAGTTCTTAACCTTTTTTGTGTCATAGACACCTCTGATAGTCAGAATAATGTTTTCAAATTCACAAAATAAAATACAGAGGATTACAAAGGAAACAAATTTTATTAAAATACAGTTATGGAAAATTTTTAAATAAGAAAACAAGTTCATAGACCCCAGGTTAAGAACCACTGAGCCAGTCCAAGTATTTAATTTTCCAGATGAGTCATTGTCCAAGGCCAGGCAGTTGGTAAGTGGCCAAGGTTACCAGCTTCCAGCTCAGGGTTCTGTGCCAAACTGTTTCTCCCATTAGCAGAGAGTGATTAAGTTCATTGAAGGGGAAAAAAATGGAATAAATACCAATCTTTTGCTATATGGGTGTTCTCTGTGACTCACTGTAGATGCTGGGATCTTATGCAAATTGCAGGCAAATCAGTGCTCGTTTTGACAATGAGAAAGGAGGCCCATAATAGGAACCAAACAGAGGTGTGCTGATTGATTAATTGATTGATTGAGGTCATTAGGAGAGATTGAAGTAAAAGTGAAAGAAATGGGATTATCTGCATGCATTCTTTCAGCAAACACCCCTCCTGGCTTTGGACCAGAAACCTGGGATGTGGAAGGAGTTAATATTGTTCAGATAATTGTATGAAGCACATACATACCCCCAGACTGAGCCATCTTGATGCTTGCAACATGTGTCCCAAAATGGGCTTACAGCAAGCAGCAAGAAGCATCAGGAGGGTGAGAGACCCCAGGATCAAAAACACCTTGGCATGGAGAGACCCTGGAATGTGAGATGCTGCCCCAGGGTGGCCTGGAGCAGGCTGACCTAGGCATAGCCTCTAAGAGTATACCACCCAGTGGCTTCTTATTTTCACTGACTATTTTTGCTCCTTATGTGCTATGCTCCCTCCTGTCACTGGCGGGAAGGAAGGAGGAAGTGCTGGCAGCCCCCTCTAAATTTCAGCCACCTGAGGAATCACTCAGTCATCCCACCCTAGTTACAGACTGGAAGCACTTCATGCAATTTTCATGTTGAAAGGCCTGGGCTTTCTATCTGCTCTGGGGCCTCTAAGGTGTTGTTCCTTGATCTCTCCAGGCTTAAAGGTCATCGTGGGTGCCCTGATCCACTCTGTGAAGAAGCTAGCAGATGTGATGGTGCTGACAGTCTTCTGCCTGAGTGTCTTTGCCCTTGTGGCCTTGCAACTCTTCAAGGGGAATCTCAGGCACAAATGCACTAAGAACTGCACATTTTTTAACGTGACCAGTGATCTTTATGGTGAAAACAAGACATGGGATTTCTGCAAAAATGACTTTGGTAAATCTGCCATGCATTTGAAAGCCCCTTTGTGCTTTATTTTACTACATTGCTCTTGGCATTGCTAAAACACTACCATGATGTCATAAATAAGGCCTAATAATGGGATGGAAAGAACACTGAATAGGTAGAACCATAACTAGGGTAGGACAACCAGACCATTGGCCCAGTTCGCCAAAATTTATAGGAAACCTACAGTATTGTCCCATAGGAAATTTCTTCCCTCCAGAGGCCATGTCTTCCACTTTCTTGGTAATGACCAGTGCTTTAGCAGTATAGAAAACACTTGGTATATCTGGGTACATTTCTCCCTACATCCTCACCCACCATCATGGCCATATTTCAGGTGAGCTCCTTCTACTCATTGCTAACCCTTTCTCCAGGGCTCCAAATTCTTAAATATGGTCCTGCCCAAAGACATATCATTATATCTCTTCTGGCCTCAGTATTTCCTTCTGTAAAATGGGTGGGGGGAGGGATAGACTAGATGATCCCTGAGGTCTCTTTTAGGTCTGACATTCTATGACCGTATAATAAGGATACTCCCAAAGAGCAAAATTCCTTTTCAACTTGTGAACTTGTCCTAAGGACTTTCTCTCTCATTATCTATGACAACTGTGTCATGAATTTAAGGTAAATGGCAATGAGAGGAATGTGGAACATTGAGACAAGTGAAGATGAACTTCTGAAATTGAATGAATTTTGAAAATGGCCCTTTTGTTATCTGGAAAATAACTATTTGAAATGATGAGAGTGCACACCCTCTCCTTGACTCTTCTGGGTTCACATCCCTCCCATTTTCCTCATCTTAGAAGATCTCTAAATGCAACAGTCTGGAAGAAATCATGTAAAGCCCCTTCATTTCATGACAAGGAAACTGAGGCCAGAGATGTGAATTAGCTTACCTAAAGTCACAAGCCAATAGCAGAGTGGGGTTTTAAACCCAGATGTTCAAATCCAGAACTCCACAGTGTCTTCCTCCAGCAGCCAGACCTCAGATGCCTTCAAATACCATGTTCCATGACAACCAAATGGAAGGAGAATCTGAGAAGTAAGAGAATCAAGGGCAGAGTCTGGTTCCTGCTCCTCTCAGGCATGAAGGAAGAGGGATAACTGTTTCTTTCATTCATTCATCCATTCAACAAATGTCCCATAGATTGGAAACTCCTTGCAATCAGGCATTATTGAGTTCGTCTTTGTATGCCCAATGCCTAGTTTAGTATCCTGCCACATAGTCTGGTTTTAATAAAGACTAGTTGAATTGAATTGAAGTACCAACCATAAACTTGGCACTGTGCTAGAAAATGAGGATACAAAGATAGATACAAAATGGCATCTTCCCTCCAAGAGCTTACATTCAACTAGGGGAAGGGAAACCATACTATGTACGCAGAGCAGTATAGAGAAGTTGAGAGTTTCAGGTCTGGTTTGTTTCATGAGGGGCATGTACAGCATTTTAGTAGAGCTGAAATAAAAAACCTCAATCCTCAAGGCTAAAATCAACTTTCAGTCTGTTGAGTTAGAAAGTTCTGTACTGGCCAAATGTATAGACTTGGACTCTTGGAATGTCCAAGCTGGAAGGGACCTTCATCTTCAACATGTATCCCAGCCTGCCTGGGAACCAGTAGTTAAATAGGCTGAACAGTGTTGGACCTTCTTTTCACTCAATATTGATGATTATTTTTGAGGGGGGGTGTGCATGGATTATATATAGATTATTTTCATAATGAACAATTAATTCTTGGTTGGTGGTGCATATGTGAAATCCATCCTCAAGTCAAAACCCAATAATAGGGACCCTGCTCCAATGCATCAGACCAGATCGGGAAGCCTGCCAATGGCAAGCTAGTGCCTAATGTTCAGATGGGGTGGGGAGTGCAGAGGGTAGGGATGGGACTGTGAAATGATAGCAATCTGGGCTTACATTTCACAGGGAAGCTGGTGGGATTGAACAAGGGAGGTTCAGTCAACAAACATTTATAAAGTGTTCATACATAGAAAGCATCTAATGTACACATTTTTATTCATTCATTCATTTATTTAAAGTACCTCCTATGTGCCTGGCACTTGGCTAGACACTGGTGAATGGCCCCTGCCCTCAAGGAGCTTATATTCTACATATCAAGGAAAAGTCAGGTGCCCAGGTGTCTGAAGCATTTGGAGGGGCTGGGAAGATGTGTCATATGGAAGAGATGAAAAGTCCTGGAGGGCAAAGGAGAAAAGAAAAAAAAAACCCAGCAGGTAACAGCTCAGAGGCTCCAAACAGTCAGTCAGTCAACAAGCATTTATTAAACTCCTCTCTTGTGCCAGGTTCTATATTATGTGCGGGAGTACAAAGAAAGATGAAAGGCAGTTGGGAGACAACCTTCAAACCAGTAGGTACACACAAGATAAATTGGAGGTAATCCACAGAATTGGTAGCACTAACATTAAAGGGCATCAGGAAAAGCTTCTTGCAGATGGTGAGAGTTTACCTGGGACTTGAGGAATGCCTAGGAAGCCAGAGGTAAAGATGAGAAGAAAGAGAATCTCAGGCCCAAACTTTCTATTTTCACTCCTACAGAGCAGTCCAAGGCCTAAGGGACTAGAAGAGGCTTGTTTGGGGGCTAGTGTCACATCCACAAAAAGGATCCTAGACCCTAAGCTGCAGATGAGTGGCCTAAATGCCTTCCCATTGTTTTATCATCTATTTAGCATAGACGTGGTCATTCACAGAGCAATTGACACCATTTCCCTGTGGACAAGCGGCAAAATGCAGGTCTCCCACTTAGCCGACCTTGGACAGCTCCTGCATAGTGCATAAGCATATGTTAGCCCATTTGGTTGTAATTCAAACAAACAAATCTTTATACAAATCTACAGGCCTCAGCTTTCTGCTGCCCACTTCCACTTTCCCCTGGGCAATCTGAAGTTCTCAAACACCAGCCTCCTTTTTTGTGCCTCTGGTCCTGATCCTGTCCAAACACATCGGCTAATACTTCATCCTCACTCCTTCTGAGTGGATTTCAAACTTGCAATGATACAGATAACTCACATTTCTAGAGTGCTTTGAGGTTTATCATGCTTATTCCTCAGAATAACCTGATATGGTACACAAAACAAGTGCTTTTGTCCCCATTTTCCAGATGACAAAATTGAAGCTTGGAGAGATTAAATGTCTTGTCTGTGGTCATTCCACTAGTGTTAGAGCCAGAATTTGAACCCAGGTCTTTCCTGACTCTAAACTGAGTCCTCTTTGCATTATACGAAGTTGCTAATATTATGTACCCTGAACATTTTGCACTGATAATAACAATATCACTTGGTTGGCAAAGCACTTTACATACATCTCAGTTTGTTGACTCTATGCAAACAAAAAATACACAAATGATGCATTATTTATATAGCCATTTTGATGTACCATCCAGTTCATTCCCAAAGATTCTCTGGAGAATCTGAATTCTTTGGCTCTTAAGTGGTCAGTGGGGGAGGGTGCAGAAGTTTCCCAAAGGCCTGATCTCCTTTTCCATGTTATGTAGATTACTTGATGTACAAGAATGGCACAAAGGATTACCTACTCTGCGGCAATGGCTCTGAAGCTGGGTGAGTAGATGTCATGCAGAAATGTGCTGTTTGTTCATTGAAGAAATGGGTCTTGAACCCCTACCATGTGTAAGGTCCTGATCCAGGGACACAGGAGTCACAGAGATGACTATGGCTTTGGTCTTGTCTTCTAAGAGCTTATAGTCTAAGGGGAGAGCTAAGACTTGGGCCAAAGGAGGTAGGGAGGGAGAGGGAAGGCTGAACTCATAGGCTGCCTCTTTCTGACCTAATACTCCAATTATAGAAATAGTTATAGAACAGAAGGAACCCATAGAGCCTGGAAACATTAATGGTCAGACTGAGCCATCCACCAGCTCAGGATTGAGATTACAGGCCAGGAAGTCTGAGAATTGTACCAGGTATTCTGGGCCATCTACCAGCTCATAGTACAGTGAGCTATACAATGACTTTAAGTCACAGTATAGGTGACCAGTTTGTAGTTTATGACCAAACTTACTGATGATGCTTTGGAAGAAATGGGAAAAGTGGGTATCCATGCAATTAACCAGTGCCCATTATTGGAGCGCACATAATATGCTTCATAAGTGACTTCAGTATACGCTGTCTCATGTTTTATACTCCTTAATTATTTGCTATGCAAAGCATAACATGACATAGTGATTAGAAAGCTGGCCTTGGCACCAGGAAGACTTGGGTTTGAGTTTCATCCACAATGCACATGGCCTTTAGGAATCTGGAAAAATCACTTTCAGTGCCCATAGGCAACTCTCTAAGACTATATCAGTTATATAGGAGGTGCCAACCATCATCAGTAGAGGGAGTTTTTCACTGCACCACTAAAATCAAAGGTCCAGTGCCTAACCTGGACATCCCTAGATGTTTTTTATGCAATATACTTTTATTTCTGGGTTATGTTTCTTTGCTAGATATACCAGTAACCAGTGTTATATGTTGGCTCTTACTATATGTGCATGTAGCATGTTTCTGTACTCAATCACTGCATACAACTTCCTGATGTGATTCTGGGTGCTCTGCATCCAGGGGTGTGCCAGAGTTAGCTTGTACTAGCTTGCAAGAGATGATTGTTAAATTTCCAGTGTGAGCATTCACCTCATAAACAAGCAAATAGTACAAATCAGGGCTTTAATGGTTATTCTGTTGATTTTCTAGACTTAAGAAGTGATGGAGAAAATTTTAATAAAGAAGAAAGCAGATTAAAATGAAAAGTGTGTTTTGCGTACATTTTTATAGAGTTGGTTGTTAAACATTTACCAGCATACCCCTGTGTGTATTGCACTGAAATTTCCATCCTTAATTTAATGTATGCCATGCTGGTAAATGTGCTGCTGGTTATATGGTATGTAATCTGTTAGTGGTATACACTAATGTGAGCTGGATGCAGTTCTGGAATAAATGCAATGTAGGAGGTATGTGCACATTTATCGAACTGTATAGTTGGGGATAAGTACTTGGAGCTCTGTTGTGTATTAATTTATGCTGCTTATAATATATGTTCTTCAAGTAATTGGCCAGAACTACAAATTCTTTACTGGAAAAGGGAGACTATAGGAAGAAAACAAGGTTTTTCCCTGATCAAAATACAGCCCTGAAGCCTGAGGTTGTGGCTGCTGACAAATATACATAATTAAGGCAGCAGTGAGGCCAGGTGGGTAGAGACAGGACTTGTACACCCCCATTCTAGGGTCTTTTACAGGCACTGCAGATTAGGGCCTGAGATTTTTGATCTGCTCAGTCACTAGGATTGAAGTAATTTCTTTGAAACTAACATTATTACTACCAACAATAATAGCTACTATTTACATAGCTTTTTAAGGCAGTGAGATTAAAGCCAAAGGGAGGAAGGAAAAGGTTTGCAATATTACTGATGAGACTGTCCCAGGGAATCAGTAGGAGATGGTATGAGTGACTCTGTCACCTTAGCTAAGCATTCTTGGGGGTCTGCCATCTTTGTTAGTAGACTGTTAGACTGTCTGCATTTCCACTGTTTCTTATGTAACCCAGGTTACATAAGCCAAGTCTGGAAAATTTTTGCCTGCTTTGTATACATGACTTCAGAGTGGTGGAGAGAATGTTGAGTGTAACAAGAAAAATAAGAAATGGCTTTGATTGAAGAGTCAGATTCCCCTACATGTTTTCTACTTCCAAAATCCTTATTTCTTTTTCCACATGTCTCTCTGTGAAGAGAGCCTAGAATCATGTGTATCTCTCTTATAGAAGAAATAAAGAAGAATGTCTCTTATCTTCCAAAGTTCTTGTACTAACTTCACCCCTTACACATCCCATCACACTCAGCATTCTACCCACCAAGCCAGAATCACATGTACATGGCACACGAAACACCCCAGCATTGGCTTGAAACCGTGTTTGAAAGTAATTTCCTGAGCTATGAAATGGAAACAATGACATTTCCTTTGTTCTGACTGCCCCAAACTCTGGTTTGAGGGACATTCTATACTGCCATCATGTTTTTGTGTCTGACTCCATGAGCTTTAGTGGAAGCCCAAGTTCTTGGCCTCAATGTACTCAAGTTTTTAGCCCCTTTCTCTCTGTGGCTTTTCAAAACTGAACAGATCTCCTTCTAATAATAAGGCCTGACACATAGGAGTTATAAAGTGCTTTGCCATTCTGATCTCATTTGAGCCTCACAAAACTTCTTTAAAGTATGTGGCACAGGTAGTAATTTCCCCATTTCACAAATGATGAAACTGAGGCAGCTGCTACCAATAAGCACCAGGCTCTTCTCTGGAATGAGGGAGGCACCTTGGACTGGGATGCAGCTGGTTGTCATCTATGAGGATGGGGTCAGAAAGTAATAACTGGACATAATAACTATGTCTATGTTCATATAGATAAGAACCAGGATCTATATGAAGGGAAAGAAGCAAAGTTTAAGGAACATAAATCAGCCACAATAAGTGTTGAGAAATGAACATAGTCTGGAACCAAAGGAGTAAAAAGACAGCAAGATTGTTGGCAGGCTGGGGTGGCTGGGCAGAGAAGGGATCTAAGCTATTATTTCGTTGGGTTTGGGGAACTTCTCAAACTGATAGAGGGCAGCAAATCCTCTGTGGCTTAATCTTTTAGTAGAGATTTGCCTGGGACACTGAAAGTATCAGAGGCAGGATTTTAACCCAAGTCTTTGGAGTCTGCCCTACACCATGCCCTGCTGCCTCTAAAAGTCTGTTCCTTTAGATATAGATGAGCCAAAACCACTTCTTCAGGATGTCAATAACTACAAGTCATCATTGTCACAAGTGAAAACAGAATATAAATTTCTAATTAAAGGGTAGGGGCAGAAGAAATCACATCAGCTGATGCTTGCCCTGCTTTGAATGTTCATATCCCACTTTTTCACTGCAAGGAAAGACATCCTTGAGGTGGCACTAGTCAGGCACTATAGTGAAGAGAATTCTGCACTTGGAGTTGGGAAGATCTGGATTCAGATCCAGTGTCTGGTATTTATTGGCTGTGTGACCATGGGCAAGTCAATCAACCTCTATGAACCTTAGCTCCCTTGTCTTAAAAATGAGGATGTTTACTCTGTATAGTCCCAAACTCATAGGACTTTGGAGAGGCTCAAGTGAGATAATAGATGGAAAGCACTTTGTAAAATTTAGAGGACTATATAAATGCCATTCTAATTTCTATTTGGATTTATCCTGGTGAAAATGGCAGAAAGGACTTTATGAGCTGGTTCTTGATGGCTCCCGTCCCTGAGCCCAGAGACAATGGAAGAGTGTGACACCAGTCCTAGGCTTAGCAAGAGAAAAGTCCAGGGCTCATGGTAAATTCCTTTTCCCTCTTCTCTGCTTGGGGCAGTGACCTCAGTGTAATAATGAAGAACTTCAAAGCCACCAGGCCAGAGCCATAGCTAGGAATTTTTGCACCTGAGGCAAACGATAGCATGGGAGGGAAAGCAGTCAGTATCTGGGAACAAGGCAGAGCGGGGGAGTTCACTCCAGGTTGTCCTCCAGTAGCTTCTTGCTTTTACAAATTACTCTTGCCAACTAGGAGCTAAGCTCTGTTGTTTCTAGCTGCCAAAGGAGCTCCAAGTACAATTGTCAGTATCATATTTAAGCATTGTCAGTACCACAAGTAAGCATGAGCATGAACCAAGGTTGTGAGCACAGGCTGGGAAAGGAACAATGAGAACGGGCATTGCCTTAGGGAGAGATCTAGAGGGAAAGCTCCTTCAAATGAAGCCCCATGGGGTGGGGGTGTTGCCTTGTCTCACCTTCTGTCCTGTTGTTGTCCACAGGAGCTGTCCCGAAGGCTATTTCTGCCTAAAGACAGGAGACAATCCCGATTTTAACTACACCAGTTTCGACTCCTTTGGCTGGGCTTTCCTGGCTCTGTTTCGCCTGATGACACAGGATTACTGGGAGCGGCTCTACCAGCAGGTCTCTCCCCGGGGCTTTGCAGACTCTTCGGTCTCTGGCCCTTTGACATGCTTAGGTGGAGAGATTTGGCTTTCTGGGCATCCCAGCAAGTTAAGATCAGCATCGGGCAGCACACCGTCCTTGTTTCTTCTGCCCTTTTATTGATTGTACCTTATAATCTAATCTCCAGAATGGAACACATATTGATCATCCAAGGGAAGAATGCCCCACATAAGTGGTCCAAAAAAGAATATTGAGCACTGACTTGGGATCTGGGTTCAAATCCTGTCTCTGATGTTTATTGCCTGTGTGACTCTGGGCAGATTACTCCCTTTCCACAAGCTTCAGAGAAGGTCAGGCTTGATGGCCTCTAAGGTGTTTCAGTTCTAAATCTAGGATGCTATGACAATAGCTAGGTAGCATAGTAGAGAGAGCCCTAGACTTGGAATCAGGAAGATCTGAGTTCAAATCCTGCCTCAGACATTTACTGGCAGTACAACCAGGAACAAATCTCTCAACTTCAGTTTTCTCATCTGTAAAAAGGAGATAATAATAGCATCTACCCCACCAGGGTTGTGAGAATTAGTGAGATAAAGCAGTTTGCAAACCTTAAGGTAGTATATACGTGTTATTTATATATTATTATTATTATTATTATTATTATTATTATTATTCAGTTAAGTGTTCTGACTTAGCTTAGTGCCTGATGAAGTATTTTGGGGACACCCAGCTAATCTATTTTTACATTTATTTATGTACAATTTTACCCTATTGGGGGAGGCTTAGAGAATTGTATAATTATAGTAATAATGAGAAAAGCCCATGCATCATTAACAGCTTAAGGTTTAAAAACACTTTTCTCACCAAAACCCAGTGTTATTAGCTCCATTTTACTGATAAGGAAACTGAGGCCCAATGACTTGTTCAGAGTCACAAAACTCAGAAGTGTTGGGTTATTGAATGGGACAATTGTAGATAAGAGCCAACTAAAAAGAGTAAAGAAAGATGTTAGCAGGCACAAGGGAAGTTTTTAAAAGCTTCAAGAAGCAGGGTCAGGACTGGCCCTGGCATTTTTATATAGAAGGTGGTCATTATGACTGTGAGTAGGTATATACAGGGCACCAGGAAACCCTCTCCTAGCAGACAACGTCTAAAGTTCCTCCATTCATCTGATATTCAACAAACATTTACTAGGCGAGTACCAAGTGCCAAGCCCTGTGTTGGGAGCTGGATTAAGCATTGTTCCCTCTTGAAAAGTCAATTCCCCTGTGATGAGTAACACATGAAATCATCATGAGGTCATAGATTCAGAACTGGAAGGTACCTCAGTCGCCACCTGATCCAACTCCCCCAATTACAGATGAGGAAACTGAGGCCATAACATGAAGTGATTGGCCCCAGATCCCACCCTTAGTAAGTGGCAGAGCCACTCAAATCATCCACAGAGAAGGATCAGCCTCAAGATCCATGGCTCCAGGTCCAGCACACATTTCATTTCTCCAGCCATGAATACCTTAGTATGAATTTGTTTATCAGCTCCTTTCCAACAGTGAAAACGAGAGCTCTGAGAGTTGGCTTTGGCTTTGATGGTTGAGAGGGAGGTCTGAGTCAGTGTGCGCTGTCCAAGGAAGGCAGGCTTTTGTGGGTTACCCCAATGAGGGCCCACACAGGCACAGAGCATTGTGAGTATCCAGGGTTTCCAGAGGGAGGAGTGAGAGAGGTACCCCAAGTCAAACTTAGCTTCTACCATAGTTTGATTCCCCACTCCCAGACCATCTTCTGCCAGGACCAAGACCACTCCTGGGGATAAAAACCTTCTTGAGCACACAGTCCCAGAGGAGGTTTTACATAAGGAACAGCTGGTGTCATTTTCCTGTTCATTGGAACCCTGGGGCCCTTTCTGCATTGGCAGAATTCAGTGACAAGTTTGGTGCTCAATCCGAGTTTGTTTGCTGGCTGTGGAGAGTTGAGAGACAGTAAAGCAAATGGAGAGAGAGCTAAGTTTGGATTCCAATCCTGCCTTTGACACACACTGGCTGCGTGACCCTGGGTAAGACACTTAATCTTGTCACGCTCCAGTAATTGTCTAAGGCTTTAAGGACTGGTAGGAAGAGATTCTATGCCGGCACTGACTGATGAAATTACAGGTCTGAACTGAGAAATGAAAACGAATCTCCAGTGGCCTCAAGGAGGGACTGGCAAGTTCAGACCCCCAAGGTCTGTGGGAGCCAACATCATGCTTTCTCATCCTTTTGGTGAGATTCCTTGGTTCCAGTATTCCTGAGGGCAATGCCCCAATTAGGGTCAGTCTGCCTCCATTACACTACTCCTACCTTCCTTTGGATGGTTTGCTGCTCACTCCCCGGTGCCCCATGCTCCTGGACCAGGATGTAGTTGAATTTATCTTGACTTCCTCCAGAGTTGGCCATACATAGATAGAGGAAAGATAGCTAGAATTCTTGGATTATGAATGGGGTGGCCCCTGCATAATGTGTCTCCTTTATCCAAGTATGGAAGTGCATTCCATAAACCTAAGACTTGGAGAGAGATTCTGAGGGACCTGGGGGAAGTTGGCTAATTCCCTCTGTCTTTCTTCCCTTGACAGACTTTGAGAGCATCTGGGAAAATTTACATGCTCTTTTTTGTGCTTGTCATTTTTCTGGGATCCTTCTATCTGGTCAATTTGATCCTGGCAGTTGTGACCATGGCTTATGAAGAGCAGAATAAAACCACAAGTGCTGAAATAGAAGCAAAGGAAAAGAAGTTTCAGGAGGCCCTTGAGATGCTCAGGAAAGAGCAGGAGGTAGTGAGCCAGCCCTCCCTCTCTCCCTCTTTCCTTCTTTCTGTCCTCATTCCTTCCTTCCCTCTGTCC